>NC_092339.1:236496666-237112500 GCF_046630445.1 Rutidosis leptorrhynchoides
ATTTCTTCATCCATGCAGCTTCCTGTGCTGCCAATGACGCGGCAATGTACTCTGACTCTGTAGTGGATAATGCAACAACATCCTGTTTTGAACTCTTCCAAGAGACCGCACCACCATTTAATGTGAAGACATAACCGGATTGTGATCGAGAATCATCTCGATCAGTTTGGAAACTCGCATCCATGTAACATTTTACAGTGAGTTCCTCCTCACCAGACCCATATATTAGAAACATATCCTTAGTCCTCCTAAGGTATTTCAATATACTTTTAACAGCAATCCAATGACTGTTTCCTGGGTTATTCTGGTATCTACTTGTCAGGCTAAGAGCGCATGACACATCCGGTCTAGTGCATATCATTATACACATGATTGACCCAATGGCAGACGCATATGGGACTTTCTTCATTCTCTCCTGTTCATCTTTCGTGGTGGGGCACTGAGATGAGCTGAGAAGTGTTCCCTTTTGAATAGGTACCAAACCTTTCTTAGAGTTCTCCATCTTGAACCTTTTCAAGATCTTTTCAATGTATGCACTTTGATTCAAACCTATCAACTTCTTGGATCTATCCCTGTAGATCCCAATCCCCAAAACGTATTGTGCTTCTCCAAGATCCTTAATGGAGAAGCATTTACTTAACCAAGTTTTAACTCCTTGCATTGCCGGAACATCATTTCCAAATAATAATATATCATCCACATATAATACAAGGAACATGATAGTGCTCCCACTAGCTTTCTTGTATATACAAGCTTCATCACCATTTTTAATGAAGCCAAATTTCTTGGCCTCCTCATTAAAACGATTATTCCACATTCTAGATGCTTGTTTCAATCCGTAGATTGACTTCTTTAACTTGCATACCTTCTTAGGATATTTCGGATCAACAAAACCTTCAGGCTGAACCATGTAGACATCTTCCTCAAGATGTCCATTTAGGAAAGCAGTCTTGACATCCATTTGCCATATTTCATAATCAAAATGAGCAGCAATGGCAAGTAATATCCTAATAGACTTTAGCATTGCCACAGGCGAAAAAGTTTCATCATAGTCAACCCCTTGAGTTTGAGTGAAACCTTTTGCTACAAGTCTAGCTTTATATGTATCCAAGTTTCCATGTATGTCGGTTTTCATCTTGAAAAGCCATTTACAATCAACTAGCCTTGAGCCAGTAGGTTGTTCAACAAGTTCCCATACTTGGTTGTCATACATGGATTGCATTCAGCGTTCATGGCTTCCTGCCATTTATCTTTATCAATCCTTGATAAAGCATCTTGGTAGAATATTGGTTCATCCAAATCAACCACATAGTAACCATCCATGAGAAACCCATATCTCTCAGGTGGATTACTAATCCTACCAGATCTGTGAACGTCTTGTGTATTTTGATCATCCATTTGATCACTCTCAACATTTTCATGTTGAGTGCTAGTGTCAACCAATTGTGTATCATCTACTTGATCTTGAACCTCTTCAAGATCTATCTTCCTCTCACTATTTCCTTCCATTAGGAACTTAGTTTCAAGGAATTCAGCCTTTCGAGCAACAAATACATTTTGCTCGGTTTGATCATAGAAATTGTATCCCATATCATCCTTGGGATATCCTATGAAGATACACTTCGTGGATCGAGCATTCAACTTATTAGGGACGTAACGCTTAGGATAAACTTCACATCCCCATACCTTTAAGTATGATAGAGACGGAGGTTTTCCAAATCACATCTCATGAGGAGTTCGTTCCACTTTCTTGGTTGGGGCCATATTTAAAATACGAGCCGCGGAGCATAGACAATAACCCCAAAACGATAGAGGTAACGTGCTTCTTCCCATCATAGATCGAACCATATCCATTAGGGTTCGGTTCCTCCTTTCGGAAACTCCATTAAGTTGGGGTGTTCCTGGTGGAGTAAGTTGTGAGATAATCCCACAACTCCTAAGATGATCTTGGAAAGCATCGCTTAGGTATTCACCCCCTCTATCGGTACGCAGTACCTTGATTGTCTTGTTGAGTTGATTTTGTACTTCGTTTTGATATTCTTTGAATGCTTCAAAAGTTTCATCCTTATGCCTTAACAAGTAGACATATCCGAAACGACTGAAGTCATCAATCAATGTAACAAAGTATCTTTCACCATTCCTAGTCATGGGCTTAAAGGGTCCACACACATCCGAATGTATTAATCCCAATAAGTCTTTAGCCCTTTCATAGGTCCCTTTGAAAGGTGCTTTAGTCATTTTTCCTTGTAAACAAGATTCACATACATCAAACGAGTCCATCTCATTTGATTTCAAAAGTCCATTCTTTTGAAGTGTATGGATTCGGTTCTTGTTTATGTGACCAAGGCGACAATGCCATAAGTAGGAATCACTCAAATCCCTTTTGAGTTTCTTGGTGCTTGTATGGTATATTGAGCTACTAGATGATGTGTCATCATGAATCAATTCATAAATTCCATTTGTGTCACACCCCCAGTTAGGGCCTGGGTGAAATGTGACTTAATATCAAATCAACCAACATATTATAATATACGAGAACAATACTAAATGATAAAACAAACTTTATTGAGCACGCAGCGGAAAATGAAACGTAGTTACAATGATAGGAATAACAATAATGGAAATGTTCACATGCAGAAGTAATAAATGCGATATCTCTTGATCCTATGTCCAAGTAGCATCACATAAGCAGTAAGTATAAGAGCTTGAATCAAACAGCACCTGAGACAAAACATGCTAAAGTGTCAACCAAAAGGTTGAGTGAAGTTCATAGGTTTAACAAATAAGTTTGACCGTTTGTTTTAGACCACAAGATTTAATTTGTAAGGTTGATCTCCCGCAGGATCAAAAAGTTATGCCAGTGCGTGATATTTAGACTAAACGTTCAAGTTTGCCCCATGACAAGTTGTGTCTGTCCTTGTCGGTTTAAATTTCATTATCAAGTAATACAAAGACTGAGTCAAATGTATCGGGGACGTTACTCCCGATAGGCCTACCCCCAATAATTAAGCATGCCGCAGCAATTAAAAATATCACTGTAGGGACTTAGTCGGACATAGCCGGGTATAGCATAGTTTTAGTAGTTGGTACTGATATTTAGACTAGACTTTCAAGTTTACCCCGTGTCAAGTTATCGTTTATACTTGTCGGTTGGGGGCTTGGTGGTCATAGCCCAACATATCACAGTTTAATAGTTGATACGTGTAAGTACTGATATTTAGACTAGACTTTCAAGTTTACCCCGTAACAAGTTATCGTTTATACTTATCGGTTGAGGGCTTGCTGGTCATAGCCCAACATATCACAATTTAATAGTTAATACTTGTAAAACAGTTATAAAAGTTGTGCATGTATTCTCACCCCAAAAGTTATAAAACAGTTATGAAACAGTAAAAAGTGGGGCTATGAATTCACGTATATAAATATTGTAAAACAGTTATTAAAATATTGCATGTTAAAAATTTAAAAATCAAGCATGTGTCTCACCCCATAGTTTCAAAACAGTAATGAAATAGTAAAAAGTGGGGCTATGAAATTCACGTATATAAATATTGTAAAACAGTTATTAAAATATTGCATGTTAAAAATTTAAAAATCAAGCATGTGTCTCACCCCATAGTTTCAAAACAGTAATGAAATAGTAAAAAGTGGGGCTATGAAATTCACGTATATAAATATTGTAAAACAGTTATTAAAATATTGCATGTTAAAAATTTAAAAGCAAGCATGTGTCTCACCCCATAGTTTCAAAACAGTAATGAAATAGTAAAAAGTGGGGCTATGAAATTCACGTATATAAATATTGTAAAACAGTTATTAAAATATTGCATGTTAAAAATTTAAAAGCAAGCATGTGTCTCACCCCATAGTTTCAAAACAGTAATGAAATAGTAAAAAGTGGGGCTATGAAATTCACGTATATAAATATTGTAAAACAGTTATTAAAATATTGCATGTTAAAAATTTAAAAGCAAGCATGTGTCTCACCCCATAGTTTCAAAACAGTAATGAAATAGTAAAAAGTGGGGCTATGAAATTCACGTATATAAATATTGTAAAACAGTTATTAAAATATTGCATGTTAAAAATTTAAAAGCAAGCATGTGTCTCACCCCATAGTTTCAAAACAGTAATGAAATAGTAAAAAGTGGGGCTATGAAATTCACGTATATAAATATTGTAAAACAGTTATTAAAATATTGCATGTTAAAAATTTAAAAGCAAGCATGTGTCTCACCCCATAGTTTCAAAACAGTAATGAAATAGTAAAAAGTGGGGCTATGAAATTCACCTTAGTAAGTAGAGAGAGTTATTCCTCGGAATAGAGAGTTGAACGAGTGAGCAGGAAAGTCAACCTATTGACATTTAAGAGTAGTTAAGTGTTTTGCCCATGTTTAAGTTTAAGTATGTGTTTAAGTATAGTTTGTTTTACTAAGTTTCTATTCCTAGTAAGTTACTATTTTTATAAAGTTTCTATTTTTAGAAAGTTTCTTATTTTACTAAGTTTCTATGACTAGAGAGTTTCTACTTTTATGAGTGTTTCCATTTTAGGATACTTGCCGTATTAGATAAGCTTCCAATCACCCCTTTCCCTTCGAATGGCTAATTTAGATCTAGGGGCTTGAGCCATAGGACCCTTTAAATCGGAAATCCAAACCCTCTGCCTAGAATCTCGTAGAAACCATTCGTCAAGAAAGTTCGAAGATCTATACATCTCTAATACATATCCCAAAATGTTTTTGTGCTACAATATAATTAGTAGGTTATAGGTGCTAGTAATAGTAATAGTGTATACATGTTAAGTACTAGTATAAGTAGTATTAGGGTTTCATTAATTAGGGTTAGTTAATTAAAGTAGTAATTAATAACTAGGGTTTAGTAATTAATGTCCTAGGGTTTCATAAATGTTTAGAGTTTAATTAATTAGGGTTTAAGAATTATAGTTTAGGTGTAATTAGGGTTTAAGGTTTTAATATGTATATGTATATATAATTCGTATATATATGTATATATATATATATATATATATATATAAATATTTTTTTTTTACATGTATATATGTATATATAAATCTAGGTGTGTTTATGTATATACTTATGAATAACAAGTTTATAATATGAATATGAATTATCAAAGATCAAAGTTTATGTAAATAGTTTAGGGTTTATGTTATACCTTTGAAGATTCAAGATAATTAACAAAGAAAAGATGAACACGATGAAGATGGAAGATCAAAGCCTTGAAAATCTTGAAGAACTCCTTGAAGATTCTTGAAGAACACGAAGAACAAGCTTGAAGATCCGAATACCACAAGAGAGGGAGAGGGAGAGATTGTTTTTGAGAGAGGATTTTGGTGTGATTTGTGAATGAGAAACTAGGTGTTTATATAGTGCAAGTATTAGAGTGTTAGTCAACATAAGGATGTTCTAATTAATGATTTTATTTTGTTTTATAATTTTTAGTCAACAATAGGTGGTACTAGTTTATAATTAGTCAACATAAGGATGTACTAGTTTACACTTTATTTTTAGTCAACATAAGGATGTAAGATTTTTTTAGTCTCATTATTATTACTATTATTATTATTATTATTTTTACATTTACTACATGATAAGTATTATTTTCTTTTTACTAATTCATGACTTGTATATATTTAGTTCCCAATTGTTTTATTATTTATATAAATGTCACTTTTTATTTATTACTTATAGGTTATTAGTTATAATATTACATAAATGCATAAATTTTAATTAGCAGTGAGTGTCGACTAACAGTTTATTATTTTCATCTTTTATTAACTTGTCAATTTTTGTACAAAGTTAATTAATATGTTTTCTAACTCTTAACACTTAACAATTGTTGATTAAAGTTTAATCATTAAGTTTTAATTATATTGTTTGGGCTTTTAATATTGGAAAAATATAGAATGGAAAAAAATGAGGGTCGTTATAGTACCTCCCCGTTATTGAAAACTTCGTCCCGAAGTTTTTAGGTAGTTTCCTCGTTTGCATCAGCAGTTGAGAAGAGATGGGGATATTTCTGTTTCATATGGTCTTTGCGTTCCCAGGTATATTCGGGGCCTCTACGCGAATTCCAACGGACTTTAACGATAGGTATATTGCTTTTACGCGTTTGTTTGACCTCTCCTTCCATGATTTCTATAGGTTATTCAACGAAGTGCATTTTATCATTAATGCGAATATCATTCAAAATGATGATGTTATACAAGTCATTTCAGTAAATTGGATACATGAAATGTGTTATGAATAGTACTGAGCTCATTTAAAACCTTGAGCATTTTATGCCACAATATTAGGGCAGACAAACAAAGAGGAGTTCGTGAAAATCACAGTCATGAAATTTGATAGAGATCTTCATTGTTTACAACAAGAATATTTTAATGATGAATATAAGTTGAAAAATAAAGTTTTATCACTATTGAATAATATGGATAAAACGATTCGTTTATAGGAAGAGTATAAATGAAGCTATCATAAAAGAGTGAAATGAGAAAATTAAATGTTCGCCTTAACTTTTGACGTAGTCACGATTGATTTCCGGAATTCAAGGAATTAAAGGAAATCTTCGTAATCTATAAGATTTGATTCTCCGGTATTTACGAAATTTTGAGATTTGTTTGATTAAATGCGGTGATTTGCCTCGATTGATGTGTTTGGAATTTTGCTATAAATTAGCTTCTTTCGTTTCATTATCTTTACCACTTCTATACTTTCTTTCTCAATTCAAACTTCCAAAAGATTAAGAAAATGCTTAATCCAGTTCTGATCCTGGTTATTATATTGACCATCTATGCAGTCATTCTTCTTTTTCTTTTACCGCCAGAGGAATCTGTTTACTTCTACTATGCTCTTGGGGTTATAGTGTTTTTAATTATCCCGTGTCTTTATATTGCTATACGCATTGATATACACGGTTTGTAATTTCGGAGTCGTTATCGGGCTTTATATTTTCCCTTATATGTCGGAGCTTTATGCTTTTGTTTCTTCTTCCCGACTTCAAGTCAAGCGAGTAATGGTCCAGAATTCATAGGTATGAAGTTTCGAATGATCATAATATATAAAGTAGAAAGGAAATGTAATAGCACGATTTGATTTGTCATATTACCAGAATATCCGGAAAAGACCGAATCATCAAGAAAAATATGTTCTTGATATATTTAGAGGTTAAATAGAATGTAAGAGTCGTGTAACATGGAAAATGATGATTATAAAATCTATGAATCATCATCTTCCATTAAAAACTTAGCATGACTTACTGTAATATAATCACGTTGGCCTGACGTCATTATATTATACTAACTCATGCTTCAATTCCCAACACTTCTTCAAAGCATTTATAATTTAAACTCGAATTTTACAGAATATAGAAACTAAAACAGTTTCCTTTATAAAGATATCGCAAAGAGATACTTAATTGCGGACATGAATCGTTATGAAGATATCTTTCGAAATATAGAGGATATTTATGATGATATTTTGGAATTTCTAAGTTCGAAAGTTGATGAAGAAAAATTTTCCGCAAGCTTTTAACATGACTTCGGAGCAAGATATTCTCTAAAGATTTCACCGGATCCAAAATTACCTGGATTCTTTGAATATAGGGTTTGACCCTTGTGTTTGTCCTTGGTCTCCTCCATGGTTAGCTCAATCCGTTTTTCAGTTCCAAATTTTCTTTTGAGCTTTTCCAACGTACCATTCTTTATTATCAAACTGTTGGCCCTTAAGACCATCTACAATTTTTCTGTTTCCTCTGCATTTAATGCAGCCATATTTGAATCATCGGTTATCAATCCGAAATGGTTTCAAGAAATTTCATTTTTAGATGATTAAACGCTGATTGCGATCGTCAAGATTCAAAGGATGTTTTCAAGAATTTTAAATTTGAAGTGTTTAAGCGTAAGATGCATCCATCAATGGATCTAACGGTTGACGAAGAAATGTTGTGATTTTCAAAAGTAAGGAATGGTAAGTTCGGTGGTTTGATTTGATAATTCATCATAGAATACGAATGAATATAATTCATGAATGTAGTGATCTTTAGGAAGATAACACTTGCTAAACTTTACTTAAGTTTCGATATGTCAAAATCAGAGTATGTAACTGAATTTGTATGAAAATGGTTTTTCTTTGGTGAACATATACATATATCATGTGAATGTAAGTAGTATAGTTAACAACTGCTGAATCAGAATGGAAGAATGTACAATGTAACATATTTATATGAGATATGAATATCTCTCGGGTTTTACCTACCCGTTAAAATATTTTTTACAATTAACAGTTTGTACAAAAGAGAAGATATACGTTCATATATGTATTCTTCAGATGTAATCATGGTTTTAATGAGCTAATATAATATTAAACTCATTTGATTTGCTGTTGAAACGAGAATAAATAATCTCCAAAACCTTAGAGATTTCATAATTGTCGTGAAATATTTCGCTAATGAAGTTATGAATTAATACTTCATCGTTCATTGTTATTGATATACTTCGGTATATGATGTTGGTGCTCTTGGAATTCTTGTGAAATTCATAAGGCACTAATGATATTTTCTAGAAAGTTTCGAGTACATCGAAAATTAAAGTATACAATCAATCATATATTTGAGTAATACACTTGGTTTATTACGAAATGGAGTTTATTGTATTGAAGCAATGATTAACGATTGTTAAGTTATTAACAAAAGATGTACATCATAGCATATTGTGATATGAATTAACCATGTAGTACATACTAGTTAAGATTCACACGTAATAGCTTAGTACGAAAAGATTTATTATTGTTCCAATCCATATATATAAAGTATACATATGTAATTCTTCAGGAAGAATGAGTCAATACATCTTAACTCATTATTAATAATATTCCTTGGTATCTATGGGGCGTATGATGTTGATGTTTGAGGTACTGAGTGCGATGTTGAGACGTGGAATGCGGATGTTGTCGTTGGTGAAGCTGGTGATGTTGGTGGTGATGTTGGTGGTGATGCTGATGGTACTGGTGGTACTGGTTATGCTGCTGGTGCTGCTGCTGGTGTTCGTAGGTTTCGCACCATATTCTCCAGAGCCACTACTCGAGCGCGAAGCTCGTTGACTTCTTCTATTATTCCGGGATGATTGGCGGTTCGGACAAGTGGATGAATAAGATCTAAAATTTTAGATATT
The DNA here is from genome assembly GCF_046630445.1 of Rutidosis leptorrhynchoides. NCBI lineage: Eukaryota > Viridiplantae > Streptophyta > Magnoliopsida > Asterales > Asteraceae > Rutidosis > Rutidosis leptorrhynchoides. Next base: position 236,505,854 of record NC_092339.1, read on the forward strand.
ATATATTCGTGACTGGATATCCTGGAAATGAGGGTGAAAATAGTGTTCCGAACGGGTTCGCCAGTAAGTGCTTCAGGTTCTTCACCAAGAGGTGAATTCGGTTGGTGGAAGGGATCACCTTCTTCTTGTCTCCATTGATTAAGTTTACTACGAACCCATCCCCAATTCATCCAAAATAGATGATGGCTGATTGGTTGGTTCATTCCGGTTACGCTGCCATTGGAGCTCGAAGAGTTCGAGGAATCCATATTATGTGTTTGGAATTAGGGTTTTTGATATGAGATTAGTGTTGAATACTGGATGATATATTCGTCTCCTCGAATACGTGTATATAGCAAAAAGATTTCCGTAATTTACGGAGGGAATTTAGGAAAAGTGTTAGACAAAATCTATTGGGATAGATACGATAAGATATAATAAGATATGATGTGTCTATACTTTAATAATGGCAGTATGACGTGTCGAGATCATAAAGTGATAAGTATGTAATCTAATAATCTTTTGATTAAAGACTTTCAATTCGTATACTGTGATAACCCAATGACATTTTTCGATTCATAAACCGATGCATAAAGGCATAAGGCATATAGGTACGTGATATAACAGGGAGTTATATACGTTTGTGTGTGAGTAGTAACAATTATAAGAGTTTCAAAATCATGGATAATATTTCATGTAATACATATGTAATACACATAACCATGATAGATGACTTATGAATGTCAAGAATTTCTGAAATCATTGTGTCGCATTTAGATGCGGTGGTGTAATTGGATAGTACTCAGGAAAGTGAGCAGAGTTCTTAGATTAGCTCGTCATTCTAAGATAAGTAAAGTTTATAAAGTATAGTGTAGCATTTAACAGTTAAAGGCAACAATTAAAGGCATTATGGTCAAGAAAAGTTGTAGTCCTACATTAGGAAAGAGACTTTGATTAGAATCTTTTAAGTCAAGTTTGGTAAAGCATGATTGTTAAGATTATAAGGCAATCCTAAGTGCTTTAAGTGTAAGGCAGGAAAGGTTATAGTTTCCTAGATTGCTAAGGCACCCTAGCTAGCAAGTAAGGCACACATAAAATTGCAATCCTGGTTCTCTATAACAGCCTGGTTATGCTCTGATACCAATCTGTCACGTCCTCCCAATAGGGTCTGGAAGAAATGTTACTAATATCAAATCAACCAACATATTATAATATACGAGAACAATACTAAATGATAAAACAAACTTTATTGAGCACGCAGCGGAAAATGAAACGTAGTTACAATGATAGGAATAACAATAATGGAAATGTTCACATGCAGAAGTAATAAATGCGATATCTCTTGATCCTATGTCCAAGTAGCATCACATAAGCAGTAAGTATAAGAGCTTGAATCAAACAGCACCTGAGACAAAACATGCTAAAGTGTCAACCAAAAGGTTGAGTGAAGTTCATAGGTTTAACAAATAAGTTTGACCGTTTGTTTTAGACCACAAGATTTAATTTGTAAGGTTGATCTCCCGCAGGATCAAAAAGTTATGCCAGTGCGTGATATTTAGACTAAACGTTCAAGTTTGCCCCATGACAAGTTGTGTCTGTCCTTGTCGGTTTAAATTTCATTATCAAGTAATACAAAGACTGAGTCAAATGTATCGGGGACGTTACTCCCGATAGGCCTACCCCCAATAATTAAGCATGCCGCAGCAATTAAAAATATCACTGTAGGGACTTAGTCGGACATAGCCGGGTATAGCATAGTTTTAGTAGTTGGTACTGATATTTAGACTAGACTTTCAAGTTTACCCCGTGTCAAGTTATCGTTTATACTTGTCGGTTGGGGGCTTGGTGGTCATAGCCCAACATATCACAGTTTAATAGTTGATACGTGTAAGTACTGATATTTAGACTAGACTTTCAAGTTTACCCCGTAACAAGTTATCGTTTATACTTATCGGTTGAGGGCTTGCTGGTCATAGCCCAACATATCACAATTTAATAGTTAATACTTGTAAAACAGTTATAAAAGTTGTGCATGTATTCTCACCCCAAAAGTTATAAAACAGTTATGAAACAGTAAAAAGTGGGGCTATGAATTCACGTATATAAATATTGTAAAACAGTTATTAAAATATTGCATGTTAAAAATTTAAAAATCAAGCATGTGTCTCACCCCATAGTTTCAAAACAGTAATGAAATAGTAAAAAGTGGGGCTATGAAATTCACGTATATAAATATTGTAAAACAGTTATTAAAATATTGCATGTTAAAAATTTAAAAATCAAGCATGTGTCTCACCCCATAGTTTCAAAACAGTAATGAAATAGTAAAAAGTGGGGCTATGAAATTCACGTATATAAATATTGTAAAACAGTTATTAAAATATTGCATGTTAAAAATTTAAAAGCAAGCATGTGTCTCACCCCATAGTTTCAAAACAGTAATGAAATAGTAAAAAGTGGGGCTATGAAATTCACGTATATAAATATTGTAAAACAGTTATTAAAATATTGCATGTTAAAAATTTAAAAGCAAGCATGTGTCTCACCCCATAGTTTCAAAACAGTAATGAAATAGTAAAAAGTGGGGCTATGAAATTCACGTATATAAATATTGTAAAACAGTTATTAAAATATTGCATGTTAAAAATTTAAAAGCAAGCATGTGTCTCACCCCATAGTTTCAAAACAGTAATGAAATAGTAAAAAGTGGGGCTATGAAATTCACGTATATAAATATTGTAAAACAGTTATTAAAATATTGCATGTTAAAAATTTAAAAGCAAGCATGTGTCTCACCCCATAGTTTCAAAACAGTAATGAAATAGTAAAAAGTGGGGCTATGAAATTCACGTATATAAATATTGTAAAACAGTTATTAAAATATTGCATGTTAAAAATTTAAAAGCAAGCATGTGTCTCACCCCATAGTTTCAAAACAGTAATGAAATAGTAAAAAGTGGGGCTATGAAATTCACCTTAGTAAGTAGAGAGAGTTATTCCTCGGAATAGAGAGTTGAACGAGTGAGCAGGAAAGTCAACCTATTGACATTTAAGAGTAGTTAAGTGTTTTGCCCATGTTTAAGTTTAAGTATGTGTTTAAGTATAGTTTGTTTTACTAAGTTTCTATTCCTAGTAAGTTACTATTTTTATAAAGTTTCTATTTTTAGAAAGTTTCTTATTTTACTAAGTTTCTATGACTAGAGAGTTTCTACTTTTATGAGTGTTTCCATTTTAGGATACTTGCCGTATTAGATAAGCTTCCAATCACCCCTTTCCCTTCGAATGGCTAATTTAGATCTAGGGGCTTGAGCCATAGGACCCTTTAAATCGGAAATCCAAACCCTCTGCCTAGAATCTCGTAGAAACCATTCGTCAAGAAAGTTCGAAGATCTATACATCTCTAATACATATCCCAAAATGTTTTTGTGCTACAATATAATTAGTAGGTTATAGGTGCTAGTAATAGTAATAGTGTATACATGTTAAGTACTAGTATAAGTAGTATTAGGGTTTCATTAATTAGGGTTAGTTAATTAAAGTAGTAATTAATAACTAGGGTTTAGTAATTAATGTCCTAGGGTTTCATAAATGTTTAGAGTTTAATTAATTAGGGTTTAAGAATTATAGTTTAGGTGTAATTAGGGTTTAAGGTTTTAATATGTATATGTATATATAATTCGTATATATATGTATATATATATATATATATATATATAAATATTTTTTTTTTACATGTATATATGTATATATAAATCTAGGTGTGTTTATGTATATACTTATGAATAACAAGTTTATAATATGAATATGAATTATCAAAGATCAAAGTTTATGTAAATAGTTTAGGGTTTATGTTATACCTTTGAAGATTCAAGATAATTAACAAAGAAAAGATGAACACGATGAAGATGGAAGATCAAAGCCTTGAAAATCTTGAAGAACTCCTTGAAGATTCTTGAAGAACACGAAGAACAAGCTTGAAGATCCGAATACCACAAGAGAGGGAGAGGGAGAGATTGTTTTTGAGAGAGGATTTTGGTGTGATTTGTGAATGAGAAACTAGGTGTTTATATAGTGCAAGTATTAGAGTGTTAGTCAACATAAGGATGTTCTAATTAATGATTTTATTTTGTTTTATAATTTTTAGTCAACAATAGGTGGTACTAGTTTATAATTAGTCAACATAAGGATGTACTAGTTTACACTTTATTTTTAGTCAACATAAGGATGTAAGATTTTTTTAGTCTCATTATTATTACTATTATTATTATTATTATTTTTACATTTACTACATGATAAGTATTATTTTCTTTTTACTAATTCATGACTTGTATATATTTAGTTCCCAATTGTTTTATTATTTATATAAATGTCACTTTTTATTTATTACTTATAGGTTATTAGTTATAATATTACATAAATGCATAAATTTTAATTAGCAGTGAGTGTCGACTAACAGTTTATTATTTTCATCTTTTATTAACTTGTCAATTTTTGTACAAAGTTAATTAATATGTTTTCTAACTCTTAACACTTAACAATTGTTGATTAAAGTTTAATCATTAAGTTTTAATTATATTGTTTGGGCTTTTAATATTGGAAAAATATAGAATGGAAAAAAATGAGGGTCGTTATAATTTGAAGGTGAAGCCTTACAATAGAATACATTATCTAGATAAACGTGGATATCATCATTAACAAAATTAAGATTAAAACCACATTGTTTCAAACGGGAAACTGAAATAATGTTTCGACATAAATCCGGTGCATACAAAACATTGTTCAAAATAAGTTCCAAACCACTTGGAAGTTTTAACACAAGGTCTCCTTGAGCCTTCACTTGCACTTTGGCTCCATTACCCATGTAGAGACTTGATGTTCCCATTTGCTTGCTACTTCTTTTGAACCCCTGCAAAGTATTGCAAATGTGAGTTCCACATCCAGTGTCTAATACCCATGTATTAGAAGAAGTAATACTAAGCTCTATATACACCATATATATATTACCTGAGGATTGCCCCGCATCCCTCTTTTCCTTCAACTCCTTAAGGTAGACCGGGCAGTTTCGTTTACAGTGACCCATTTCACCGCAACCGAAACACGGGTCTTCCTTGGGGTTTGCTTGTCCGGCAACCTTTTGCTTCTTGTTCTTGTTTTTGGTTGGGGTAACCATCTTCCCCTTTCCCTTGCCTTTATGAGCAGGTCCTTTCCTTTTAGCCGCCTTAGGCTTAGAGGTGTTATTACCTTTGGACCCACCATCATTGATCATTAGTACGGGTGAAGCCCTTTTACCCATGCTAGTTTCGGCCGTCCTTAACATGCCATGAAGTTCACCAATGGTCTTATCCATCCCATTCATATTGTAATTAATTACAAATTGGTCAAACCTCTTTGACAAGGAGTTTAGGATAAGATCGGTGGCTAACTCATTAGAAATGTTGAGATTAAGACGGTTTGCATGATCAATAAGGCTTTTCATTTTGAGGACATAAGATGAAACGGATTGGGTGTCATCCATACGACATGCATGTAGTGCTCGAACGGTCTCGAAGCGCTCGACACGTGCTTGTTGAAGGAACATCTCCTTCAATTGTGTGATCATGTCGTATGCAGTATGATGCTCGAAATCCTTTTGAAGTTCGGGTATCATAGTCCCAAGCATTAGGCAAGCGACTTGCACCGAATCGGCGCAATACTTATCCCAATAAGCCATGCCTTCCATATCATCCTCATCGGGTTGATCGGGAATGGGGTCCTCCAACACATACGCCTTATCCTCGAGTTTGAGGACAATCCTAAGATTGCAGAACCAATCCATAAAGTTCGTATGGTTGAGTTTGTCTTTCTCGAGGAGAGACCTTAATGATAGGTTGTTTAAGTTAATTGGTGCATTTTGTGTGTTGTTGATGTTATTGGCGGCCATCTACAAAATTTAACAAAGTTCATTTAAGTATTGATTTTAAATTTAATAAACAATACCCTTTTATATTTTAATTGACATATTAAATATTAGAATCCAACGGTAAATAAAATTTCGGTTAGGTGACCTTTATCCCATCATTTGATTTAGCTAGGTAGTCATAATGACAATTGCAATCCTTTTGCAACTTCTAAATTATGGGATCATGCAATCCTTTTGCATGGCATATTTATCCCATCAACACCTATTTGTTCCTCATGCTTCGGTGACCCTAAGTTCATGATTCCCAAATCAAGTCGTCCTACTTGTGTAAACTTGTAAATTTAACAAACAAGCGGTTAGGTGACCTTTATCCCACAAGCATGTCAAATTCACCTTAACCACATTAGTTTGTTCATAACGGTTAGGTGACCTTTATCCCATCATGAGTTCCCTAATATGTTTAAGTGTCGCACAAAAGGATGGCGTTAAACTTGTTTACCTTGCTTGTAAAAGGGATTTTAAGTTTTCATTAATTCTAGTTTGAGAAAACTTTTATGCCATACACCAACATGCATTTAGTGTATGGTACTTATGAAAAACCATTTTCATGTCTTGTAATTTGCCAATTACTTGATATAAACCATTTTATATATACGTGATCCTTTTCTTGTTCTTAATAACCATTTATTAAGGTCTTTAGTTGCTTTTAATTTAACCAATTAAATTTTCGTTTTGCATGTTATTAATACGTTTAATTTAACCAATTAAATTGTCGTTTTGCTTGTTGTTATCTTGTGATTAATTGTATCAACCAAACATACAATACAATAAACAAACAAACAACCACACATAAAAAACAAGTATGTTCACAATCTAGCCATTTTGGTGGACATTTGTTTAGCCGAAAACAAATATCACCGGGTTAAGGGGTAATAATAAAAGTAGGAGATTTCAAATCTCCCATTTAACCTTGCATCCATATGCTCCTTGTGTTCTTCAAGTTTTCATCATCTTGTATCTTCATTTTTACAAAATATGTATCCTAATACATTTTTCTCTAGAAAATGAAAATATAACCTAATCTATTTTACATGCCAAATATAAATAAATTACATAACCAAATGAATGAATTATTACATGCCAAATAAATAATTATTACAAACCAAATTGAATGAATTAATATTACATACTAAATGAATAATACAATTCATTCAAACACACATGCATGCAACACAAGGTCAAGGCTAAAATTGTGAACATTAACATGCAACCAAAATATGAACCAAATGGAAGAACCCAAACCCATTTTGGGACTCCATAAATTCGGCCTTAACTTTAAACCCACCCAAACCATTTTATTTTTGCATTCTACATTCATGCATGTTTATAGAATGCAAATATAGTGGGTTTAAAATAACATATTGAAGCATATTTCAACAACTTCGGCTCTAGATACCATTGTTGGGATTTTAACAAGTTTGAAACTCTTAAGTTCATTTAAGATTATAATCAAAACGGAAGCGTGAATTACCAATTAAACTTGTTTAATCTTTAAACCAATTAAAGTTAAATCCCACAAGGATCAAGTTATGAAATCATGCTTACAATTAACAAGAAAAGGAAGAGTAATATACCTCCTTAAAACAAGTTTAAGGGCTGTCCAACACCACCCTTAAGTTAGCTAGACTTTGTAACCTTAACACCCTTGTTAATCTAGCTTTAAAACCCACCTTTCTACCTTGGAAAAATTCGAACAGCAGCTCCCAAATATGAGCAGAATGTTTGATGATATTGAAGAGTTTATAGCTTCTATCTTGAAGCCTCAAGTGTGTAATACCCCAAGCAATAACCCCAACACTTATGCCTTTAGTTAGGATTTGTTTTACACTTGATGTGAGCTTGTAAAAGCAAAGTTAGAACCTCCTTTGAGTCCTAAATAGCCCACGGCTTTTGGACAGCAGCAGGAACAATTTTTGCAGTTATTTACTTGTTGTTATGTTGTGTATTGCATGTGTATTTTGAGTCAAGACCTTGGTAAACATATTAAGCATGTTCCTAGGAGTTAAGGCCTCAAAAGTACCAAAAGGAATAAGCATGGGAGGACTTCTTGGGTCTACAAAATCTGCCCACAAGTTCCATTATTTTATATAATATGTAAATTTTATAAAACTTGTAAATAATTTTATAAAACTTGTATAAAATATACATGTACTTATTATTTGCAATAATTTTATAAACCATTTTATAAAATATAATACAACATAATTATTTAAACCTATAAATAATTAAATACAAATTATCCAAATAATTTATTTCAAGTAATAACATTTCAGAAAACCGATTTTCTAAAGTTTAAGTGTTGTGAGAACTCATCCCACATCAGTGGGGGAGGAGAACGAAACACCCCTTATAAAGGGTGTGGATACCTCCTCTAGTGGACGCGTTTTGAGGGTGAGTCCCGAGAAACAAAACGGTGAGCCACCGTGCGTCGGGGTAAAGCGGACAATATCCACTACGGGTTGTACTCGGGCTGTTACAAGATGGTATCAGAGCTGGGGCCCGCATCGATGTGCACTGCGGGGACGCAGTGTCCTGAGTGGGGGAGAGTGTGAGAACTCATCCCACATCGGTGGGGGAGGAGAACGAAACACCCCTTATAAAGGGTGTGGATACCTCCTCTAGTGGACGCGTTTTGAGGGTGAGTCCCGAGAAACAAAACCGTGAGCCACCGTGCGTCGGGGTAAAGCGGACAATATCCACTACGGGTTGTACTCGGGCTGTTACAAGTGTCACGTATTTATTTAACGATCCAGTCGTTAAGATTAAATACATATAAAGTGTTGGTAAGCTTATTATTGGGTATGACCCGACTTGGATCAAAACATATTAGCCATATTAATTTAATATGTCTCTCGGGCATACTAAATACCTTCAGTGAAATCTCTGAAAACCTCATCAATCGTCATACTTTCTGTCATTTTCATACTCAGAAACTCAGTTTTCAATCTTTCCATCTCACACTCAGAACAATACTGCTCACGAACTTTAGCAGCAAATTGTTCCCAGGTAATTTGACTGATATGTTCTTTAGGTAAATATGTAGTGATAGAGTCCCACCATTCCATTGCCTCACCTTTGAGAAGCCTACTAGCAAATAACACCATGGATTCTGGCTCACAAAAACATGCTTCTAACGCCCTCTCCACTTCTCTTAGCCAATTGAGGGTCATCGTAGGGTTTGTGTGTCCGTTGTACTCAGGAGGTTTGCAGTCCATAAACTGTTTATAGGTACACTTCCTTCTTGTCTCAGGGACTTGAAATGGTACATCATTTGATTAGGAAAAGTCTGGTTAAACGGAAATGGCATTTGATAGTTTTGATAGGTATTTTGTGGAAACTGTGATTGGGAACTGCCACCGACTTGATTATAAAGGTTTGAAGGAAAAGTTGTGTTTAAAGCAGTGGTATTAGGGTTCCAGTACGCCCATTCTTGTTCCAATTCCATAATTTTCTCTTGAGCTTCTAGTAATCGACTTTGAAGTTCTATTACTTATTGAGAGGTTTCTTCTTCTGAAGACACATGTCCATCTTCATCAGGGGCTCTAAAAGTACCAGTTCCAGGGACAGTAGGGCCAGTAGCGGTTGCTTGATTATCTGCCATTACTGCACTATGTAATGACCCGCACTTTTTTGATCGTTCTATACTTATAAGATTAATATTTACATAAATTAAACCTTACCAACATGATAAGCAATCCAAATTGTTGAGATTTATGTTTTTGAAAAGAGTTTTACACAACGTTTGACCGTCTAGTTGACCGATTATATCACGAACTATATAACATATGATAATTATACGTTTGTGTATATATATGTATATATACATACTTAACATGATCTAAGGATGTTGTAATACCTCATTTTGTATTAATAACAATAAGTTATAAGTATATTTTGAAACTACTAACTTAAGTTTTCAAAACGATAACTATACGTAACGTTATTTGACATAAATACTTATGACCTATAATGTTTATACATATATCGTATATATAATGTATTTAATCACTTTTTAAGAATTTAAATACATAAAACAATATAAGTGTATTCACAAAAGATAGCTATATTTGAATCCTCGTTCCGTTTTCACAAGATTTCTATACGTATATATAGAGTATATGTACTCGTATCATACCTAGCTTCTATATGTATTTACTATTGGTATATACACATCAAATCACCACCTAATCAGCTCCTATTGTTGCCCTCACCAAGAGGTAAACTCATTTTAACCTCTAGCATCAATAATTACACAAGATTACAAGCTAGAACTTTGTTTTTGTCTACCATAGGTCACGCCATTTATGGCTATAAAGATGACCATTTTTTATTCAATTACTACTTCAATCTCCTAGCTAAAACACACACACTTAGAAGCCTTAAACCCTTTATCATCTCAGCTCACAATCATGAAGATCTAGCTTCAAAAACATCACTTAATCACCATAAGAAAACCCTTACAAAAACACTTCAAGAATCCTTCCAAGAACACAAGTTTACTTCCAATTTTTCATTCAACTCCATCACTCTTTTGGTTCTAGGTTTTTACTCCTCTTTTACAGCAATCTTGTCCAAGTAACTTGAGGTAGTAACTTTGTTCATAACCTTATTCGATTCATATATATATAGCTATCTTATTTTATGGTATAAAATTTTAACAACAAGAACATAGTTTGAATGTTTTCAAACTTGTTTGCAAACTAAATAGATCCTTCTAACTTAACTCTTAAAATACTTCAAGACCTGTAATATATCATAAATATATGCTAACTTAACAAGGTATAACTTGGTTTTTCAAAGAACACCTTAAAAACTGTTTTTACGACGTCGGAGTGCAACCGGGGGCTGTTTTGGGTTGGATAATTAAAAACTATCTTGAACCTTGAATTGGAGGTTTATTTTCTGGAAAAATGATATTTACTATGAATATGATAACACATAAAAATTACATGATTTAACTCAAAGTATAAGTATTTTTAGAAAAATAATCATTTAAGGTTGTTTACATGATGGAAAATGATTAACTTCATAAGTTTCACCAAAGTTTGACCTATGACCTGTGATTTCGAATAAAAACTAAGGTATTTACAGTTCATATTCTTAAAGAAGGACTCGATCCAAGGAAGTGGCAAGTTGAACCAACGAAAACGGAGTTGTAACGAAGAAACTATGACCAAAACAAAATCGGATATCCAAGACTAGTTTAGCCACGAAAATAATTGGAGAAAAATTAAATAAATCACATCTTTTTAAAATAACATGATATTTTATATATATGTACTCATAATTTAATTTTATATATTTCAGGATCACCCGTAAATAATACGAGAAGATTAATCATAAGATCCCATGATTGTACGCAACACGTCATTTGACAACACCGGTACTTTATGTCCGCAACACGTCATTTGACAACACCAGTACCGTGGGTCAAGATTAATCCCGACCAATACGAATACGATGGGGGTTTTATTTATTTCGATGGGGGTTTTATTTACTTCGATGGAGGTTTATTTATTTATTAAACACCTAAATATGAACCATTAAAATTGAATTGCTAACTACGGACTAAGAAGACATTAAAAGTATTATAAGTATATATATGTGACGATTGTTTAAAATGAAAATATATTGATAAATTATATATGAATAGGTTCGTGATATCAACCGGAGACCAAGTCAAAATATATATATCTTCAAGGCAAAAGTGAGTATATAGTCCCACTTTTAAACTCTAAATATTTCGGGATGAGAATACATGTATTTTATGTTTTACGATATGGACACAAGTAACTGAAAAATATATTCTACGTTGAGTTGTACCACTGGCATACTTCCCTGTAGCTTGGTAACTACTATTTACAGCGGTATTGTAAACGCGAATCCTATTGATAGATCTATCGGGCCTGACAACGCCAACCGAACTGGACGACCAGTATTCAACGGTTGCACAGTACTTCGTTTCGTAACTACACTTGGGACGGTGTAGTAAGATTTCATAATAAAGGGAATATGCGACGTGATTAAATGTTAAGTATGGTTACCAAGTGCTCAACCACTTAGAATATTTTTATTAAAATGTTTACATATGAAATCTTGTGGTCTATATTTATACCGCTGCCGGCATTAAACCTATATCTCACCAACTTTATGTTGACGTTTTAAACATGTCTATTCTCAGGTGATAACTAAAAGCTTCCGCTGCAACATGTTGAATTTAAGCAAGATCTTGAGTATGCATATTTGTGTCAAAAATAAAACTGCATATCCGAGGAATTGTAATGTAAAATATGCTAGAAATCGTATTGTTATCATCACATGTAAAGTTTGTAAGTCTAAGATTATCGCTAAACGATAATCATCTTTATATTGTCTAAAGCTTGTATTAACATAAGAGTTATGGTTTGTAATGTAAAATAAATGCAGTTGTTCTTTTAAAAAAATGTCGCATATAGAGGTCAATACCTCGCAATGAAATCATACGTTATCTAACTCGTTCTTATGGTTAAGGACGGGTTATGACATGTGGTATCAGAGCGGTGGTCTTAGCGAACCAGGTTTGCATTAGTGTGTCTAACTGATAAGTCGTTAGGATACATTAGTAAGTCTGGACTTTGACCGGGTCTGATTTAAAAACCATTGCTTATCATTGTTGGTTAAAATTTATATGTAAATATTATGTAGTACTAATGGGTTAGTTGTTGTGTTATAGATGTCGGGCTCAAAACTTGTTATCACATTCAGCGACTCCGAATCAGAATCTTCAGATGGTGTTCCAGTCATTAACCTATCCGATGACGAAAATGATATCTTTGGGGAAGACTCACAAATTCCGGATGAACCAACTATAAAGAACTCGGAAAGTGAACCCGAGGAGGAAAGTGAACCCGAGGAGGAAAGTGAACCCGAGGAAGAAATACAGGAAATTACAAAAGACAAGTTTGAACTAGGAAAGAAACGAAAGGCTAATGAATTAGAAAATTCAAATCCCGAGTTTAGTGAAGATGATGTGGCACCAACTCCACTAGACACTACCACCCCTATTCTCGCTATCCCTATTCGTTCTATCCCGACATCTAGTTCTTCAGCCCCACCACCAAAATATAGGCACACAGCTAGGATAAGCGTTAGGCCATTCCTTGAACCTAAACGTCCTAGAAAATAGACCAAACGATGCACTGCCGTATTAAACCATGGGATCATATAATGTTTTGTATAATATTACTAGTGTGGTTTGCTTAATATTCGATGTAAGATAAGCATATGTAAAATAGTGAAGTATGAAATGCAATAATTTTCCATGGTTAAGTATTATTTAGATGGTAGTAATTGGTTCTGTACTAAGCTATTAAGTATGGACGTTAACGGGTAGGTACTACCCTAGATATAATTATAAAACGCTAATAAGAAGAAAAGGCTTTTATAATAATACCTGGTTCATATTATTAATAAGCTATAATGTACTGTAAATATACACTACATCTATAATATTCCATGTGAATAATTATTTTCTTTTCATTCTTATAGAAGAATATGGCGCGATTGAATCGAATGACGGAACAAGAAGTCGAGGAATTCATCAACCAGCGAGTGAACGACAGAATGTTATGGGTCGAGGCTGCAAGAGCTGCTGCAGTTAACCCAAATCCTCGTGTAGGATGCACCTACAAAACTTTTCAAGCCTGCAAGCCCTCATCATTCAGTGGAACAGAAGGACCGATCGGATTAACCCGGTGGATAGAAAAGATGGAGACTGTGTTTAAAATCAGTGGTTGTGTTGAAAAGGACATGACCAAGTATGCATCGTGCACTTTACAAGATAGTGCACTCACGTGGTGGAAAAATTTTGTGAAGGCTGTAGGAGGAGATGTAGCTTATGATACTCCATGGGAAGAATTCAAAACAATGTTAATCAACAAGTATTGTCCAAGGAACGAGGTTAGGAAGTTGGAAGATGAATTACGAAGCCTGAAGGTTGTTGGTACTGAAATCTCCAACTACAATCAGCGTTTCATGGAATTAGTTTTGCTATGTCCTGAATTGGTTCCAACCGAAGAACGGAAGATTGAAATGTACAAAGATGGTTTGCCCATAAAGGTCAAGGCAAATGTTACAGCATTGAAACCTAAGACAATTCATGAAGCTATAACCATGGCAAACGAGCTAATGGATCAGGTCATCATGGATAAGAAAGTATCCAATACTGATGTGAAGGTATCAGGTAACAAAAGAAAGTGGAATGGAAATTATGATCGAGGTAACCAACAACAATCTTTTAGGAAACAAGAAATCACGCAAGGTGCGGGTAGTGGTTTAAGCTTTGGTTACAAAGGACAAAATCCTTTATGTAACCGATGCCATAAACATCACTCTGGTTACTGTAATGTGGTATGCAACAAATGTAATCGAAAGGGTCATCTTGCTGAAGATTGTAGGGCTCTCGTTACAAATACAAATGGTATCAAGACTCCTGCCACCAATGCAAATAGAACTGCTTTGGCTACCATTACTTGTTATGGGTGTGGAAAACAAGGTCACTATAAGAGCCAGTGCCCGAATCCAGAGAAGAATATCGGACCTGCACGTGGGAGAGCATTTATTATTAATGCTAGAGAGGCGTGTGAAGACCCGGAGCTTGTTACGGGTACGTTTACCATTAATAACTTATCTGCATCTATTATATTTGATACTGGTGCTTATAGAAGTTACGTGTGTAGAGACTTTCACGCTAAATTGAATTGTTCATCATTACCTCTAGATGCTAAGTACATGATTGAGTTAGCTAATGGTAAACTAATTAAAGCCGATAAAATTTGTCGTGATTGTAAAATAAATTTAGCCGGAGAAACATTTAAGATTGATTTGATACCCGTAGAATTAGGAAGTTTTGATGTAATAGTCGGCATGGACTGGATGTCCAAAATAGGAGCTGAAGTTGTGTGCGCCAAGAAGGCAATTCGCATTCCTCGTAAGGATAAAACGCCAGTAATGATTTATGGAGAGAAGGGTAACTCAAAGCTAAAACTCATTAGTTATTTGAAAGCTCAAAAGTGCTTGAAGAAAGGGTGCTATGCTATCTTAGCACATGTTAATAAAGTGGAAACGAAGGAAAAAGTGAAGAGCATCAATGACGTGCCTGTGGCAAGAGATTTTCCTGAAGTCTTTCCGGAAGAGTTGCCAGGATTACCTCCATTTAGATCTGTAGAATTTCAAATAGATTTAGTACCAGGAGCTGCACCAGTGGCTCGTGCTCCATATAGACTTGCACCGTCCGAATTAAAAGAACTTCAAGATCAGTTAAAAGAATTACTGGACCGTGGATTCATACGACCAAGTACTTCACCGTGGGGAGCTCCGATTCTATTTGTTAAAAAGAAAGATGGATCTTTTAGGATGTGTATAGATTATCGTGAATTAAATAAGTTAACTATCAAGAATCGGTATCCACTACCGAAAATTGATGACTTATTTGATCAACTGCAAGGATCATGTGTTTATTCGAAAATCGACCTAAGATCGGGCTATCATCAACTACGCGTCAAAGAAGAAGATATACCGAAAACTGCTTTTCGGACACGCTACGGTCATTACGAATTTTTGGTCATGCCGTTTGGATTGACGAATGCGCCAGCTGTATTCATGGACCTCATGAATCGAGTTTGTAGTCCATATCTAGATAAGTTTGTTATCGTTTTCATTGATGATATTCTTATCTATTCCAAGAGTGAGCAAGAGCATGAGCAGCATTTAAGGTTGATATTAGAGTTGTTAAGAAAAGAACAGCTATATGCTAAATTTTCTAAATGTGCTTTCTGGTTGAAAGAAGTGCAATTTCTTGGCCACGTTGTTAGTAGCAAAGGAATTCAGGTTGATCCAGCAAAAATTGAAGCCATTGAAAAATGGGAGACTCCTAGGACACCAACGCAGATACGCCAATTTTTGGGTTTAGCCGGTTATTATAGAAGGTTTATTCAAGATTTTTCCCTAATAGCTAAGCCGTTGACAGCATTAACGCAAAAAGGGAAGAAATACGAATGGACCTCGGAGCAGGAGAACGCATTTCAATTACTGAAGAAGAAGTTAACTACGGCGCCTATTTTATCGTTACCTGAAGGGAACGATGATTTTGAAATATATTGTGACGCTTCGCGACAAGGTTTTGGTTGTGTTCTTATGCAACGAAAGAAAGTTATTGCATACGCATCCCGACAATTGAAGATTCACGAGCGGAATTATACAACTCATGATCTAGAACTGGGAGCAGTCGTGTTTGCATTGAAGATATGGAGACACTACTTGTATGGGGTTAAATGCACTGTGTTTACTGATCATAAAAGCCTTCAACATATTTTTGATCAGAAACAGCTGAACATGAGGCAACGTAGGTGGGTCGAGTTAATAAATGACTATGATTGTGAAATTCGTTATCATCCCGGGAAAGCGAATGTGGTGGCTGACGCACTAAGCAGAAAGGAACGAGAACCAATTCGAGTACGAGCGATGAACATAAAAATTTGCATGAATCTCAACTCACAAATCAAAGAAGTTCAACGAGAAGCACTTACTAAAGAAAATATAGGAAATGAAATAATGAAGAAGTATGAGAAGCAACTCGTTATACGGGAAGATGGAATTCGATATTTTGCAAATCGTATTTGGGTACCGAAGTTGGGTGGATTAAGGAAGTTGATATTGAACGAGGCACATAAGACAAGATACTCGATACATCCTGGAGTGGGAAAGATGTACCAAGATCTTAAGACACATTATTGGTGGCCTAATTTAAAGACAGACGTTGCAACATATGTTGGGGAGTGTTTAACTTGTTCCAAAGTCAAAGCAGAACACCAGAAGCCGTCAGGGTTACTTCAACAACCAGAAATCCCAGAATGGAAATGGGATGGTATTACCATGGATTTCATCACGAAGTTACCAAAGACTGCCTGGGGATACGACACCATTTGGGTAATTGTTGATCGTCTTACCAAATCTGCACATTTCTTGCCTATAAAGGAAACAGATAGAATGGAGAAATTATTACGATTATATATAAAGGAAATAGTTTCAAGGCATGGAATACCTATTTCCATTATATCTGATCGTGATAGTAGAATTACCTCAAAGTTCTGGCAATCACTACAGGAGGCACTAGGAACTCGTTTGGATATGAGTACCGCATATCATCCGCAAACCGACGGGCAGAGTGAAAGAACAATTCAGACTCTTGAAGACATGCTCAGGGCATATGTGATCGATTTTGGAAACGGATGGGATAAATATCTACCATTAGCAGAATTCTCGCATAATAATAGTTATCATGCGAGCATTAAAGCTGCGTCATTCGAAGCATTGTACGGAAGGAAGTGTAGATCTCCTATTTGTTGGAATGAAGTAGGAGATCGACAATTAACTGGTCCCGAGATTATACACGAAACGACTGAGAAGATAGTACAAATCAAGGAGAGATTGAAAACAGCCCGTAGTCGCCAAAAGAGCTACGCCGATGTCCGAAGGAAACCATTAGAGTTTCAGATCGGTGACATGGTTATGCTAAAGGTGTCACCTTGGAAGGGTGTAATACGTTTCGGTAAAAGAGGTAAACTGAACCCAAGATATGTAGGCCCGTTCAAGATCATCGAACGCATTGGACCGGTAGCTTATCGACTCGAGTTACCGCAACAACTCGCCGGAGTACATAATACATTTCACGTCTCGAACCTTAAAAAGTGTCTTGCAAAGGAAGACCTCACCATTCCTCTTGAAGAAATTCAAGTTGACGAGAAACTACAATTCATAGAAGAACCAATCGAAATCATGGATCGTGAAGTTAAACGGCTCAAGCAGAGCAACATACCGATCATTAAGGTTCGTTGGAATGCTCGAAGAGGTCCTGAGTTTACTTGGGAATGAGAGGATCAGATGAAACAAAAGTATCCACACTTGTTTCTCGATGACGCAAAATAGGTACAATTTTAAAATTTCGGGACGAAATTTATTTAACGGGTAGGTACTGTAATGACCCGCACTTTTTCAATCGTTCTATACTTATAAGATTAATATTTACATAAATTAAACCTTACCAACATGATAAGCAATCCAAATTGTTGAGATTTATGTTTTTGAAAAGAGTTTTACACAACGTTTGACCGTCTAGTTGACCGATGATATCACGAACTATATAACATATGATAATTATACGTTTGTGTATATATATGTATATATACATACTTAACATGATCTAAGGATGTTGTAATACCTCATTTTGTATTAATAACAATAAGTTATAAGTATATTTTGAAACTACTAACTTAAGTTTTCAAAACGATAACTATACGTAACGTTATTTGACATAAATACTTATGACCTATAATGTTTATACATATATCGTATATATAATGTATTTAATCACTTTTTAAGGATTTAAATACATAAAACAATATAAGTGTATTCACAAAAGATAGCTATATTTGAATCCTCGTTCCGTTTTCACAAGATTTCTATACGTATATCTAGAGTATATGTACTCGTATCATACCTAGCTTCTATACGTATTTACTATTGGTATATACACATCAAATCACCACCTAATCAGCTCCTATTGTTGCCCTCACCAATAGGTAAACTCATTTTAACCTCTAGCATCAATAATTACACAAGATTACAAGCTAGAACTTTGTTTTTGTCTACCATAGGTCACGCCATTTATGGCTATAAAGATGACCATTTTTGATTCAATTACTACTTCAATCTCCTAGCTAAAACACACATACTTAGAAGCCTTAAACCCTTTATCATCTCAGCTCACAATCATGAAGATCTAGCTTCAAAAACATCACTTAATCACCATAAGAAAACCCTTACAAAAACACTTCAAGAATCCTTCCAAGAACACAAGTTTACTTCCAATTTTTCATTCAACTCCATCACTCTTTTGGTTCTAGGTTTTTACTCCTCTTTTACAGCAATCTTGTCCAAGTAACTTGAGGTAGTAACTTTGTTCATAACCTTATTCGATTCATATATATATAGCTATCTTATTTTATGGTATAAAATTTTAACAACAAGAACATAGTTTGAATGTTTTCAAACTTGTTTGCAAACTAAATAGATCCTTCTAACTTAACTCTTAAAATACTTCAAGACCTGTAATATATCATAAATATATGCTAACTTAACAAGGTATAACTTGGTTTTTCAAAGAACACCTTAAAAACTGTTTTTACGACGTCGGAGTGCAACCGGGGGCTGTTTTGGGTTGGATAATTAAAAACTATCTTGAACCTTGAATTGGAGGTTTATTTTCTGGAAAAATGATATTTACTATGAATATGATAACACATAAAAATTTCATGATTTAACTCAAAGTATAAGTATTTTTAGAAAAATAATCATTTAAGGTTGTTTACATGATGGAAAATGATTAACTTCATAAGTTTCACCAAAGTTTGACCTATGACCTGTGATTTCAAATACAAACTAAGGTATTTACAGTTCATATTCTTAAAGAAGGACTCGATCCAAGGAAGTGGCAAGTTGAACCAACGAAAACGGAGTTGTAACGAAGAAACTATGACCAAAACAAAATCGGATATCCAAGACTAGTTTAGCCACGAAAATAATTGGAGAAAAATTAAATAAATCACATCTTTTTAAAATAACATGATATTTTATATATATGTACTCATAATTTAATTTTATATATTTCAGGATCACCCGTAAACAATACGAGAAGATTAATCATAAGATCCCATGATTGTACGCAACACGTCATTTGACAACACCGGTACTTTATGTACGCAACACGTCATTTGACAACACCGGTACCGTGGGTCAAGATTAATCCCGACCAATACGAATACGATGGGGGTTTTATTTATTTCGATGGGGGTTTTATTTACTTCGATGGGGGTTTATTTATTTATTAAACACCTAAATTTGAACCATTAAAATTGAATTGCTAACTACGGACTAAGAAGACATTAAAAGTATTATAAGTATATATATGTGACGATTGTTTAAAATGAAAATATATTGATAAATTATATATGAATAGGTTCGTGATATCAACCGGAGACCAAGTCAAAATATATATATCTTCAAGGCAAAAGTGAGTATATAGTCCCACTTTTAAACTCTAAATATTTCGGGATGAGAATACATGTATTTTATGTTTTACGATATGGACACAAGTAACTGAAAAATATATTCTACGTTGAGTTGTACCACTGGCATACTTCCCTGTAGCTTGGTAACTAATATTTATAGCGGTATTGTAAACGCGAATCCTGTTGATAGATCTATCGGGCCTGACAACCCCAACCGGACTGGACGACCAGTATTCAACGGTTGCACAGTACTTCGTTTCGTAACTACACTTGGTACGGTGTAGTAAGATTTCATAATAAAGGGAATATGTGACGTGATTAAATGTTAAGTATGGTTACCAAGTGCTCAACCACTTAGAATATTTTTATTAAAATGTTTACATATGAAATCTTGTGGTCTATATTTATACCGCTGCCGGCATTAAACCTATATCTCACCAACTTTATGTTGACGTTTTAAACATGTCTATTCTCAGGTGATAACTAAAAGCTTCCGCTGCAACATGTTGAATTTAAGCAAGATCTTGAGTATGCATATTTGTGTCAAAAATAAAACTGCATATCCGAGAAATTGTAATGTAAAATATGCTAGAAATCGTATTGTTATCATCACATGTAAAGTTTGTAAGTCTAAGATTATCGCTAAACGATAATCATCTTTATATTGTCTAAAGCTTGTATTAACATAAGAGTTATGGTTTGTAATGTAAAATAAATGCAGTTGTTCTTTTAAAAAAATGTCGCATATAGAGGTCAATACCTCGCAATGAAATCATACGTTATCTAACTCGTTCTTATGGTTAAGGACGGGTTATGACACACTACCACAACACTCACACCAAAGCTTAGTATAAATTCTGTTAGTGCTAACAACTAACACATATCCTGTCCTAATACTCACTTAACCCATCCCCAGCATGTTATGTTTGACATGACTCTTCTAAGTTTGGGAACACGACATGTAGATCACAATGCACATGCTGCCAAACTCAGCTCTGATACCAACTTGTGACACCGCTAATTTTTTTTTTATACGTGGCAGAAGCATTAACATTAATTAAATACGATATCAACAATTGTACAAACCGATGTCACGTGTCATTAAAACAAATTACATATTAACATGAAAAGAAGTAAATACATTCTGTTATCGAAAGTACACGGTTCATAATCTAAAAGACCACATCAGAGTTAATCCTATCAAACATAACATCATCATGCCCGTCTTCTCCCGAAAAGCACTATCTATAAAAGCTATCATCCTGCAGGGAGAAGATGGAGGGGAATTAGCACGAAGCTAAGTGAGTACGACTAACTACAGTCCATAACATACATAAATGTTATACTAATCATGTCACATAGTCTAACACACAAACATCACCCAAGTGCCATCTACAGAGACTCTGGCGGCTCGGCCAAACCATTAACCACCAGCTGATCGGACTGGGGCTTACCAGAAGTTCCTCCACCACCGTATGTATATACATAATCCACACGCGACGGACGCGTCATTCACATATATATACACCACGGCTGTCTAGGCTACCACAGAGGAACCCAACCCACAGGTTGATCTCTCCTACCGAGGCTACCACACAATAGGGACGCATTGGGCTCCAGCAGACAAGCATCATCTAAAATGAAGTCATCACAAGAACTAACTAACCACAACAATAAGTATATCTAACAAGCATATCAATCATAATATAACATGCTTCTATATACTATATTCTCCAGTTAGTCCCACTCACCAATTACCAGCAAACGAGAAGGTATTCAGCTATCTAATCACTGAACCTTCTCTTTCTCCTTTTCTCCTGAGAAAAACATATACACAAGTTAGTTTCTATCCGATAGCACAAAACAACACAATACTGAATTTTTTTGTCAGAAAAAGTATTCGCTAAAATTTTTTGCTTAATACTTATGCACTTTCAAAATTTACATCAAAATACAAACGGGCAGCATAACGGTTAAAAATCAACCCTTGGTAAAATATTTCACTGCCCAAGACACTCGGTCGACTGTCAGAGACAGTCGGCCGACGGTCTTCACTCACTCGGCCGAGTGTCTAGTCACTCGGTCGATGGTCTTACACAGACACACTCAGCCGTGGGTCATACACACTCGGTCGATGGTCTCGTCGATCGGTCGAGTATCAGGAGACACTCGACCGACCGTGTTCATCTGCAGAAGCTGAAAACAAAGTGACGGGTTTCACCCAAAATCGACCAATTCTTGCTCTGGAGCTCGATTATGACCTCAAAACTGACCAAATCGAAGACACTATACATTAAGAAACATAAACCCACAAGATTTGGACTCAAACAACATCAAATCTATCCACTTTGACCAAAAATACACACTTTATAAAAACTAACACAAAAACCCCATTTTCTTGAAGATTAAAGCATGAAATGTTTTGATTCTTACCTTGTTAGAATCAGTAAATCACAAAGAACAATATAGTAAGAAAGATTCGAGCTCAAGAACAAGGATTTAGATCTAGGGTTTTGGTAGTTGGAGAAAATGAAGAACGAGGTGGTTTGGGAAGAATCTGGAAAATGCAAGAAATGACCCGCTCTAGACATCAAAAGAGGGTTAAATCCTACACTGTGCCACACACGGGTATTTATCAGTTATCTGATATCTTTCATTCATCATTTGGCAACCCAAATGAAGTCCAAATTAAATAAACAAACCTGTTCTGTGACCATTGTCACAAACTGGTCCTAACCACATCATTATTTTGTAATAAATATTAATTAAAAATAAAAGCATATAATAACGCAATACAAACTTAAGGACAATCTAGTAATCTTACATCTAGGCCCGATTGAGGATGTTACATGGTTGACACTTGAAAGCATGTTTATTCTCAGGTATTCAAGAAATATTCCGCTGTGCATTTACTCATTGTAAAGACATTATTTGGAGTCGATCATCGCAATGGAACCAGATGTTGGTGACTTCGTCCAGATGGATTAGGACGGGGTATGACATTAGCCAAATTTGTCACAGCTCCAGCAAGTCAACTTCGACTTTTCAGTCGGACAAGCCTTACTATAACCTTGATATATATGCGTGCTCTTTTATTGTTACCGGGGAACCTTTTATATTCCACCATATTACCAGCAGATGTACCAGAAACCTCGTCGCTCCTTGGTTTAAATCTCTCCGACAAATCACTATATTTATCTATTGAAGTCTCATCATGTACTCATCCGCATCTTGTAACAAGAATTGTCATACCAATTACCGGGAATCAGCAAATCTGTATTGTGAGTCTCGCAACGTTTCCACATCAACAGTTATATGTATCTATATAACATTTATGTCTTATAACTATGATCTTCCATTCTGAAATTCTGAAAAGCACCCAGTCTGCGAATTAATACTCTGAATTTTGAAAAGTTGAATGAAGCAACAAAAACTGTAAAAGACTTCAGCAGCCAAAAGTTGATGATAAAGAATTGTATGTTGGCAAAGCTCAGAAAAAGTTTGAAACTGAAAAACTGATTGAGCAAACTACGAAGGAGTCTCTGAACAAATAACTAGGACTAAACTTGTACATTAAGAATCCTGATGATTCTGTTTCCGATGAAATCTTTAGCGAATACCTTGCTTCTGACTCCAAACTCTTGCGGAAAAATTTTCTTCACCATCTTTCGATATTAAAAATTCCAAGATATCATCGTATCTTTCATTATAAATATCCTCCATATTTCTGAAGATATTTTTATAACTATTCTTATCTGAAATCATTAATCTCTTCGTGCTATCAGTGTTACATCATATAGAAACTGTTAGTTTCTATATTCTGTAAACTTTCGAGCTAAAAATATTAATGTTATTGAAGTAATGTTGGAAACTGATTCATGACTTAGTATAATATAATGACACTTGATCAACGTAATTATATTACAGTAATTCATGCTGAGTTTCTAAATGGAACATGATGATTCACAGGTTATAACGTCATCATGTGTCATGTTACATAACTCTTTCATTCTGATTAATTTCTGAACATATCAAGAAAATATATTCTTGATAGTTCTATTCTTAGTGATTCTGGTAATTTGACAAATCAAATCGGGCTATTACGTTCTATCTTGTTTATAACATTAAGTTCATTTGAAACTCCATACTTACGAATTCTGGATCATTACTCGCTTTACTAGAGGTCGAGAAGAGAATAAAAAGGCAAAAGAGCTCCAAAATATAAGAAAAAATATAAAGCCCAATAACAACACGGAGATTACAAACCGTGGATATTAATACGAATAGCAATATAAAGACACGGTATAATTAAGAATAGTATCATCCCAAGGTAATAGTAGAAGTAAGTAGATTCTTCTGGAGGAAGATTGAAAAGAAGGATAACAGAAATGATAATTAGGAAAATATCAAGGATTAGAACGGGATTAAGCATTTTCACAATCTTTTGGATGTAAGAACTAAGAAAGAAAGTATAGGAATGGTGAGAATAATGGAACAAAAGAGCTTAATTTATAATGGAAATATTAGACAGAGTAATCGAGGCAGATCACCGTATTTAATTATAGAGATCTTAATTTTCTTATTCGCTGAAGAATCAAATCTTATAGATTTCGAAGATTTTCTTTAAATCTCTCGAATTCCAGGAATCAACTGTGACTACGTCACCGGTTAAGACGAACATGCAATTTTTCATTTCACTCTTTTATGATAAATTCATTCGTACTCTTTGAATAACCAGATTATTTTATTCTTATTAATCAATGGTAATAAAACTCTATCTATCAACTCATAATCATCATGAAAATATTTTTATTGTTAGCCATGATGACCACGTTCAAATTTCGAGACGAAATTTCTTTAATGGGTAGGTACTGTGACGACCCAAAAATTTTCGACCAAATTTAAACTTGATCTTTATAAGTTCCCAACACAATAAGCAAAGTCTATAATGTAGAGTCTAGAAATTTTTTAACTGTTTTAATGAAATCATTTGACTTCGACCATTCCCGACGTTTCATGAATAATTAATTGTAATTAGATATGTGTGTTTGTATATATAAATAATAATTCAAAAACAAATTTGAAGTATTATATTTTGTTGTTATTAAAAATTAATAAAATAAAAATAAAATATTATAATAATGTTTATTTAAAATATATCTATATATATAAATAATGTATATTAAAAATAAATATTAAATGAATGTAATACTCGTTTGATGTTCCGATTGATATTAAGTAAGTTAAATTCAAACTTATATGATTTTCAAATAAACGGTGATTCAAAAATGAGTTATATAAGTTTTAGACTTATTAAAAATGTATTTAGGAACTATTTGTTAAGTTTGAACACTTTTTATATTTCACTCATAAATGAGAGGGACAGTTGATATAATTTTTATTTAATAAATTATTGATCGGATTTTATGTAGTGACCCGAACTTTTCCATGTTTATATATATTAATTGAGATTTATATTTACATGATTAAATGTTTCCAACATGTTAAGCAATCAAACTTGTTAAGACTTGATTAATTGAAATATGTTTCATATAGACAATTGACCACCCAAGTTGATCGGTGATTCACGAACGTTAAAACTTGTAAAAACTATATGATGACATATATATGGATATATATATATAGTTAACATGATACTATGATAAGAAAACATATCATAAAGTATATTAACAATGAACTACATATGTAAAAACAAGACTACTAACTTAATGATTTTTAAACGAGACATATATGTAACGATTATCGTTGTAAAGACATTTAATGTATATATATCATATTAAGAGATATTCATACATGATAATATCATGATAATATAATAACTTAAAATCTCATTTGATATTATAAACATTGGGTTAACAACATTTAACAAGATCGTTAACCTAAAGGTTTCAAAACAACACTTACATGTAACGACTAACGATGACTTAACGACTCAATTAAAATGTATATACATGTAGTGTTTTAATATGTATTTATACACTTTTGAAAGACTTAAATACACTTATCAAAATACTTCTACTTAACAAAAATGCTTACAATTACATCCTCGTTCAGTTTCATCAACAATTCTACTCGTATGCACCCGTATTCGTACTCGTACAATACACAGCTTTTAGATGTATGTACTATTGGTATATACACTCCAATGATCAGCTCTTAGCAGCCCATGTGAGTCACCTAACACATGTGGGAACCATCATTTGGCAACTAGCATGAAATATCTCATAAAATTACAAAAATATGAGTAATCATTCATGACTTATTTACATGAAAATAAAATTACATATCCTTTATATCTAATCCATACACCAACGACCAAAAACACCTACAAACACTTTCATTCTTCAATTTTCTTCATCTAATTGATCTCTCTCAAGTTCTATCTTCAAGTTCTAAGTGTTCTTCATAAATTCCAAAAGTTCTAGTTTCATAAAATCAAGAATACTTTCAAGTTTGCTAGCTCACTTCCAATCTTGTAAGGTGATCATCCAACCTCAAGAAATCTTTGTTTCTTACAGTAGGTTATCATTCTAATACAAGGTAATAATCATATTCAAACTTTGGTTCAATTTCTATAACTATAACAATCTTATTTCAAGTGATGATCTTACTTGAACTTGTTTTCGTGTCATGATTCTGCTTCAAGAACTTCGAGCCATCCAAGGATCCATTGAAGCTAGATCCATTTTTCTCTTTTCCAGTAGGTTTATCCAAGGAACTTAAGGTAGTAATGATGTTCATAACATCATTCAATTCATACATATAAAGCTATCTTATTCGAAGGTTTAAACTTGTAATCACTAGAACATAGTTTAGTTAATTCTAAACTTGTTCGCAAACAAAAGTTA
The DNA here is from genome assembly GCF_046630445.1 of Rutidosis leptorrhynchoides. Taxonomy (NCBI): domain Eukaryota; kingdom Viridiplantae; phylum Streptophyta; class Magnoliopsida; order Asterales; family Asteraceae; genus Rutidosis; species Rutidosis leptorrhynchoides. The sequence continues at coordinate 236,532,766 of NC_092339.1, forward strand.
ATCCTTCTAAATTGACTTTTAAAATAAACTAAACACATGTTCTATATCTATATGATATGCTAACTTAATGATTTAAAACCTGGAAACACGAAAAACACCGTAAAACCGGATTTACGCCGTCGTAGTAACACCGCGGGCTGTTTTGGGTTAGTTAATTAAAAACTATGATAAACTTTGATTTAAAAGTTGTTATTCAGAGAAAATGATTTTTATTATGAACATGAAACTATATCCAAAAATTATGGTTAAACTCAAAGTGGAAGTATGTTTTCTAAAATGGTCATCTAGACGTCGTTCTTTCGACTGAAATGACTACCTTTACAAAAACGACTTGTAACTTATTTTTCCGACTATAAACCTATACTTTTATGTTTAGATTCATAAAATAGAGTTCAATATGAAACCATAGCAATTTGATTCACTCAAAACGGATTTAAAATGAAGAAGTTATGGGTAAAACAAGATTGGATATTTTTTCTCATTTTAGCTACGTGAAAATTGGTAACAAATCTATTCCAACCATAACTTAATCAACTTGTATTGTATATTATGTAATCTTGAGATACCATAGACACGTATACAATGTTTCGACCTATCATGTCGACACATCTATATATATTTCGGAACAACCATAGACACTCTATATGTGAATGTTGGAGTTAGCTATACAGGGTTGAGGTTGATTCCAAAATATATATAGTTTGAGTTGTGATCAATACTGAGATACGTATACACTGGGTCGTGGATTGATTCAAGATAATATTTATCGATTTATTTCTGTACATCTAACTGTGGACAACTAGTTATAGGTTACTAACGAGGACAGCTGACTTAATAAACTTAAAACATCAAAATATATTAAAAGTGTTGTAAATATATTTTGAACATACTTTAATATATATGTATATATTGTTATAGGTTCGTGAATCAACAGTGGCCAAGTCTTACTTCCCGACGAAGTAAAAATCTGTGAAAGTGAGTTATAGTCCCACTTTTAAAATCTAATATTTTTGGGATGAGAATACATGCAGGTTTTATAAATGATTTACAAAATAGACACAAGTACGTGAAACTACATTCTATGGTTGAATTATCGAAATCGAATATGCCCCTTTTTATTAAGTCTGGTAATCTAAGAATTAGGGAACAGACACCCTAATTGACGCGAATCCTAAAGGTAGATCTATCGGGCCCAACAAGCCCCATCCAAAGTACCGGATGCTTTAGTACTTCGAAATTTATATCATATCCGAAGGGTGTCCCGGAATGATGGGGATATTCTTATATATGCATCTTGTTAATGTCGGTTACCAGGTGTTCACCATATGAATGATTTTTATCTCTATGTATGGGATGTGTATTGAAATATGAAATCTTGTGGTCTATTGTTACGATTTGATATATATAGGTTAAACCTATAACTCACCAACATTTTTGTTGACGTTTAAAGCATGTTTATTCTCAGGTGAATATTAAGAGCTTCCGCTGTTGCATACTAAAATAAGGACAAGATTTGGAGTCCATGTTTGTATGATATTGTGTAAAAACTGCATTCAAGAAACTGATTTTGATGTAACATATTTGTATTGTAAACCATTATGTAATGGTCGTGTGTAAACAGGATATTTTAGATTATCATTATTTGATAATCTACGTAAAGCTTTTTAAACCTTTATTTATGAAATAAAGGTTATGGTTTGTTTTAAAAATGAATGCAGTCTTTGAAAAACGTCTCATATAGAGGTCAAAACCTCGCAACGAAATCAATTAATATGGAACATTTTTAATCAATAAGAACGGGACATTTCAGTTGGTATCCGAGCGTTGGTCTTAGAGAACCAGAATTTTGCATTAGTGTGTCTTATCTAGTTTGTTAGGATGCATTAGTGAGTCTGGACTTCGACCGTGTTTACTTGAAAAATGATTGCTTAACAAATTTTGTTGGAAACTATATATTTTTAACATGTGAATATTATGTGATGTATTAATCTCTTAAAGCGTTTGATATTATGTGATAGATGTCTACCTCTAGAACAAGTCCCATTGACTCACCTAATAATAATGAAGAGTCAAATGTAAATTGGAATGATTCGTGGACTGATTCACAAGTTCCCGAAGAGGAACCGGAAGAAGAGTCGGAACCGGAAGAAGAATCGGAACCGGAAGAAGAATCGGAACCGGATGAAGAAATAGAACCGGTGGGGGAAATAATAAAACGGTTAAGTAAAAGAAAATCCTTAACCAACCAACCAAGGTTAATTATGGTCAATGGTGTTTTCGCCAAGGAAGCAAAATATTGGGAGGATTACCAATTCTCCGATGAATCGGATTCCGACGAGAATTCCGATGATGTTATAGAAATTACCCCAACTGAATTTAAAAAGGCAAAAGAAAATAATAAGGGAAAGGGCATAAAAATAAAGAAATCTAATTCCAACCCCGATGAACTTTATATGTATCGTCAACCCCCGAAGTCCTTAAGTTGTAACAATGACCCGGGAACCTCTAAACCACCAGGTTTTTCTAAACCAATGTGGACAACGACGGCTCGTATTAGGGGAACATCATATATCCCTAGAAACTTGGCAAAACGATCCAAAACCGAAGAAGAAGAAACAAGCGAGTTGGAATAAGATAGTTGTATTCGTGTGGTGTAATATATGTAATATAGTGTGCTTATGCTTTATGATATATGTAAAAAATGCTTGTATTAATAAGTATTTTTTTTATGAATCTAACTCTTGTCTATTTTTCAGTTTAAAAACACAAAATGGATAGACAACCCAATATTTTAAGAGACCTACCCGGAGACATGATTGATGAAATCTTGTCTAGAGTCGGCCAGAATTCCTCGGCACAACTATTTAAGGCGAGATCAGTTTGTAAGACATTCGAAGAACGTTCCAAGAATGTCTTGGTTTATAAGAGACTTTCGTTTGAAAGATGGGGGATATCACATTGGGAAACCCATAAGTTACGATGTGTTTACTTTGACGCATATATTGCGGGGAACCCAAATGCTATTTTACGCAACGGGTTAAGAAATTATTTTGACTCAATATATCCGAATATTGGACTTCGTGATTTAGAAAAAGCGGCTAGCATGCAACATAAAGAAGCATGTTATGCTTACGGATTAGTAATGTTCGCTTCTCACCAAAGTGAGAACAAGAACATCGGGCTACAACTATTAAACAAAACGTTTCCACAAGTGACGGAGTCGGTAATTGGGGTAAGAAATGAGGTTTTTAGATTATTACGGGACTGTTGGACATTACGTAACCCTCGTCCCTTTGATGACGTTACAACACGCTGTCTTATCAACGGCCATAACGGTTATGTTGCACAAGACCAAGGATGGGAAGTAGTCCTAGTAAAACCAGAATGCATGACTTGTTTCTGGACGTATGAATTACGTGTCTTTATTGCCTTTGCCGAACGACTTGTCTACTAGCTAGAATTGTCTTCACAACTATCTTGTATCAAAGTTATTGTGTGCTATATTTCATGCTTTATGTAAAATAAGCGGTATTGTAAGTTCGTAAAATATTGTATAAAAGTTTGAACGCGAAATATTATTATAATCAAGTTTTTCATATAGAATTGTAGTAGTTGAATTGTATATTAGCTACTAAGTATGAACTTAACGGGTAGGTACTACCCGAATTTAAACTTATAAAACGCTAATATGAAGAAAAAGCTTTTATAAATGAGTTCATATTATGCTACGAAATACTATTAACTACTCTTAATATTCTGTATGATTAACTTGTTCCATTTGACTATTTTGAAGGAAATGGCACCGACTACTCGACACACCGTGAATATGAATGAAGAGGAATTCCGTACTTTTCTAGCTTCAAACATAGCCGTAGTACAGGCTGCGCTACATACCAACAATAACCTTGGATCTAGCAGTACAGGAAATCCTGTAGGATGCACCTACAAAGAATTCACTGCCTGCAAACCTTTGGAATTTGATGAAACCGAAGGACCGATCGGATTGAAACGGTGGACCGAGAAGGTTGAATCGGTGTTTGCCATAAGTAAGTGTACTGAAGAGGACAAAGTGAAGTACGCTACGCATACCTTCACAGGTTCTGCGTTAACATGGTGGAATACCTATCTAGAGCAAGTGGGACAAGATGATGCGTACGCACTACCGTGGTCAGCATTCAAGCACTTGATGAACGAGAAGTACCGTCCCAGAACCGAGGTCAACAAGCTCAAGACAGAACTTAGAGGGTTACGAACCCAAGGATTTGATATTACCACGTACGAAAGACGATTCACAGAATTGTGCCTATTGTGTCCGGGAGCATTCGAAGATGAGGAAGAGAAGATCGACGCGTTTGTGAAAGGATTACCGGAAAGAATCCAAGAAGATATAAGTTCACACGAGCCCGCCTCCATACAACAGGCATGTAGAATGGCTCACAAACTAGTGAACCAGATTGAAGAAAGAATTAAAGAACAGACTGCTGAAGAGGCCAATGTGAAGCAAGTCAAAAGAAAGTGGGAGGAAAACGGTGATAAGAATCACCAATACAACAACAACAGCAATTACAACAATAATCGCAACAATTATCCCAACAATCGCAACATCAATCGCAACTACAACAAACGGCCCAACAACAACAACAACAACAACAGCAACTACAACAATCATCCCAACAACAATAATAACCGCAACAACAACAACAATCAGAAGCAGCTATGCCAAAGGTGTGAAAAGAATCACTCGGGGTTCTGCACCAAATTTTGCAACAAGTGTAAAAGAAATGGTCATAGCGCGGCGAAGTGTGAGGTCTACGGACCAGAGGTTAATAGAACGAAAGGAACAAATGGTGTCGGAACGAGTAATGGCGGAGCAAGTAGTGTCGGAGCAAGTTATGCCAATGTAGTTTGTTATAAATGTGGAAAACCAGGCCACATTATTAGAAATTGCCCGAACCAGGAGAACACGAATGGACAAGGCCGTGGAAGAGTTTTCAATATTAATGCGGTAGAGGCACAGGAAGACCCGGAGCTTGTTACGGGTACGTTTCTTATTGACAATAAATCTGCTTACGTTTTATTTGATTCGGGTGCGGATAGAAGCTATATGAGTAGAGATTTCTGTGCTAAATTAAGTTGTCCATTGACGCCTTTGGATAGTAAATTTTTACTCGAATTAGCAAATGGTAAATTAATTTCAGCAGATAATATATGTCGGAATCGAGAAATTAAACTGGTTAGCGAAACATTTAAGATTGATTTGATACCAGTAGAGTTAGGGAGTTTTGATGTGATAATCGGTATGGACTGGTTGAAAGAAGTGAAAGCGGAGATCATTTGTTACAAAAATGCAATTCGCATTATACGAGAAAAAGGAAAACCCTTAATGGTGTACGGAGAAAAGGGCAACACGAAGCTACATCTTATTAGTAATTTGAAGGCACAAAAACTAATAAGAAAAGGTTGCTATGCTGTTCTAGCACACGTTGAGAAAGTACAAACTGAAGAAAAGAGCATCAATGATGTTCCCATTACAAAAGAATTTCCCGATGTATTTCCGAAAGAATTACCGGGATTACCCCCACATCGATCCGTTGAATTTCAAATAGATCTTGTACCAGGAGCTGCACCAATAGCTCGTGCTCCTTACAGACTCGCACCCAGCGAGATGAAAGAACTGCAAAGCCAATTACAAGAACTTTTAGAGCGTGGTTTCATTCGACCAAGCACATCACCGTGGGGAGCTCCTGTTTTGTTTGTCAAGAAGAAAGAAGGTACATTCAGGTTGTGTATCGACTACCGAGAGTTGAACAAACTTACCATCAAGAACCGCTACCCACTACCGAGAATCGACGACTTATTTGATCAACTACAAGGCTCGTCTGTTTATTCAAAGATTGACTTACGTTCCGGGTATCATCAAATGCGGGTGAAAGAAGATGATATTCCAAAGACTGCTTTCAGAACACGTTACGGTCATTACGAGTTTATGGTCATGCCATTTGGTTTAACTAATGCACCAGCTGTGTTCATGGACCTTATGAACCGAGTGTGTGGACCATACCTTGACAAGTTTGTCATTGTTTTCATTGATGACATACTTATTTACTCAAAGAATGACCAAGAACACGGTGAACATTTGAGAAAGGTGTTAGAAGTATTGAGGAAGGAAGAATTGTACGCTAAGTTTTCAAAGTGTGCATTTTGGTTGGAAGAAGTTCAATTCCTCGGTCACATAGTGAATAAAGAAGGTATTAAGGTGGATCCGGCAAAGATAGAAACTGTTGAAAAGTGGGAAACCCCGAAAACTCCGAAACACATACGCCAGTTTTTAGGACTAGCTGGTTACTACAGAAGGTTCATCCAAGACTTTTCCAGAATAGCAAAACCCTTGACTGCATTAACGCATAAAGGGAAGAAATTTGAATGGAATGATGAACAAGAGAAAGCGTTTCAGTTATTGAAGAAAAAGCTAACTACGGCACCTATATTGTCATTGCCTGAAGGGAATGATGATTTTGTGATTTATTGTGATGCATCAAAGCAAGGTCTCGGTTGTGTATTAATGCAACGAACGAAGGTGATTGCTTATGCGTCTAGACAATTGAAGATTCACGAACAAAATTATACGACGCATGATTTGGAATTAGGCGCGGTTGTTTTTGCATTAAAGACTTGGAGGCACTACTTATATGGGGTCAAAAGTATTATATATACCGACCACAAAAGTCTTCAACACATATTTAATCAGAAACAACTGAATATGAGGTAGCGTAGGTGGATTGAATTATTGAATGATTACGACTTTGAGATTCGTTACCACCCGGGGAAGGCAAATGTGGTAGCCGATGCCTTGAGCAGGAAGGACAGAGAACCCATTCGAGTAAAATCTATGAATATAATGATTCATAATAACCTTACTACTCAAATAAAGGAGGCACAACAAGGAGTTTTAAAAGAGGGAAATTTAAAGGATGAAATACCCAAAGGATCGGAGAAACATCTTAATATTCGGGAAGACGAAACCCGGTATAGGGCTGAAAGTATTTGGGTACCAAAATTTGGAGATATGAGAGAAATGGTACTTAGAGAAGCTCATAAAACCAGATACTCAATACATCCTGGAACGGGGAAGATGTACAAGGATCTCAAGAAACATTTTTTGGTGGTCGGGTATGAAAGCCGATGTTGCTAAATACGTAGGAGAATGTTTGACGTGTTCTAAGGTCAAAGATGAGCATCAGAAACCATCAGGTCTACTTCAACAACCCGAAATCCCGGAATGGAAATGGGAAAACATTACCATGGATTTCATCACTAAATTGCCAAGGACTGCAAGTGGTTTTGATACTATTTGGGTAATAGTTGATCGTCTCACCAAATCAGCACACTTCCTACCAATAAGAGAAGATGACAAGATGGAGAAGTTAGCACGACTGTATTTGAAGGAAGTCGTCTCCAGACATGGAATACCAATCTCTATTATCTCTGATAGGGATGGCAGATTTATTTCAAGATTCTGGCAGACATTACAGCAAGCATTAGGAACTCTTCTAGACATGAGTACTGCCTATCATCCACAAACTGATGGTCAGAGCGAAAGGACGATACAAATGCTTGAAGACATGCTACGAGCATGTGTTATTGATTTCGGAAACAGTTGGGATCGACATCTACCATTAGCAGAATTTTCCTACAACAACAGCTACCATTCAAGCATTGAGATGGCGCCGTTTGAAGCACTTTATGGTAGAAAGTGTAGGTCTCCGATTTGTTGGAGTGAAGTGGGGGATAGACAGATTACGGGTCCGGAGATTATACAAGAAACTACCGAGAAGATCATCCAAATTCAACAACGGTTGAAAACCGCCCAAAGTCGACAAAAGAGCTACGCTGACATTAAAAGAAAAGATATAGAATTTGAAATTGGAGAGATGGTCATGCTTAAAGTTGCACCTTGGAAAGGCGTTGTTCGATTTGGTAAACGAGGGAAATTAAATCCAAGGTATATTGGACCATTCAAGATTATTGATCGTGTCGGACCAGTAGCTTACCGACTTGAGTTACCTCAACAACTCGCGGCTGTACATAACACTTTCCACGTCTCGAATTTGAAGAAATGTTTTGCTAAAGAAGATCTCACTATTCCGTTAGATGAAATCCAAATCAACGAAAAACTCCAATTCATCGAAGAACCCGTCGAAATAATGGATCGTGAGGTTAAAAGACTTAAGCAAAACAAGATACCAATTGTTAAGGTTCGATGGAATGCTCGTAGAGGACCCGAGTTCACCTGGGAGCGTGAAGATCAGATGAAGAAGAAATACCCGCATCTATTTCCAGAAGATTCGTCAACACCTTCAACAGCTTAAAATTTCGGGACGAAATTTATTTAACGGGTAGGTACTGTAGTGACCCAAACTTTTCCATGTTTATATATATTAATTGAGATTGATATTTACATGATTAAATGTTTCCAACATGTTAAGCAATCAAACTTGTTAAGACTTGATTAATTGAAATATGTTTCATATAGACAATTGACCACCCAAGTTGATCGGTGATTCACGAACGTTAAAACTTGTAAAAACTATATGATGACATATATATGGATATATATATATATTTAACATGATACTATGATAAGAAAACATATCATAAAGTATATTAACAATAAACTACATATGTAAAAACAAGACTACTAACTTAATGATTTTTAAACGAGACATATATGTAACGATTATCGTTGTAAAGACATTTAATGTATATATATATCATATTAAGAGATATTCATACATGATAATATCATGATAATTTAATAATTTAAAATCTCATTTGATATTATAAACATTGGGTTAACAACATTTAACAAGATCGTTAACCTAAAGGTTTCAAAACAACACTTACATGTAACGACTAACGATGACTTAACGACTCAGTTAAAATGTATATACATGTAGTGTTTTAATATGTATTTATACACTTTTTAAAGACTTCAATACACTTATCAAAATACTTCTACTTAACAAAAATGCTTACAATTACATCCTCGTTCAGTTTCATCAACAATTCTACTCGTATGCACCCGTATTCGTACTCGTACAATACACAGCTTTTAGATGTATGTACTATTGGTATATACACTCCAATGATCAGCTCTTAGCAGCCCATGTGAGTCACCTAACACATGTGGGAACCATCATTTGGCAACTAGCATGAAATATCTCATAAAATTACAAAAATATGAGTAATCATTCATGACTTATTTACATGAAAACAAAATTACATATCCTTTATATCTAATCCATACACCAACGACCAAAAACACCTACAAACACTTTCATTCTTCAAATTTCTTCATCTAATTGATCTCTCTCAAGTTCTATCTTCAAGTTCTAAGTGTTCTTTATAAATTCCAAAAGTTCTAGTTTCATAAAATCAAGAATACTTTCAAGTTTGCTAGCTCACTTCCAATCTTGTAAGGTGATCATCCAACCTCAAGAAATCTTTGTTTCTTACAGTAGGTTATCATTCTAATACAAGGTAATAATCATATTCAAACTTTGGTTCAATTTCTATAACTATAACAATCTTATTTCAAGTGATGATCTTACTTGAACTTGTTTTCGTGTCATGATTCTGCTTCAAGAACTTCGAGCCATCCAAGGATCCATTGAAGCTAGATCCATTTTTCACTTTTCCAGTAGGTTTATCCAAGGAACTTAAGGTAGTAATGATGTTCATAACATCATTCGATTCATACATATAAAGCTATCTTATTCGAAGGCTTAAACTTGTAATCACTAGAACATAGTTTAGTTAATTCTAAACTTGTTCGCAAACAAAAGTTAATCCTTCTAACTTGACTTTTAAAATCAACTAAACACATGTTCTATATCTATATGATATGCTAACTTAATGATTTAAAACCTGAAAACACGAAAAACACCGTAAAACCGGATTTACGCCGTCGTAGTAACACCGCGGGCTGTTTTGGGTTAGTTAATTAAAAACTATGATAAACTTTGATTTAAAAGTTGTTATTCAGAGAAAATGATTTTTATTATGAACATGAAACTATATCCAAAAATTATGGTTAAACTCAAAGTGGAAGTATGTTTTCTAAAATGGTCATCTAGACGTCGTTCTTTCGACTGAAATGACTACCTTTACAAAAACGACTTGTAACTTATTTTTCCGACTATAAACCTATACTTTTATGTTTAGATTCATAAAATAGAGTTCAATATGAAACCATAGCAATTTGATTCACTCAAAACGGATTTAAAATGAAGAAGTTATGGGTAAAACAAGATTGGATAATTTTTCTCATTTTAGCTACGTGAAAATTGGTAACAAATCTATTCCAACCATAACTTAATCAACTTGTATTGTATATTATGTAATCTTGAGATACCATAGACACGTATACAATGTTTCGACCTATCATGTCGACACATCTATATATATTTCGGAACAACCATAGACACTCTATATGTGAATGTTGGAGTTAGCTATACAGGGTTGAGGTTGATTCCAAAATATATATAGTTTGAGTTGTGATCAATACTGAGATACGTATACACTGGGTCGTGGATTGATTCAAGATAATATTTATCGATTTATTTCTGTACATCTAACTGTGGACAACTAGTTATAGGTTACTAACGAGGACAGCTGACTTAATAAACTTAAAACATCAAAATATATTAAAAGTGTTGTAAATATATTTTGAACATACTTTAATATATATGTATATATTGTTATAGGTTCGTGAATCAACAGTGGCCAAGTCTTACTTCCCGACGAAGTAAAAATCTGTGAAAGTGAGTTATAGTCCCACTTTTAAAATCTAATATTTTTGGGATGAGAATACATGCAGGTTTTATAAATGATTTACAAAATAGACACAAGTACGTGAAACTACATTCTATGGTTGAATTATCGAAATCGAATATGCCCCTTTTTATTAAGTCTGGTAATCTAAGAATTAGGGAACAGACACCCTAATTGACGCGAATCCTAAAGATAGATCTATCGGGCCCAACAAGCCCCATCCAAAGTACCGGATACTTTAGTACTTCGAAATTTATATCATATCCGAAGGGTGTCCCGGAATGATGGGGATATTCTTATATATGCATCTTGTTAATGTCGGTTACCAGGTGTTCACCATATGAATGATTTTTATCTCTATGTATGGGATGTGTATTGAAATATGAAATCTTGTGGTCTATTGTTACGATTTGATATATATAGGTTAAACCTATAACTCACCAACATTTTTGTTGACGTTTAAAGCATGTTTATTCTCAGGTGAATATTAAGAGTTTCCGCTGTTGCATACTAAAATAAGGACAAGATTTGGAGTCCATGTTTGTATGATATTGTGTAAAAACTGCATTCAAGAAACTGATTTCGATGTAACATATTTGTATTGTAAACCATTATGTAATGGTCGTGTGTAAACAGGATATTTTAGATTATCATTATTTGATAATCTACGTAAAGCTTTTTAAACCTTTATTTATAAAATAAAGGTTATGGTTTGTTTTAAAAATGAATGCAGTCTTTGAAAAACGTCTCATATAGAGGTCAAAACCTCGCAACGAAATCAATTAATATGGAACGTTTTTAATCAATAAGAACGGGACATTTCATTTTATACCATAATGACTAAAATAAATAAGTCTAGTTAATTTAAAAATATGGGATTTTTCTGAACACTTTTATCCGCCACTAGTTTTGAACGATACACAGTCCGTGAAAACTGTCGGCACTAAAATACAACTACGATGGCTTTACTGTATCTATCTTTCAAATTCACTTCACTGATTATTAACTTTCATTATTATATTATAATTATATTATTATTAATTATTATTAATATTATAATTATATAATATATATATATATATATATATATATATATATATATATATATATATATATATATATATATATATATATGTATGTATGTATGTATGTATGTATGTATGTATGTATGTATGTATGTATGTATGGAGTTTAGAGAGGAGATAAATAGATAGAAGAAACATCACACCCTGATTAGAATTTATTTGGCGTTTGATAAATCAAATAAGTGGGACATGATGACACCACAAGGTCTACCAAGATGGGCCACAAAAGGGGACGGTTCATCATTTTTTTAGGTAATTAAGTATGATTATGATCAATTGGTTAATGAATACAATATTTAGAAGATGAATGAAATAAGGCGATGAAGAGGAGGTACTGTTCGAATATTATGATGATGATACAGTTTATAATATGCAACACATTATCTAGGATCCCAAGCAAAAGGTAATTATGTGAGATAAAAATAAGCTTATTGGCCGACAAATTGGTAGGCATGGGATTTGTTTATTTCTGTTGACTAGTGGACCGAATAAAAAAATAAAAATAAATAAATAAAATTTAATTAAATAAACAAATATTGGACTTGCAAGATGCCATTTACTGTTTTATGCATAAACCGAATTGCATGCAATGTTTTCTACTTGAGCCGAGTACCATTACTTACTTTAACTAAGTGGGCCGTGACCCAATTAATAGCTTTCTGATGGGCTGCTGATGTGTTATTTGTTGGGCCGTGACCCAATGATCGCGAATGAGATAGATGATGACGATGATTTTTAGATGATGGCGATTAAATTGGTCATGATAAAAGATGATGATTCGATGATGTTAAGTGATGAGTGATTAGCTAAGATGATTTTATGATCTTAAGATTTTATGGATTAGATTAGGTTAATGATATTACAACGATGACGGTTGGTGAGTAAAATGATGGACTGTGATGTTATGATTATGATAAATGATGATAATGATATTGTGATACATGATGGTTACTATGATGTTGAATACGTACGAGTATAGGGATAATATTGATGGTAAGCCATAAAAATGATAAGGGTATGATGTTAATGATAATAATTATGAAGTAAGAATGATGATGATGGTAATAATACATGATGATGATGATGGGTAACATGTCGATATGAATATTGATGATGCATGATAAAATGAAGATGGTATGATAATGATTATGATGTCGATTATGGTATTTAACAGAAAAACGGAAACGGACGTATGGTTAAGGGAGTTATCGGGTTAACGGGACGTCGCGGATTCAAACCCAGACTTGGGCATTTTTTTCCTTTAAGGACCACTTCTTTGAGGTAGTTTATTTATTACTTATTATTATTATTAATTATTATTATTATTATTATTATTATTATTATTATTATTATTATTATTATTTTCATTAACATAATTTTTATATATAATTTATTTACATTATTTTTTATTATCACTATTATATTCATTAATATTATTATTATTACAGTAATATTATTACTACAAACATAATAATAATTTTTACATAAATATTTATATATAACAAATTTTCATTTAACAATATAAGTATATAGATATATATGTATTAATATAACTATATGTATAAATATTAATATACAAAATAAATATATAACTTTTGAAATAACAAATATATTACTAAACTAGATAAGTAATATATATAAACTAGTTTGATTATTATTACATGTTAATTATATGTGTTAATATATATAAATGATATAGGTTCGTGAATTCGAGGCCAACCCTGCATTGTTCAATGTTGTCATATGTATTTTTACTACAAAATACAGTATTGTGAGTTTCATTACTCCCTTTTTAAATGCTTTTGAAATATATATATTTTTGGGACTGAGAATACATGCGCTTTTATAAATGTTTTAGGAAATAGACACAAGTAATCGAAACTACATTATATGGTTGAATGATCGAAGCTGAATATGTCCCTTTTTGCTTGGTAGCCTAAGAATTAGGGAACATCACTAATTTTGAGATAAGTGCACGCCTAATTGACGCGAATCCTAAAGATAGATCTATTGGGCCTAACGAACCCCATCCAAGGTAACGGATGCTTTAGTATTTCAAATTCGTTTTTATCATGTCCGAAGAATTTCCCGGAATGATATGGGATATTCTTATATGCATCTTGTTAATGTCGGTTACCAGGTGTTCACCATATGAATGATTTTTGTCTCTATGCATGGGACGTATGTTTATGAGAAATGGAAATATGAAATCTTGTGGTCTATTAAAATTATGAAATGATTATTTATGATAAACTAATGAACTCACCAACTTTTTTGGTTGACACTTGAAAGCATGTTTATTCTCAGGTACGAAAGAAATCTTCCGCGGTGCATTTACTCATCTTAGAGATATTATATGGAGTCATTCATGACATATTTCAAAAGACGTTGCATTCGAGTTATTGAGTTCATCAAGAATATTATCAAGTCATTTATAGTTTAGATATATTATGAAATGGTATGCATGCCTGTCAACTTACGATGAAATGAAAGTTTGTCTTTTAAAAATGAATGCAATATTTGTAAAATGTTTCATATAGAGGTCAAATACCTTGCGATGTAATCATATGTTATTGTATTCGTCCTTATAGATTAGGACGGGTCGCTTCAACTCTAAGTGAGAAGAATCTCCAAAAATGATTTATTGTATCCCAATATACTGATTCATAGAGATGATGTTTACGAGGGTGTTGCGATTAGCCGTGAAATATTGAGAGTAGAAACCCGCCTAGTGCCTTTTCTACGATAGGGTGACCACTGAGTGTTTCCCAGAAAACTGATTTATCATCTCGCATTTGTGCCAAGTCTAACCTTAAAAGGAATATTTTACGAGCGCAAAGACTTCCTAACAAATTTTATAAATCTGCCATCCAAAGTGGCTGAATAGTTTTTGATAAAGATCGTAATAGTAAGATTTGTCCCTAACGGAGGGCGAGAAGAAGTGTGATCCACACATGGTGTAGTCCAATACGAAAACCTTTAATAAAGTCAATCAAGGAAGTTTCGAAAAACCTTTAAACTTTTGATGTGACAACATAAACAGAATGAAGTTCCTAGTAAATTTTGAAGTATGTACAACGTGTACTATTTTACACAAAACTAATTGACCTTAAGTTAAACAGCTCACTAAAGGAACGATCTTTAAATAATTTGAAGGTATAACTTAGTATGTACCAACCAAAATCAGTAAAGTTAAATTTATTAACTTAAATATATACATACATATATGATTTTATAAATTGCATAAGCGACAGGAAAATTTTATTATTTTCATGTGTCCATAAATCTCGTGAGGACCGCATAAATAAACAACGTGCAAAAATTTTGATAAACATAGTTTTTCATATTTCAGAGGTTACGAGTTGAAAAAGATTGAGGGAAAAATCTTTGAATCATCGGGTGACATGTTACTAGGTAATGAAAACTAATGAATTAAATGTAGTTTTGATAATTATCAGGACACAAGTCTTTAAGCCAAAAATGTTCACGTGCGAAGCCGTTGCTAAAAGTGAGGTATGAAGGATAGAGCATGAGGATGAGAAGTTAATCGCTTCTTGACTTTGCAAAATGCCAGACATGTTATGACTAATATTGAAGTCGGAATACTGATGGTGTTAATATCTCTAAATGGGAATTCCCCTGGAATAAGTCAGGACTTCGAGCTATGTAAGAAAGAGCATCGTTCCAACAGGTGTGGCAAATAAGATCCTTGGGGTAACGCAATAATTTTGAATGGTTTAAGTGTTAGTGGATGACCCAAGGCTCTGCATGGCGTCGTAGTAAGTGCCTTCATCACATACACACACACACACACACACACACAAGAATCTCTCGATTTCTACAGTTGTAAAGTCTTCATGATGATTTGGATACGAATAAGCAACGAAAATTTTTTATATAACAAGCAACAATATTTTTTATTGAAACCGTTTAAGGTGACAATGTAATTAAAGAAACGAAGTTCTTAGTAAACCGGAGTTATGTACTTCCTGTACTGTTCAAAGTAACATATCTTTCGAATAAAAGAATGGATTTGTAAATGTGAAAGTAAAATTTCATGTGTACTCGTCAAAATAAGTAATTATTTACTTTAACATATACGGTTTCTAAAATTTGCACGTATGGCAAATAAAATAAATTTATTTTTACAAAACTTTGAGAGGATCGCACAGTAAAATAGTGTGTGTAAAATTTTGGCAAACAAAATTTTCATATTTCGGAGGTTACAAGTTGGAAAAAGATTGATGAGAATCGAGTAGAAGACTTTTGAAACTTTCGGGTGATATTTGAGCAAAAATGTTACGAGGTAATGAAAACTGTTGAATTTAAATGTGGTTGATGACTATTAGTAGGGCATAACTCCTTTGACCAAAAATGCTTAAATGTGAAGTTGTTGCTTATAAGTGAGATACGGATGGGAGAGTATGAGGATGAGAATTAACCACCCATCGGTTTTGAAAAATTTCGAACTTGTATGACTAATATCGAAGTAGGAAGGATGATTGTGTAATTATCATCGAATAAGAAATCTCTCGGGATAAGTTAGGATTCAGAGTCGCGTAAGAATGAGTATCAAATCAGATTCTTGGGTAGTTCTTAATATAGAATTTGAATCGCCGAAGTGACGGAATACAATTTCCTTTATGTATCGTTGTGCCATTTGTCCATTGTATCGGTTTCTTTCATGGCTAGAAGGTGAGCAGATTTTGGTGAGATGGTTAAAAATAACCCAGATATTGTCCTAACCGCCTACCGTTTTCGGTAACTTCATGAGGAAATCTATTGTTATTCCTTCTCATTTCCATTGTGGGATTTCGGGTTGTTGTCATGCAACTAATAAGGTTCAGTTTTGGGCTACTTCTCTCCCCATAATAGTTCACCATCCTCGCGAGGTATATGAATAATCTTCTTACTATAAATAACTTTCGCTTTCATCCTTGAAAGCCAGTTCGTTCCAACTATTTCATCAAGCTTCCTAACTTAATGAGTATTAGGTAAATCCTAAAGCTCAGTCCAGCCATTACATCAAGTTTCCTAACTTGATGAGTATTAGGTTAATTTTAAGGTTTATTCCAACCAAATCTTATTATACTGTCGTGAAAAGTTCTATCAATCTTCTCAAATAACATCTGCTTGTGCGTAGGTAACTAATCCTTTCCAATTACTACTTTAAAACTTTCAAGTTTTGTTGCCATGAGGTCATCTCCAAATGACCCACCTGTTAATTTTAAGGTACTACCTTAAATTATTCCTCTATCTCCGCCAGCTGACCATTAGCTTTCCCTATAGAATACTTAACTCTCATAGTTGTTAATGGCTTATTAATCATAACACTAAGGTTCTTAGATATAAGGTTTCTATCGCTCTAGTATTAAACAACTTTGAGGTAATAAAACGTTGTGACGAAACGTTCCCTAACTAAAATCAGAATTCATACGAGTCTCCATAGCTGAGATAACGATTGCTCTACCTTAAGTAAGTCCAAAGTTTTTCCTATCTGAGAACTTTTTCCTTAAGTGTCCAGGGTGTCTATATCTATAACAAATTTTTGGGTTTTCTGCAATCAAGGCTCTTCTTGTACAGTATCTGGGCTACGTGGTTATTCTTTCCCTACCTCTAACAGACTATAATGCGTATACTCAAGTGGTTCCTTCCAAAATTTTCTTTGAATCACTTCATATTCCTTATATAGTAACATTGGAACTTCTGCATGATTTACTTCAATATAACCACGCTGGCCTAGCGTCATTATATTGTACTAAATCGTGCGTTCATTCCAATATCATTCCATATGGTCAATGTAACATGATCACTTCAAGTTCTACTCAATTTCATCTAACGGTGCTTTATCTATGCTATCTCAAAACAAAATCTACGTAAATAAATCTCACGGTTTCTCGGTGTGGGTGCGTATGTTCCGTAGGTCATGCATCAATGCCTAAATGTCCCGAAATTTCTTTAAAATGTTCGGGTTCAGGTAATGTCGTTAGGTTCCTTTCTAGAAATTCAATCTGGGTCTCGCGTCAAGTTGTACATGTTGCAAGTAGCAATACGATATATCTTGAGGCGACTCCCAAGTCCTTGGGTATGGCTGGGCATCAGTGGAAGACACTATGACTTTGTGAAAGGAGATGCCTTCCCGACTTCTCTGATACCTAAGAGTGTTAGGGACCTAAGTCCAGAAGTGTCGTTAGATCGTCGAGTAGTGGTGAAGAATGAAAGAGATAAGTGACGGTCATGAAAGCGTACGGGGTACGAGCCAACTAGCAGAGGCTGAACAATCTTCTGATGTTCATACATTATACGTGGCTAATTAGAGTGAGCTCGGGGTACGGTTACTCCGACAAGTCGTCACATATCTCCTCCTCCGGGGATCAACTTTAGTGAGCATGTAATTCGAGGGGTACTCCTCCTAGATCGCGTGATGTAATGTCTCGATCTTTGGAATGGTGGAACGGTAGTAACAGGTAGATTACGAAACTAGTCCTTAGGGTTAGTCGAGTGGGAAAAGGGTTCAGAAAATTATCTGAACTAGGTAGGATAAATTCTCCAAGTCGGTACAGCAAAAAGCAGATGAATAGCAAGCACTTAATCAGGCATAGTAACTACAGTAGCCTAGAGCATCTACAATAGTACATAGCATGGCAGTAATAGCAGTATTAACAAAAGTATCATGCAAAAAGCAGATAGTAGCATGCAGTAGCGAGAATAAGTAGCAGCATACAGTAAGTTCACATAGCAGTGAAAGTAGGCAGTAGCATGCAACAAGTTCATATAGCAGTGAAAGTAAGCATGCAGTAGTAGTAAGCAGTAACATGCAGTAATATAATACAGTAGCATGCAGCAGTTCCACATAAACAGGTAAACAAGCAAGTTGTAGATTAGTCCTATTAGTGAATCCTACTCGGCTTGGTCAAGACTCACTAATGCAACCTAATTCCCTACAACCAATGCTCTGATACCAAATGTGATACCCCGTACAAAACCATCGTGTACGGTTCATCAACAACAGGATCATTACAAGGTCAAACACTATATGTTGTTTGAAAACCAGTTTTGCATTCATAAAAAGATAGCGTTTTACAAAAGATAACGTGCTTCCTATGAATAGAAGCAATAACATAAGTGT
Source organism: Rutidosis leptorrhynchoides (assembly GCF_046630445.1). Classification (NCBI taxonomy): domain Eukaryota; kingdom Viridiplantae; phylum Streptophyta; class Magnoliopsida; order Asterales; family Asteraceae; genus Rutidosis; species Rutidosis leptorrhynchoides. The sequence continues at coordinate 236,551,813 of NC_092339.1, forward strand.
GTGACACAAAGGTCATTATAAAGCCATTGTTTGAAAATAACGTAAGTTGCGAAGGCACAATAAAAGTTCCATGATTGAGACATCTCTAAGTAATGCAGCGGAAGTCTAACACAGCAAGTTTGTAACAGCAAGTCTAACACCAAGAAAACAAGTCTAACAGTGGAAGCAACAACGTCTAAGCACCTGAGAAATACACGCTTAAAAAGTCAACACGAATGTTGGTGAGCTATAGTTTGTTTGTAATCAGTAAAGTAATGTAGACCACGAGGTTTCAGTGCTTCAATCCGCAGTTTAAATAAGTATGAAAAGTATATGCTTAACCGTGGGCACCCGGTAACTAGACTTAACGTATGTATATCACCCTCTAAAAGTGCATTTGGCGAGTGCGTTTGTCCTCAAAGTATTAAACACCCGTTGTCTGCTAGGCGACTAGCCCGAGTGGGGTTGTCAAACCCTATGGATCTATATCTAAGATTCGCGTTCACGATTAGGAAACCAATGATTAAACGTTACCGAGCTAAGGGGAATCTTTGTGCCATTTTGGAACCCACACATATATAAAGTTTAAGTACTCGTGTCTACTATGTAAAACGTAAAAAGCGCATGCATTTTCAGTCCCAAAAATAGTAAAAGTAGTAAAGGGATGCCACAGCGAATAAGCAGTAAAAGTTGATATGAAACGTATGCAAGTAGTAAGTAGGTCCGAAAGGTCGTCAACCTAAGTCAAAGGTCACTAGGTCAGTATGTTGTCCTCATAAGTTTAAAAGAGCATAAATTAAGTTGAAGTGTCATCATCATTATCATTCATCATTCATCAAAGCTAAAGAAAGTTTAACAAGAATAGAGATCGAAACAATAGGCTGACTTTGGACAGCTGTTACGACCTCTATACAAATCGAAAAGACACGTAGTCAGTGGCCAAGGCTCCGTATGTGAGTCCTCTAACCGTTGACAAATTTTCAGTACCTAAATCATCTTCGTTTGACCGTGGTGACGGTTTAAGTGCGAGTAGGTCAGAAATTTCAGCACGACGTTACAAAGGCGTAGTGATTTTCGGAAGGCTATAAATCCTAAACCGTATATCGGATTTAGGTGAGTCTTAAATGAAAAGTCATCTACTCGAAACGAACTATCTGAAAATCAGATTTTCAGAAGCTCAAAGAGTCACATCAGACCCCGAAAAACTGTAAACAAGTACTCTGGTGGGATTCTTGGTGCTTGATGCTCATCATGGTTCTCATCCTTGATGCGTGTAAGCTTCAAGTGTACAACTCTTTGATGTTTTAGCATCACTTTGACCAAGTTGCAACCATCAACACACAACTAAGAGCAAAAGCTATCATTCTACAAGTTTTGAACATCAAGGTTGCCTCTTTATTGCATAAACCCAATAAAGCTTCAACCTTTGTCCTTTTTACACAAGTTTATGCATCTTCATCATATGAGATGATGAAGACTTAATCCTTATCATCACAAAAATCACAAAAAGGTTCCAAGTAAGTGAGATCTACAATAATAACTTAGATCTCAAGTGAAATGCTCCGTTCATACCAATTATAAATGATTCATAATAGTTGATTACATCGAGAGGTACTTGACCTCTATATGATACATTTTACAAACATTGCATTCGTTTTTAAAATACTATCTTTCATTTCATCAACAGTTGATGGCATGCATACCATTTAATAATATATTCAACAATAATTGATTTAATAATAATCTTGATGAACTCAACGACTCGAATGCAACGTCTTTTGAAATATGTCATGAACGACTCCAAGTAATATCTCTAAAATGAGCAAATGTACAGCGGAAGATTTCTTTCATACCTGAGAATAAACATGCTTAAAAGTGTCAACCAAAAGGTTGGTGAGTTCATTAGTTTATCATAATCAATATTCATTTTCATCATTTTAATAGACCACAAGATTTTCATTTCCATTTCTCATAAATATACGTCCCATGCATAGAGACAAAAATATCATTCATATGGAGTGAAAACCTGATAATCGACCTTAACAAGTTGCATATAGAATAACCTCATCATTCCGGGACAACTTCGGACATGATAAATTTGCCATCATTTCGGGAAAACTTCGGACATGATAAATTCGCCATCATTCTGGAAAAACTTCGGACATGATAAATTCGCCATCATTCCGGGAAAACTTCGGACATGATAAATTCGCCATCATTCCGGGAAAACTTCGGACATGATAAATAGGACATATTCGATTTCGATAATTCAACCATAGAATGTAGTTTCGATTACTTGTGTCTATTTCATAAAATAGTTATAAAAGCATTTCATGTATTCGCAGTTCAAAATATATTTCAAAAGCATTTAATAAAACATTTGTAAAAACAGTGCATGAATTCTCAGTCCCAAAAATGTAAAGAGTAAAAGGGAATCAAATGAACTCACAATAAGATATTTTGTAGTAAAAATATGCACACGACGATACTGAACAATGCAGGGTTGGCCTCGGATTCACGAATCTATAACAATTATATATATTAACTCATACAATTAAATAATTCTATCTATTAATTATATAATATTTATATATTAGTGTTGTAATTATATATAAAATTTATACTAAATCTTAACTAAAGTATATATATTTTATTTACATTCTATATCTTAAATTATATGTTATCTATATTTATTTTGTATACTTTAAATAAATAATTTATAAAAATATTACTATAGTTTTATTCAGTATATCTTTATATGACTAACTTTTGTTGTAATAATAATAATAATGTTTCTAATGATAATAAGAATGATAATACATATAATAATAATGAAAATGATAATTTTAATAAAAATACTTTTGTTAATAATAATAATTTTAAAATGATAATTTAAATGATAATACTAATAATTATATTAATAATAATAATAGTAATGATATTCTTAATACTCATTTTAATGATAATAATATTAATAATAAGTATAATATTTATTTTAGTATAGTAATAATATAATAATAATAATAATAATAGATATAGCTACTTTCAAGAATAGGCCCTTTAAATAAAAATAACGCCTTAGTCCGGGCTCGAACTCACGACCTCTCGTACATGAAAACACCCTTAACCATCTGATCTATTTCAATTTTGTGATTACATCACTTCCTTAAATCTATTTATCCCTTGTAGTGACCCAAACTTTTCCATGATTATTTATTAAATGAAAAATATATTTGCATGATTAAATGTTTCCAACATGTTAAGTAATCAAACTTGTTAAGACTTGATTATTTAAAATGAGTTCATGTAGACAATTGACCACCCAAGTTGACTGGCGATTCACGAACGTTAAAACTTGTAAAAATGACATGATGATATATATATGGACATATATATGGTTAACATGAGATTATGATAGGTAAGTATCTCACTAAGTATATTAACAATGTGTGATATACATAAAAATGAGAATATTGAATTATGAAGCTCGAAACAATATACATAACGATTATCGTTATATCAACATCTTACTAAATACATATGTATTGTATTAAGATATTGATATACTATATTTAACACGATAAAATGATAATTAAGTATATCATTAAGTGTATTAACAATGAAATATACAAGTAAGATGAGACTACTAACTAAAGGATCTCGAAACAATTTATATATGTATCGATTATCGTTGTAATAGTATTTTAACATATATATATGATGTTAAGATATATTCATACACCATGTTATAATGTTAACTGATAATGCTAAAAACGAACATATATTTCATAGCATTATTCCTCAAGAAAGACAAGCTTTTAGTTGCAATTGTTCTATTTAAAAGTGATATTCATTTAAATAATAAAAGGTGAAGACAAAAGACAGATTCGACGAATTGAAGACGCAAACGACCAAAAAGCTCAAAAGTACAAAATACAATCAAAGAGGTTCCAATTATTGATAAGAAACGTCTCGAAATTACAAGAGTACAAGATTCAAAACACAAAGTAGAAGATATTAAATTGTACGCAAGGACGTTCGAAAATCCGGAACCGGGACCAGAGTCAACTCTCAACGCTCGACGTAACGGACTAAAAATTACAAGTCAACTATGCACATAAATATAATATAATATTTAAATAATTCTTATAATTATTTATATATTATATAATATATTATAAACCGTCGGCAAGAAAGGCTCCAAACTTGTGTGAGCTGTAAAAGCAAACTCCGCGAGTTGCGGAGTTTGAAGTGCAAAAATTACGCGAGTCGCGGAGCCCCAAATTTAGAATCTGCCTATAAAGCTCGCGCATTCTGATCGTAAAAAAATATCATATATCCATCCTCTCTATATCTATACGTAAATATTTATATTTATATTTATATTTTAATTTTAATTTTAATTTTAAATCCTAATAATAAGGGTATGTTAGCGAATGTTGTAAGGGTGTAAGTCGAAATTCTGTCCGTGTAACGCTACGCTATTTTTAATCATTGTAAGTTATGTTCAACCTTTTTAATTTAATGTCTCGTAGCTAAGTTATTATTATGCTTATTTAATCCGAAGTAATCATGATGTTGGGCTAATTACTAAAATTGGGTAATTGGGCTTTGTACCATAATTGGGGTTTGGACAAAAGAACGACACTTGTGGAAATTAGACTATGAGCTATTAATGGGCTTTATATTTGTTTAACTAAATGATAGTTTGTTAATGTTAATATAAAGATTTACAATTGGGCGTCCCTATAAATTACCATATACACTCGATCGGACACGATGGGCGGGGTATTTATATGTACGAATAATCGTTCATTTAACCGGACACGGGAATGGATTAATAGCCACTAGAATAATTAAAACAGGGGTGAAATTATGTACAAGGACACTTGGTATAATTGATAACAAAATATTAAAACTTTGGGTTACACTCAGTCAACATCCTGGTGTAATTATTAAACAAAGTATTAAAATCTTGTTACAGTTTAAGTCCCCAATTAGTTGGAATATTTGACTTCGGGAATAAGGATAATTTGACGAGGACACTCGCACTTTATATTTATGACTGATGGACTGTTATGGACAAAAACCAGACGGACATATTAAATAATACAGGACAAAGGACAATCAACCCATGGACATAAAACTGAAATCAACACGTCAAACATCATGGTTACGGAAGTTTAAATAAGCATAATTCTTTTATTTCATATTTAATTTCCTTTATTTTATATTTAATTGCACTTCTAATTATCGCATTTTTATTGTTATTGTATTTAATTGCACTTTTAATTATCGTACTTTTTAATTATCGCAAGTTTATTTTATCGCACTTTTATTATTCGCAATTTCATTATCGGTATTTACTTTACGCTGAAAATTAAGTCTTGTATTTATTTATTATTTTACATTTGGTTTTAACTGCGACTAAAGTTTTAAAATCGACAAACCGGTCCTTAAACGGTAAAAACTCCCCTTTATAATAATTATATATATATTTGTATTTTTATAAAAGTAAACTAATATAGCGTTAAGGTTTGTTTAAAGATTTTCCCTGTGGAACGAACCGGACTTACTAAAAACTACACTACTGTACGATTAGGTACACTGCCTATAAGTGTTGTAGCAAGGTTTAAGTATATCCATTCTCTAAATAAATAAATATCTTGTGTAAAATTGTATCGTATTTAATAGTATTTCCTGCTGAAATTTAAAGCTATTTTATATACACCTCGCATAACATCAAGTATTTTTGGTTCCGCTGCCGGGGAACCGCTTAAAAGCTGGAAGCGCAACGCTAATATAAAAAAAAAAGATTTTTAGTTTACTTTTATTAAAATTCGTTTTTATAAAAATACGTTTTAAATATTCGAAAATATAAAAAGAAAAACAAAAATATAAGTATTTTTAAGATTTTGTTAAATATTTAAGTTTTATAAAGTTTCTTTATTTTTATATAAGTTTTATTTAAGTATTTTATTTTTATTCAAAACATAAAAAAAAAGCCGAAAAATTTAATATATATATAAACCTATTTTTAAGATATTTTTAAAATTATAAAGTAGTTCTATTTTTATTTAAGTTTTTAAATATAAGTTTTTATTATATAAATATTTTGATATAAACATAAAATAAAAATAAAAAACGTCGAATTAAAAACTGTACCTGAGTTGAATTCTGGAACCCCGCGAGTCGCGGAGTTTACAGCTTCTAATACTGCAACTCGCGGAGACAATCTGACACGCCACACAGGAACCCTAATCAGCATTAATGGAGTAATTATTAATTATTATTATTATTAACCCTAATTACTTATTATTATTATAATTAGTTTTATTTTAAGTTTCTTTTTATTTAATTTATATATTTAGTTAAATTAGTTTAAATAAAATATAAAATTAATAGTTTTAGTAAATAATTAATATAAAAATAATATTTTTATAAAAATTGTACTTTTTACAACTTTTAGTTTATTTTTATATTTTATCCCTTTTTAATCGTTTTAGCGTAATATTTGTATTTTTAGCTCATATTTAGTTTTAAACTTAGTTTTTGCCATAGTTATTTTTACTTCTAGATTTTTAGGCTTTGCCGTAGAATTCCTTAAGTGCTTGTTCTTTAGACTAAGATTTAAGTACTTTAGAATTTTGCGACGCCTTTTTAAGTTTTAGTTTCTTTTTAAGTTATTTCCATTTGGGATATAGTTTTTCCTGTAAGCTTTAATATTTTTAGACGACTTTTACCTATGTATCAATTATCATTCCAATTAGTAATCTCAATTTGCGATTATAATTTTAAGTTAGTTGTAGTAATAAGGTTAGGTTAGTCGAGTGTCTTTAAGTGTTATAAGTTTCTTTTATTTTTCCTTCACCTTTTATTTTTCAACCGTTTTTCTTTTTCGACCTTTTTCCGACGCACTCTTTTTCTTTCTTATTTCTCGCTATTCTAGTTTTAGGACATAGATTTTTATTCTACTTCTTATCTAAATTTCTTAAAATTACGAAAATTTATTTTAAGTGGTTAAATTAATAGACATCAAAATTTTCTGGTTCGTAGTAATAGTTGGATTTGTACGTGGACCGGGTTATTGGAGCCAAACAGTCCTCAATTATATTGAGACGAAACGAATCCTGCCCCTCTGCTGCATCTTTTGGCTATTCGAAACGTGGGCAAAATCAGAAAAGTCTATTGATTGGATAACTTATTATAGTTTTTCTTTCCTTTTAAAAACTAATAGGATATTCAGTGAATGCACCGAGCAAGAAGTTCATCACCTTTTGTACATTCACCACCTGTAACTAGATCAAGACATCTAACTAATATTGTCGCCGTTGATAATCCATTTTTTGAACCCGACCTCACAATTGAGAATCCGGAGAATATTCAGGGACGATTCGTAGATCCTGAACCATTAAATTTTCCTCCGGAACCACCAATCATTCATACAGAGATTGTTGAGGAACGAACCATTAAATCAGAATCCTCTAGTGATTCCGATTCAAAAAATTCAATTATGGAGAATCTGGAACCTTTAAGTATGGAAGACCGAATGAGAGCTAAACGCACTGGCCAAGGTCACGCAATTACTCATCCAGACATTAATGCGCCAGATTATGAAATCAAAGGACAAATTCTACACATGGTGACTAATCAATGCCAATTTAGTGGTGCGCCGAAGGAAGATCCAAATGAACATCTACGTACCTTTAATAGGATCTGCACACTATTTAAAATCCGAGAAGTGGAGGATGAACAGATATATCTCATGTTATTTCCCTGGACTTTAAAGGGAGAAGCCAAAGATTGGTTGGAATCATTACCTGAAGGGGCGATTGATACATGGGACGTATTAGTTAAAAAATTTCTTAAACAATTCTTTCCGGCATCTAAAGCCGTAAGACTTCAAGCAGAAATTGTTACGTTCACACAGAAGCCAAATGAAACTCTATATGAGGCTTGGACAAGATTTGGAAAGTATTGAGAGGATGTCCGCAACATGGTTTAGACACCTGTCAAATAGTACAAATATTCTACCAAGGATGCGACATTACTACAAGGAAAGACATAGATATAGCAGCTGGTGGTTCTATTATGAAGAAAACCGAAACTGATGCTTACAAAATTATTGATAACACTGCTTCCCACTCACATGAGTGGCACCAAGAAAAAGATATCGTTAGATCATCTAAAGCAGCTAGAGCCGATTCTAGCCATGACTTAGATTCCATTTCCACAAAGATAGATGCTGTCGAGAGACGAATGGAAAAGATGACTAAAGATATTCACTCAATACGAATTCGTTGTGAGCAGTGTGGAGGACCACATTTGACAAAAGATTGTCTCAGTATTGAATTAACAATGGAACAAAGAGAGAATATTTCATACATAAACCAAAGGCCTGGAAAGAATTATCAGAATAATTATCAACCGCCAAGACCGATTTACAATCAAAACCAGAATTATAACCGAAATATTCCATACAACAACCAACAAGGTCCTAGCAATCAACAATTATCCAATAATAATTACAATCAGCAAAGACCTAATTTTCAAAACAAACCACCATAACAAAACGATGATAAAAAGCCGAATTTAGAAGATATGATGACGAAGCTAGTGGAAACTCAAACGCAGTTTTTCACATCTCAGAAACAAACTAATGAACAAAATGCTCAAGCATTTAGAAATCAACAAGCTTCTATTCAAAATCTGGAACAAGAAGTAAGTAACCTAGCAAGGTTAATAGGTGAAAAAAAACCGGGAAGTCTACCTAGTGATACAAATGCTAACCCCCGGAATGAAACAGCTAAAGCCATTACCACAAGAAGTGGTACAATACTTAAACCACCTGAAATACCTGTAACTTCTGATGAAGCTATTCCTACTCCACAAGAACCACAACCTAATCAAGATAAGGAAAAAGAAACGGTAGTTGAGAAGGTTAATGAAGATAACAAAGTTAAGGCTAAACCTTATGTTAAACCATACCAACCACCACTTCCTTACCCGAGTAAAATGAAGAAAGAGAAACTTGAAGCCGAGCAATCCAAATTCTTGGATATGTTTAAACAGATAAATGTAAATCTTCCTTTCATTGATGTGATTTCAGGAATGCCTAGATATGCTAAATTCTTGAAAGATCTAATCTCAAATAGAAAGAAAATGGAAGAACTCTCGGCTGTTAATATGAATGCTAATTGTTCAGCAGTACTGTTGAATAAGATACCAGAAAAACTATCTGATCCAGGAAGTTTCACAATTCCATGTTTTCTGGGTAGTCTTAGTTCAATAGAAGCATTGGCAGATTTAGGTGCTAGTATAAATTTAATGCCGTATTCACTATACGCTAAACTAGACCTTGGAGAATTGAAACCAACAAGAATAATCATACAACTAGCCGATCGATCAATAAAATATCCTAGAGGGATAATGGAGAACATGCTAGTTAAATTTGGTACTTTAGTATTTCCAGTAGATTTTGTTGTTCTGGACATGGAAGAAGATTCTCAAGTTCCTCTCATATTAGGAAGACCATTCTTAAACACGGCTAAAGCAATGATAGACGTGTTCGGTAAGAAATTGACCCTAAGTATAGAGGATGAGAGTGTTACCTTTTCAGTTGATAGAGCAATGCAACAACCACAAGCTGCAGATGATACATGTTATTATATTCAAACTATAGATGCACATGCAGAATTATTAGAAGAATTTCCAGAATTACAAGGAACAGGAGAATGTTCTTTAGGAGAAGGAACAGAACAAATTGATGAAGCTGAAATGTTAGCTACACTTATAGCTAATGGATATGAACCAACAACCGAAGAAATTCAAATGCTAAAAGAAGAAGACAGATATCGATATAAATCATCGATAGAAGAACCTCCGAAATTAGAGTTAAAGCCACTTCCAAACCATTTGGAATACGCTTATTTACATGGTGAACCTGAATTACATGTAATAATATCGTCTTCTCTTACTGAAAATGAGAAATCACAACTCATTTCTGTGTTGAAAGCTCATAAACCAGCCATTGCATGGAAGATTCATGATATTAAAGGAATAAGTCCTTCGTATTGCACACATAAAATCCTTATGGAAAAAGGTCATAAAACGTATGTGCAACGCCAACGAAGACTAAATCCTAATATGCAAGATGTAGTTAAGAAAGAGATTATTAAACTGCTAGATGCAGGTCTAATTTATCCAATCTCTGATAGTCCATGGGTAAGCCCAGTTCAATGCGTGCCTAAGAAGGGTGGCATGACTGTCATTACAAATGAGAAAAATGAGCTTATTCCTACTAGGACTGTAACAGGATGGCGTGTATGTATTGATTATAGAAAATTAAATGACGCCACCAGAAAAGATCACTTTCCCTTACCTTTCATAGATCAAATGTTGGAAAGATTAGCCGAAAATAGTTACTATTGTTTTCTAGATGGATTTTCCGGATATTTTCAAATTCCAATAGCACCCGAGGACCAAGAGAAAACCACATTCACGTGCCCTTATGGTACTTTTGCTTACAAACGCATGCCATTTGGACTTTGTAACGCCCCTGCAACCTTTCAAAGGTGTATGATGGCGATTTTTCACGACATGATAGAAGAATGCATGGAAGTTTTCATGGCTGACTTTTCAATCTTCGGTGATACATTTGAATCATGTCTAGCTAATCTTGAACGAATGCTTATTAGATACGAACAGTCAAATCTAGTACTTAATTGGAAGAAATGCCATTTCATGTTTAAAGAAGGCATCGTTCTTGGACATAAAATTTCAAAAGAAGGAATTGAAGTGGATAGAGCTAAAGTAGATGTAATTGCTAAACTTCCACATCCCACAAATGTTAGAGGAGTTAGGAGTTTTCTAGGGCATGCCGGTTTTTATCGACGTTTCATAAAAGATTTTTCTAAAATTGCCACTCCTATGAATAAACTCCTAGAAAAGGATGCTCCATTTATCTTTTCAGATGAGTGTATCAAATCTTTTAATATTCTTAAAGAGAAACTCACTAATGTGCGATGCAAGTGATTTTGCAATTGGAGCCGTTTTAGGACAAAGGATTGAAAAAAGATTTCAACCTATATATTATGCTAGTAAGACGTTACAAGGAGCACAAACAAATTACACAACTACTGAAAAAGAACTCCTTGCTATTGTCTTTGCTTTTGACAAATTTCGATCATATCTCGTTCTAGCAAAAACGGTGGTCTATACCGACCATTCTGCTCTTAGATACCTATTTTCGAAACAAGATGCCAAACCAAGATTAATCCGTTGGATCTTACTCTTACAAGAGTTCGATATTGAAATTCGAGATAAAAGAGGAGCAGAAAATCTCGCCGCTGATCATCTTTCTCGTCTTGAAAATCCCGAATTAGAAGTTCTAAATGAATCGGCCATACACGACAACTTTCCTGATGAATATCTATTGAAGATAGATTATAATGAAATCCCATGGTTTGCAGACTATGCAAACTATTTAGTATGTGGATTCCTTGAAAAAGGATTATCGTACCAAAAATGAAAGAAATTCTTTAGTGATATAAAACACTATTTCTGGGAAGATCCACATCTATTTAAAAGTTGTCCAGATGGAATAATACGTCGATGTGTATTCGGAGATGAAGCTAGTAAAATTTTAAACCATTGTCACACAGGACCAACAGGAGGGCATTATGTGTAGTGACCCGAACTTTTCCATGTTTATATATATTAATTGAGATTTATATTTACATGATTAAATGTTTCCAACATCTTAAGCAATCAAACTTGTTAAGACTTGATTAATTGAAATATGTTTCATATAGACAATTGACCACCCAAGTTGACCGGCGATTCACGAACGTTAAAACTTGTAAAAACGACATGACGATATATATATGGATATACATATGGTTAACATTAGATTATGATAAGTAAGTATCTCCATAAGTATATTAACAATGAGTTATATACATATAAACAAGACTACTAACTTAAGGATTTCGAAACGAGACATATATGTAACGATTATCGTTGTAACGACATTTAAATGTATATATATCATATTAAGTTATATAAATATATCATAATATCATGATAATATAATAATTTAACATCTCATTAGATATAATAAACAATGGGTTAAAAACATTAATTGAGATCGTTAACTTAAAGGTTTCAAAACAACACTTACATGTAACGACTAACGATGACTTAACGACTCAGTTAAAATGTATATACATGTAGTGTATTTAGATGTATTAAAATACATTTGGAAGACTTCAAGACATATATCAAAACACTCATACTTAACGAAAATGGTTACAGTTACTTTTCCATTCTTTTCTTTCATCAAGAATTCTAGTCGTATTCTTACCCGTATTATACACAGCTTCAAAATGTACTTACTATGAGTATATACCAATAGGAACTAGCATGGGATTCCACTCTTGATTATGTCATGTATGACTAATCAATTTTAACTTCTACCATGAGCTAGTCAACTAACTAGAACTCCTTTTAACCCCACTCACCACTCACCAATTACCACTCATCATTCACTCCATTTCACTTCCAATTCTCTTTCTAATTCTCTCTCAACACACACACACTATTATGAACGTATTTTTCCAGTAGTTAATCATCATCTTCATTAAAAATCACTTCAAGAATCAAGCTATAATCATCATAGGAAGAACACTTCAAGAACACTTCAAAAATCCCTTCAAGTTTACTAATTTACTTCCAAGCTTTGTAATCCATTCCAAGTAATCATCTAAGATCAAGAAACCTTTGTTATATACAGTAGGTTATCTTTCTTATTCAAGGTAATATTCATATTCAAACTTTGATTCAATTTCTATAACTATAAACTATCTTAATTCGAGTAAAAATCTTACTTGAACTTGTTTTTGTGTCATGATCCTACTTCAAGAACTTTCAAGCCATCCAAGATCCTTTGAAGCTAGATAATTTCTTGTCACTTCCAGTAGGTTTACCTACTAAACTTGAGGTAGTAATGATGTTCATAACATCATTCGATTCATATATATAAAACTATCTTATTCGAAGGTTTAAACTCGTAATCACTAGAACATAGTTTAGTTAATTTTAAACTTGTTCGCAAACAAAAGTTAATCCTTCTAACTTGACTTTTAAAATTAACTACACACATGTTCTATATCTATATGATATGCTAACTTAATGATTTAAAACATGGAAACACGAAAAACACCGTAAAACCGGATTTACGCCGTCGTAGTAACACCGCGGGCTGTTTTGGGTTAGTTAATTAAAAACTATGATAAACTTTGATTTAAAAGTTGTTATTCTGAGAAAATGATTTTTATTATGAACATGAAACTATATCCAAAAATTATAGTTAAACTCAAAGTGAAAGTATGTTTTCTAAAATGGTCATCTAGACGTCGTTCTTTCGACTGAAATGACTACCTTTACAAAAACGACTTGTAACTTATTTTTCCGACTATAAACCTATACTTTTCTGTTTAGATTCATAAAATAGAGTTCAATATGAAACCATAGCAATTTGATTCACTCAAAACGGATTTAAAATGAAGAAGTTATGGGTAAAACAAGATTGGATAATTTTTCTCATTTTAGCTACGTGAAAATTGGTAACAAATCTATTCCAACCATAACTTAATCAACTTGTATTGTATATTATGTAATCTTGAGATACCATAGACACGTATACAATGTTTCGACCTATCATGTCGACACATCTATATATATTTCGGAACAACCATAGACACTCTATATGTGAATGTTGGAGTTAGCTATACAGGGTTGAGGTTGATTCCAAAATATATATAGTTTGAGTTGTGATCAATACTGAGATACGTATACACTGGGTCGTGGATTGATTCAAGATAATATTTATCGATTTATTTCTGTACATCTAACTGTGGACAACTAGTTATAGGTTACTAACGAGGACAGCTGACTTAATAAACTTAAAACATCAAAATATATTAAAAGTGTTGTAAATATATTTTAAACATACTTTGATATATATGTATATATTGTTATAGGTTCGTGAATCAACCAGTGGCCAAGTCTTACTTCCCGACGAAGTAAAAATCTGTGAAAGTGAGTTATAGTCCCACTTTTAAAATCTAATATTTTTGGGATGAGAATACATGCAGGTTTTATAAATGATTTACAAAATAGACACAAGTACGTGAAACTACATTCTATGGTTGAATTATCGAAATCGAATATGCCCCTTTTTATTAAGTCTGGTAATCTAAGAATTAGGGAACAGACACCCTAATTGACGCGAATCCTAAAGATAGATCTATCGGGCCCAACAAGCCCCATCCAAAGTACCGGATGCTTTAGTACTTCGAAATTTATATCATATCCGAAGGGTGTCCCGGAATGATGGGGATATTCTTATATATGCATCTTGTTAATGTCGGTTACCAGGTGTTCACCATATGAATGATTTTTATCTCTATGTATGGGATGTGTATTGAAATATGAAATCTTGTGGTCTATTGTTACGATTTGATATATATAGGTTAAACCTGTAACTCACCAACATTTTTGTTGACGTTTAAAGCATGTTTATTCTCAGGTGAATACTAAGAGCTTCCGCTATTGCATACTAAAATAAGGACAAGATTTGGAGTCCATGTTTGTATGATATTGTGTAAAAACTGCATTCAAGAAACTGATTTCGATGTAACATATTTGTATTGTAAACCATTATGTAATGGTCGTGTGTAAACAGGATATTTTAGATTATCATTATTTGATAATCTACGTAAAGCTTTTTAAACCTTTATTTATGAAATAAAGGTTATGGTTTGTTTTAAAAATGAATGCAGTCTTTGAAAAACTTCTCATATAGAGGTCAAAACCTCGCAACGAAATCAATTAATATTGAACGTTTTTAATCAATAACAACGGGACATTTCAGTTGGTATCCGTGCGTTGGTCTTAGAGAACCAGAAAATTTGTATTAGTGTGTCTTATCGAGTTTGTTAGGATGCATTAGTGAGTCTGTATTTCGACCGTGTTTTCTTTAAAAATGATTGCTTAACATTTTTGTTGGAAACTATATATTTTTAACATATGAATATTATGTGATATATTAATCTCTTAACGTGTTTGATATTATGTGATAGATGTGATGACCCGGAAATTTCCGATCAAATTTAAACTTTAATCTTTATATATATCCGACACGATAAGCAAAAATCTGTAATGTTGAGTCTCGAAAGTTTTGAAACTATATTCATGTAATCAAATACCCTTTGACCATGCTTGACGATTCACGAACAATTATGTGTAAATAAATATATATACATATACATATATGTGATTTTAAATTAAGAAATATTAATTGAACGGATTAGTTGATATGAAAATAAGTTATGAGATCTATTTAGTGAACTTGAAAATACTATCAAGGTATTGAATAGATAATACTTTACATGAACGTATTTGTTCGATGTAAGTTTATCGACGAGATTAAAAGATAATATCAAATGATTGAATTATCAGATACATTGAATTATGATCACGAGTCTCCATCGTAAGGTCCACTATGATTTAAGAGACTATTACATTTTTAACGGTATTCGGAAATTTAGTGAAATGATACGCATGCAAGAACGACAGTGTTCTTATCGAGGATTAGTCAAAGGTTGGTGGAGGGTTGAATTTCATAACACTTGGTTGACAACTTGCGCCGTATATAGAACGTGATTATGTATATTAGATATATTAGTTAGGTAAAAGATAGTAACCCTTGTTCATTGATTCGATTTATAATTAGATATTTTAACTAGAGCCTTTGAGAAATTAAAGTAAAGGTTGGCGCATAAATAAGTTATATCAGATTAAGTTTTCGAGCATAACTGTTAGGTGATATAACAATATCTTGTATTCACACGATTTTAATGTTATATATATATTGGTCTTTGAAATATAATTAATTTTGAAAAGTGAAATATTATATTATTAGATAAATATTTCAAACATATGTATTATGTATAAGTTTATAAATTTTAAATGTAAATATATTTTATTTTAGTCATAAAACGTTTTGATTCAAACTAATAAGATTAAATATATATTTTGTTATATAACGAGACGTCGATTTATAAAAGGAAATGACCAAAACACTCAAAAGATTAAGTTACACTTTGAGTGGGTTAGTTTTTAATTAATTTAAGTCTAGTTAATAATAAAGGTACATGTCACAAAACGTTTAATTTAAAATAAAATATTTTGATAAACATCGAGTCACTGATTTATAAAAGTAAATGACCACAACGCTCAATTTTATAAGTTACATTTTTTTGTAAGGTAATTTATTGTTAAGTAAGTCTAATTTTTGTAAAAGGTACACGTCACGTAACATAAAAGGCTAGTTTTCTAAACGTACGAAAGTGCGCCCGAAAAACCGAAACTGGTGCATGAGTCGTGAGACCACGACCGTGTCGTTTTTGTAAAAATTATATTTTTACCATGAGCGTAAATATAATATAATATATAATTAATTGTATAGATTAAATAATAATTTATAATTAATAAATTAAATAAATATGATGTCTAATGATATATGAAAGGTACGTTGGTAGGAATTCCTATTTCTACACGTTTTTTTGTTTTATTATAGTAATATATTATATTATTATATTATTATTATATTATTTAAAAAAAAAAAAGTCCATACGTGTGAATGGACATACAATTCCTAATTCATGTGATCATACAGATGGGTAGGTAGGCTGAGGTGCATATAACGCGAATTCGTTTCTACAAACTGATTCATTTTTCTATCTTTCTCCAATTTATGCTCCATATGTTATTTATTTATTATTAATAATATTATTATTAATCTTATTATTATTAGTAGTATTAGTATTATTATTACTTATACATAAAATACTACGACGAGGTCATGAATGAGCGAGTTCAGAATATGCTCTTCGAGTAGGATAGGGCTAAGGAAATTATGGGTTGTAGCTATGGAGGTGATGGGTATGGTTCATGGGTATGCTCGTGAGGTCAAATTTAGTGGTTGTCATCTCCGTGGTGTCTACGTACCTTTCCTGCAATATTGAATCTGGATATTGATACGTGAGTACTCGTAAATTAATTTTTACATACTAAAAGTGTATCCCTGACTAGTGCTCGAGAAAATAGGATTATGCATGCTTGTACTTTTGATATTTCCCTTAGATAGGTTATGTTGAATCTTAAAGGTTGTTATACTAGGGATGAAATAAGGTATAAGATATGCATGTCATTGGAAAGCTAGTGAAAAATTAATAACTTTACCTTTAGGTGCCAAAGGGATCTGATGGACGGATTAGAAATTATAGTCAATTGAAATTTCGTAAAAATGATTATTATTATCGTCGTTAATATCGTTATTCTAATTTTTTTAATATTATTATTAATATTATAATTACCTCAATAGAATCTATCACAATACTTTTATAATATTAAATGAACTTTATAAATTTTATTACTTAAGATATATAAAAGTATACTTTAATATAAAATTGCATTTATTGAAAAATGAATTATATTATTTACTCTATTAAATCTTGTAAAAATATTTTAAAAAAAAAAAAATATAAAACGACGATATTTAAAATTATATAATAATCATTTTTAAATTTTGGAAATCATTTTGAGTCAAACTAATTTTTGTCGATCTTTGCATATTAGACTCGAGCATTAGGATTGTGGTACACTATGACTTAACTTAATATATTAGACAAATATTGACAAATACATAAATATATATATGAATAATTTAGGTTCGTGAATCCAAGGCCAACCTTACACATGTTCAATGATGTTATATGTATTTTTACTACAAAATACAGTATGGTGAGTTTCATTATTCCCTTTTTAAATGCTTTCGCAATATATATTTTTGGGACTGAGAATACATGCGCTGTTTTTATAACTGTTTTACGAAATAGACACAAGTAATTGAAATTACATTATATGGTTGAATGATCGAAATCAAATATGCCCCTTTTTATTAAGTCTGGTAATCTAAGAATTAGGGAACAGACACCCTAATTGACGCGAACTCTAAAGATAGATCTATCGGGCCCAACAAGCCCCATCCAAAGTACCGGATGTTTTAGTACTTCGAAATTTATATCATGTCCGAAGGAGGATCCCGGAATGATGGGGATATTCTTATATATGCATATTGTTAATGTCGGTTACCAGGTGTTCAATCCATATGAATGATATTTTTGTCTCTATGCATGGGACGTATATTTATGGAAATGAAAAATGAAAATCTTGTGGTCTATTAAAATGATGAAAATGAAATGATTATGATAAACTAATGAACTCACCAACCTTTTGGTTGACACTTGAAAGCATGTTTATTCTCAGGTTTGAAAGAGATCTTCCGCTGTGCATTAGCTCATTTTAAAGATATTACTTGGAGTCATTCATGACATATTTCAAAAGACGTTGCATTCGAGTCGTTGAAGTTCATTAAAGATTATTATTAAGTAAATGACAGATTAGGTCATTTATGGTTTGGATATTATGAAATGGTATGCATACATGTCAACTTTCGATGTAATGAAAGATTGTCTTTTAAAAATGAATGCAATGTTTGTAAAATGTATCATTTAGATGTCAAGTACCTCGCGATGTAATCATATGTTATTGTATTCGTCCCTATGGATTGGTTCGGGTCGTCTCATGTGGTATCAGAGCGGTGGTCTTAGCGAACCAGGTCTTGCATTAGTGTGTCTTACTGTTAGTTGTTAAGATGCATTAGTGAGTCTGGACTTCGACCGTGTCTGCATGTCAAAAGTTTTTCTTATCATTTTGTGTCAGAAATCATCTACTTATCATCCTTAGGAAATTATCTGCTTATCATCTTAAGTCTAGACTCATTTTCCTGCATTTATTGCATAACAGCGTATAGACGAAATTCACATCTTAACATATTTGCTAATTAATATCTTAGCATATTTATTACTGTGAACTTTGACTAACATCTTTCAAAGATTCTCCGAAATCTATGGGATTTTGGCATTATATATACATATGTAAATTATGTATTGAGGAATACCAAATCTAAATTCTAAAATCTATTTTATACCAAAATTCTTTCTCTGATCATACGAGATGGATTCTGCATCTAGTTCGAACTCCTCAGATTTCGACAACTATGTCGATATGGATTTCCATTCGAGCTCCGAAAATAGTGTGACCGGAATGGATCAACCAATCAGTCATCATCTATTCTGGATGAAATGGGGATGGGTTCGTAGCCTTCTCAATTATTGGAGACAAGAAGAAGGTAATCCTTTCCATCCACCAAATTGCCCTATTGACGATGAATCTGAAGCACTTACCGGCGAACCTGTTCGTGAAACCATTTTCTCTCTCATTTCCAGAGTATCTCGTCACGATTATATCCTACATCAAATCCCAGATTTTATTTATCCGCTTGTCCCAACTGACAATCATCCCGGTATACTAGCAGAAGTTAACGAACTTCGTGCTCGCATGACAGCTTTAGAGCTTATGGTGCAAGGATTACAAACACCATCAGCAGCACTAGCAGCATAATCAGTACCACCAGTAGCATCAACATCGCAAACCTCGATACCCTAAACATCAGCAGCATCACACGCCTCAACATCATAATATGTATCTCGGATATCAACATCACACGCACCATAGATACCAAGGAGTACTAACAACAACAAACGATGAAGTATTGATTCATAACTTCATCGAAAGAATATTCTACGGCGATTATGTAATCTCTAAAGTCTTAGAGATTATCTATTTCCACCCTAACCCTAAATCAGATGAGTGAACCAAAATGATTCAAGGAAGAATCAAAACCCTAATAAGAATGGTGCGCGATTTACAAACTAGACTTGTTATACAAGCATCACTAGCAGTTACCGGAAGTATCATCAGCAGCAACAGTACCGTTAGCATCACCAGTATAGTCAGTAACATCAGCATCGTCAGAATCAACAACACTTATGACATCACATATTCCGTCAGTTCAAGAATCACTGTGGAAACCATTACGAATTAATAACGAGGATATTGTATCAACGAGTCATGAAGTATTACCTCAGTTCCTCCGAAGAATTTATATGTAGATCCTATATATACATATATAAAAATTTTTAACCATAAGAAATCTTTTCGTACTAAGCTATTATGTATGGAACTTAACTATCCGGTTAATTCATATTACTAATATGCTATGATGTACATTCTTCGTTAACAATTTAATCATTGTTAACCACAATCTGTGTTTAAACTCAATGAATTTTATTTCATAATAAATCAAGTGTATTATTCAATAACATGTTTGATTTTACACTTTAATCTTTGATGCGCTGAAAACTTTCTATATCACATCAATCGTACCTTGCGAAGTTCGCAAGAATTCCACAAGCATTAACATTCTTCACTAAGGAAATATCAATAAGAATAAATATTGAAGTATTGATTACATTAGTGAGATACTCCGCGAAATTTTGTAATTCCTAATGTTTTAGAGATTACTCATTCCTAATTCAAGCCGAAAATCAAATGAATTTGATGTGATTTTAAACTCATTAAATCTGTATTACATCTGAAGAAAATATACTCACATATATTTTCATAAAGACTGAAATGAAAATTCTTGTTCAAAATATTAATTGTGAATTTTTTTTAACGGGTAGGTAATACCCGAGAAATATATTAAATTACAATTAATATGTTACGTTCTTCAATTCGGATCCAACAATCATCAACTATACCAATAGGCATTCTTCTATAGAAATCAAAACAACCATACTCATTCGAATCTAATTACATGCTCTGATTTTGGGAATTTCAGAAATTAATTCGAAATACAACCGAAATCATTATTCTTAGATCCTTACCTTTTTTTCAAAGCTATACTTTGAATTCAAAACTGTGATAGAACATCACTTTTAATCGTAACACTCAGATGAATATGAAAATCATTAGGGAGTCAGGACAATTCCATCATTTGGATATTGACTATGACAATCTGCATTTAAAACCCTTCGAAATTCCGAAAGACACTTCAAACATTGAACAATCGAGATGATGATCCAACCACACATTACCTGAAGTCTTGTACCTGAAAAGCTCTCGAAATCAAGGTCGTAGTTTGACACGTACCCGCATCCAATTCTTTATCATTTATTAGCAAAAACAACATTTCGATTCCTTTTCAAAGTAGCCAATTTTGTCACAGCTCCAGCAAGTCAACTTCGACATTTCAGTCGGACTAGTCTTATTATAACCCCGATAGATACGTTGCCATTCGTCATTGTTACTGGGGAACCTTTCATATTCCACCATATTATACCAGCGTTTAATCATCTAAAAACACGATTCTTCTGAACCCACCTCGGATTGATAACCAGTGATTCAGATATTATAGCATTAAATGCAGAGGAAACATAAATATGGTAGATGGTCTAAACGGCCAAAAGTTTGATGATAAAAGATAGTGAGTTGGTAAAGCTCAGAAAAAGAAAGGAGTTGGTACTGAAAAACGAATTGAGCAAAGTATGAAGGAAGCAGTGGACAAATCACAGAAACTAAATCTGCCTTCAAGGGATCCAAATGATTCAGTGCCTGCTGAACTCGTTAGTAAATACGTTACTTCTTATTCTAAATCTTCACAGACAAATATTCTTCATCATCATCTCACCTTAAATATTATAAGATATCTTCGTATCTTTCATTATACATATTCTCCATATTTCTGGAGATACTATCACAACGATTCTTATCTGAGATCATTTATCTCTCCGTAATATCTGCAACATAAAAGGAACCGTGTTAGTTTCTAAATTCTAAAAAAAAAAAAAAAAAAAAAAAAAAATTCAAATATGAATGTTTTGAAGTAGTGTTGGGAACTGATGCATGGGTTAGTATAATATAATGACACTTGATCAACGTCATTATATTACAGTAATTCATGCTGAGTTTCTAATGGACGTGATGATTCACAAAACATACCGTCATCATGTGTCATTTACACGACTCTTACATTCTACCTAATCTCTAAATATATCAAGAAAATATTTCTTGATGATTCGGTCTTTTCCAGAGTATTCTGGTAATTTGGAAAATCAAAATCGTACTCTTTCAAATTCATTCTTAGAACATTAACAATGTTCATTCTGAAATCTATACATGCGAATTCCGGACCATTACAAGAGCTATTTAATCGCAAGAAGAAGAAACGAAAGGACAAAGCTCCGAAACAGAAATTGGGGTATAAACCGCAGCAAATAGAAGGGAACATTAACTATGGATGACAATGATTATAGAAGACAGAAACAAGGACATCGAAGTATAAGGGAAGATATAAAACCCAACAACCACCCATAAATTATAAACCGTATATGTCAATGCATATAGCAACGTAAAGACACGGGAGAACTAAAAACACTATAAACCCTAGGGTATAGTAAAAGTAAATAGATTCTTCCGGTGGCAGATTAAAAAGAAGGATGACAGATATGAAAGTCAAGAGGATATCAAGGATCAGGATGGGATGGAGCATATTAACGAATACTTTAAAGTATGAATTGAGGAAGAAAGAATAGAAGGTGTGAGTTGTAAGGAAAGGGAGAGAGTGGATTTATAGGAAAATATTCGACAGAGCAATCGAAGCAAATTATCGTGCTTAGCCAAAGAAGATCTGAATCTCCTTAATTACCGAAGAATTAAATCTTATTATGAAGATTTCTTCTAAATTCCTTAAATTCCGGAAATCAATCTTGACTATGTTACCGGTTAAGTCAAACCTGCATTTATTCATTTTCACTCTTAAGCAATAACTACATTCGTGCTCTTCACAAAAATGAATTGTTTCATCTATATTACTCAATGTTGATAAAACCCCATTTACCAACTCATATTCGTCATAATAACGTTCTTACTGTTAGCCATGACGACCTCTACCAAATTTCGGGACGAAATTTCTTTTAACGGGTAGGTAATGTGATGACCCGGAAATTTCCGATCAAATTTAAACTTTAATCTTTATATATATCCGACACGATAAGCAAAAATCTGTAATGTTGAGTCTCGAAAGTTTTGAAACTATATTCATGTAATCAAATACCCTTTGACCATGCTTGACGATTCACGAACAATTATGTGTAAATAAATATATATACATATACATATATGTGATTTTAAATTAAGAAATATTAATTGAACGGATTAGTTGATATGAAAATAAGTTATGAGATCTATTTAGTGAACTTGAAAATACTATCAAGGTATTGAATAGATAATACTTTACATGAACGTATTTGTTCGATGTAAGTTTATCGACGAGATTAAAAGATAATATCAAATGATTGAATTATCAGATACATTGAATTATGATCACGAGTCTCCATCGTAAGGTCCACTATGATTTAAGAGACTATTACATTTTTAACGGTATTCGGAAATTTAGTGAAATGATACGCATGCAAGAACGACAGTGTTCTTATCGAGGATTAGTCAAAGGTTGGTGGAGGGTTGAATTTCATAACACTTGGTTGACAACTTGCGCCGTATATAGAACGTGATTATGTATATTAGATATATTAGTTAGGTAAAAGATAGTAACCCTTGTTCATTGATTCGATTTATAATTAGATATTTTAACTAGAGCCTTTGAGAAATTAAAGTAAAGGTTGGCGCATAAATAAGTTATATCAGATTAAGTTTTCGAGCATAACTGTTAGGTGATATAACAATATCTTGTATTCACACGATTTTAATGTTATATATATATTGGTCTTTGAAATATAATTAATTTTGAAAAGTGAAATATTATATTATTAGATAAATATTTCAAACATATGTATTATGTATAAGTTTATAAATTTTAAATGTACATATATTTTATTTTCGTCATAAAACGTTTTGATTCAAACTAATAAGATTAAATATATATTTTGTTATATAACGAGACGTCGATTTATAAAAGGAAATGACCAAAACACTCAAAAGATTAAGTTACACTTTGAGTGGGTTAGTTTTTAATTAATTTAAGTCTAGTTAATAATAAAGGTACATGTCACAAAATGTTTAATTTAAAATAAAATATTTTGATAAACATCGAGTCACTGATTTATAAAAGTAAATGACCACAACGCTCAATTTTATAAGTTACATTTTTTTGTAAGGTAATTTATTGTTAAGTAAGTCTAATTTTTGTAAAAGGTACACGTCATGTAACGTAAAAGGCTAGTTTTCTAAACGTACGAAAGTGCGCCCGAAAAACCGAAAGTGGTGCATGAGTCGTGAGACCACGACCGTGTCGTTTTTGTAAAAATTATATTTTTACCATGAGCGTAAATATAATATAATATATAATTAATTGTATAGATTAAATAATAATTTATAATTAATAAATTAAATAAATATGATGTCTAATGATATATGAAAGGTACGTTGGTAGGAATTCCTATTTCTACACGTTTTTTTGTTTTATTATATTAATATATTATATTATTATATTATTATTATATTATTTAAAAAAAAAAAAGAAAAGAAAAGTCCATACGTGTGAATGGACATACAATTCCTAATTCATGTGATCATACAGATGGGTAGGTAGGCTGAGGTGCATATAACGCGAATTCGTTTCTACAAACTGATTCATTTTTCTATCTTTCTCCAATTTATGCTCCATATGTTATTTATTTATTATTAATATTATTATTATTAATCTTTTTATTATTAGTAGTATTAGTATTATTATTACTTATACATAAAATACTACGACGAGGTCATGAATGAGCGAGTTCAGAATATGCTCTTCGAGTAGGATAGGGCTAAGGAAATTATGGGTTGTAGCTATGGAGGTGATGGGTATGGTTCATGGGTATGCTCGTGAGGTCAAATTTAGTGGTTGTCATCTCCGTGGTGTCTACGTACCTTTCCTGCAATATTGAATCTGGATATTGATACGTGAGTACTCGTAAATTAATTTTTACATACTAAAAGTGTATCCCTGACTAGTGCTCGAGAAAATAGGATTATGCATGCTTGTACTTTTGATATTTCCCTTAGATAGGTTATGTTGAATCTTAAAGGTTGTTATACTAGGGATGAAATAAGGTATAAGATATGCATGTCATTGGAAAGCTAGTGAAAAATTAATAACTTTACCTTTAGGTGCCAAAGGGATCTGATGGACGGATTAGAAATTATAGCCAATTGAAATTTCGTAAAAATGATTATTATTATCGTCGTTAATATCGTTATTCTAATTTTTTTAATATTATTATTAATATTATAATTACCTCAATAGAATCTATCACAATACTTTTATAATATTAAATGAACTTTATAAATTTTATTACTTAAGATATATAAAAGTATACTTTAATATAAAATTGCATTTATTGAAAAATGAATTATATTATTTACTCTATTAAATCTTGTAAAAATATTTAAAAAAAAAATATAAAACGACGATATTTAAAATTATATAATAATCATTTTTAAATTTTGGAAATCATTTTGAGTCAAGCTAATTTTTGTCGATCTTTGCATATTAGACTCGAGCATTAGGATTGTGGTACACTATGACTTAACTTAATATATTAGACAAATATTGACAAATACATAAATATATATATGAATAATTTAGGTTCGTGAATCCAAGCCAACCTTACACATGTTCAATGATGTTATATGTATTTTTACTACAAAATACAGTATGGTGAGTTTCATTATTCCCTTTTTAAATGCTTTCGCAATATATATTTTTGGGACTGAGAATACATGCGCTATTTTTATAACTGTTTTACGAAATAGACACAAGTAATTGAAATTACATTATATGGTTGAATGATCGAAATCAAATATGCCCCTTTTTATTAAGTCTGGTAATCTAAGAATTAGGGAACATACACCCTAATTGACGCGAACTATAAAGATAGATCTATCGGGCCCAACAAGCCCCATCCAAAGTACCGGATGTTTTAGTACTTCGAAATTTATATCATGTCCGAAGGAGGATCCCGGAATGATGGGGATATTCTTATATATGCATATTGTTAATGTCGGTTACCAGGTGTTCAATCCATATGAATGATATTTTTGTCTCTATGCATGGGACGTATATTTATGGAAATGAAAAATGAAAATCTTGTGGTCTATTAAAATGATGAAAATGAAATGATTATGATAAACTAATGAACTCACCAACCTTTTGGTTGACACTTGAAAGCATGTTTATTATCAGGTTTGAAAGAGATCTTCCGCTGTGCATTAGCTCATTTTAAAGATATTACTTGGAGTCATTCATGACATATTTCAAAAGACGTTGCATTCGAGTCGTTGAAGTTCATTAAAGATTATTATTAAGTAAATGACAGATTAGGTCATTTATGGTTTGGATATTATGAAATGGTATGCATACATGTCAAATTTCGATGTAATGAAAGATTGTCTTTTAAAAATGAATGCAATGTTTGTAAAATGTATCATTTAGAGGTCAAGTACCTCGCGATGTAATCATATGTTATTGTATTCGTCCCTATGGATTGGGTCGGGTCGTCTCAATAGATGTCTACCTCTAGAAAAAGTCCCATTGATTCACCTAATAATAATGAAGAGTCAAATGTAAATTGGAATGATTCGTGGACTGATTCACAAGTTCCCGAAGAGGAACCGGAAGAAGAGTCGGAACCGGAAGAAGAATCGGAACCGGAAGAAGAATCGGAACCGGAAGAAGAAATAGAACCGGTGGGGGAAATAATAAAACGGTTAAGTAAAAGAGAATCCTCAACCAACCGACCAAGGTTAATTATGGTCAATGGTGTTTCCGCCAAGGAAGCAAAATATTGGGAGGATTACCAATTCTCCGATGAATCGGATTCCGACAAGAATTCCGATGATGTTATAGAAATTACCCCAACTGAATTTAAAAAGGCAAAAGAAAATAATAAGGGAAATGGCATAAAAATAGAGAAATCTAATTCCAACCCCGATGAACTTTATATATATCGTCAAGCCCCGAAGTCCTTAAGTTGTAACAATGACCCGGGAACCTCTAAACCACCAGGTTTTTCTAAACCAATGTGGACAACGACGGCTCGTATTAGGGGAACATCATATATCCCTAGAAACTTGGCAAAACGAACCAAAACCGAACAAGAAGAAACGAGCGAGTCGGAATAAGATAGTTGTATTCGTGTGGTGTAATATATATAATATAGTGTGCTTATGCTTTATGATATATGTAAAAATTGCTTGTATTAATAAGTATTTTTTTATGAATCTAACTCTTGTCTATTTTACAGTATAAAAACACAAAATGGATAGACAACCCAATATTTTAAGAGACCTACCCGGAGACATGATTGATGAAATCTTGTCTAGAGTCGGTCAGAATTCCTCGGCACAACTATTTAAGGCGAGATCAGTTTGTAAGACATTCGAAGAACGTTCCAAGAATGCCTTGGTTTATAAAAGGCTTTCGTTCGAAAGATGGGGGATATCACATTGGGAAATCCATAAGTTACGATGTGTTTACTTTGACGCATATATTGCGGGGAACCCAAATGCTATTTTACGCAACGGGTTAAGAAATTATTTTGACTCAGTATATCCGAATATAGGACTTCGTGATTTAGAAAAAGCGGCTAACATGCAACATAAAGAAGCATGTTATGCTTACGGGTTAGTAATGTTCGCTTCACACCAAAGTGAGAACAAGAACATCGGGCTACAACTATTAAACAAAACGTTCCCACAAGTGACGGAGTCGGTAATTGGGGTAAGAAATGAGGTTTTTAGGTTATTACGAGACTGTTGGTCATTACGTAACCCTCGTCCCTTTGACGACGTTACAACACGCTGTCTTATCAACGGCCATAACGGTTATGTTCCACAAGACCAAGGATGGGAAGTAATCCTAGTAAAACCAGAATGCATGACTTGTTTTTGGACGTATGAATTACGTGTCTTTATTGCCTTTGCTGAACGACTTGTGTACTAGCTAGAATTATCTTCACAACTATCTTGTATCAAAGTTATTGTGTGCTATATTTCATGCTTTATGTAAAATAAGCGTTATTGTAAGTTTGTAAAATATTGTATAAAAGTTTGAACGCGAAATATTATTATAATCAGTTTTTCATATAGAATTGTATTAGTTGAATTGTATATTAGCTACTAAGTATGAACTTAACGGGTAGGTACTACCCGAATTTAAACTTATAAAATGCTAATATGAAGAAAAAGCTTTTATAAATGAGTTCATATTATGCTACGAAATACTATTAACTACTCTTAATATTCTGTATGATTAACTTGTTCCATTTGACTATTTTGAAGGAAATGGCACCGACTACTCGACACACCGTGAATATGAATGAAGAGGAATTCCGTACTTTTCTAGCTTCAAACATAGCCTCAGTACAGGATGCGCTACATACCAACAATAACCTTGGATCTGGCAGTACAGGAAATCGTGTAGGATGCACCTACAAAGAATTCACTGCCTGCAAACCTTTGGAATTTGATGAAACCGAAGGACCGATCGGATTGAAACGGTGGACCGAAAAGGTCGAATCGGTGTTTGCCATAAGTAAGTGTACTGAAGAGGACAAAGTGAAGTACGCTACGCATACCTTCACAGGTTCTGCGTTAACATGGTGGAATACCTATCTAGAGCAAGTGGGACAAGATGATGCGTACGCACTACCGTGGTCAGCATTCAAGCACTTGATGAACGAGAAGTACCGTCCCAGAACCGAGGTCAATAAGCTCAAGACAGAACTTAGAGGGTTACGAACCCAAGGATTTGATATTACCACGTACGAAAGACGATTCACAGAATTGTGCCTATTGTGTCCGGGAGCATTCGAAGATGAGGAAGAGAAGATCGACGCGTTTGTGAAAGGATTACCGGAAAGAATCCAAGAAGATATAAGTTCACACGAGCCCGCCTCCATACAACAGGCATGTAGAATGGCTCACAAACTAGTGAACCAGATTGAAGAAAGAATTAAAGAACAGACTGCTGAAGAGGCCAATGTGAAGCAAGTCAAAAGAAAGTGGGAGGAAAACGGTGATAAGAATCACCAATACAACAACAACAGCAATTACAACAATAATCGCAACAATTATCCCAACAATCGCAACATCAATCGCAACTACAACAAACGGCCCAACAACAACAACAACAACAACAACAATAGCAACTACAACAATCATCCCAACAACAATAATAACCGCAACAACAACAACAATCAGAAGCAGCTATGCCAAAGGTGTGAAAAGTATCACTCAGGGTTCTGCACCAAATTTTTCAACAAGTGTAAAAGAAATGGTCATAACGCAGCGAAGTGTGAGGTCTACGGACCAGGGGTTAATAGAACGAAAGGAACAAATGGTGTCGGAACAAGTAATGGCGGAGCAAGTAGTGTCGGAGCAAGTTATGCCAATGTAGTTTGTTATAAATGTGGAAAACCGGGCCACATTATTAGAAATTGGCCGAACCAGGAGAACACGAATGGACAAGGCCGCGGAAGAGTTTTCAATATTAATGCGGCAGAGGCACAGGAAGACCCGGAGCTTGTTACGGGTACGTTTCTTATTGACAATAAATCTGCTTACGTTTTATTTGATTCGGGTGCTGATAGAAGCTATATGAGTAGAGATTTTTGTGCTAAATTAAGTTGTCCATTGACGCCTTTGGATAGTAAATTTTTACTCGAATTAGCAAATGGTAAATTAATTTCAGCAGATAATATATGTCGGAATCGAGAAATTAAACTGGTTAGCGAAACATTTAAGATTGATTTGATACCAGTAGAGTTAGGGAGTTTTGATGTGATAATCGGTATGGACTGGTTGAAAGAAGTGAAAGCAGAGATCGTTTGTTACAAAAATGCAATTCGCATTATACGAGAAAAAGGAAAACCCTTAATGGTGTACGGAGAAAAGGGCAACACGAAGCTACATATTATTAGTAATTTGAAGGCACAAAAACTAATAAGAAAAGGTTGCTATGCTGTTCTAGCACACGTCGAGAAAGTACAAACTGAAGAAAAGAGCATCAATGATGTTCCAATTGCAAAAGAATTTCCCGATGTATTTCTAAAAGAATTACCGGGATTACCCCCACAGCGATCCGTTGAATTTCAAATAGATCTTGTACCAGGAGCTGCACCAATAGCTCGTGCTCCTTACAGACTCGCACCCAGCGAGATGAAAGAACTGCAAAGCCAATTACAAGAACTTTTAAAGCGTGGTTTCATTCGACCAAGTACATCACCGTGGGGAGCTCCTGTTTTGTTTGTCAAGAAGAAAGATGGTACATTCAGGTTGTGTATCGACTACCGAGAGTTGAACAAACTTACCATCAAGAACCGCTACCCACTACCGAGAATCGACGACTTATTTGATCAACTACAAGGATCGTCTGTTTATTCAAAGATTGACTCACGTTCCGGGTATCATCAAATGCGGGTGAAAGAAGATGATATTCCAAAGACTGCTTTCAGAACACGTTACGGTCATTACGAGTTTATGGTCATGCCGTTTGGTTTAACTAATGCACCAGCTGTGTTAATGGACCTTATGAACCGAGTGTGTGGACCATATCTTGACAAGTTTGTCATTTTTTTCATTGATGACATACTTATTTACTCAAAGAATGACCAAGAACACGGTGAACATTTGAGAAAGGTGTTAGAAGTATTGAGGAAGGAAGAATTGTACGCTAAGTTTTCAAAGTGTGCATTTTGGTTGGAAGAAGTTCAATTCCTCGGTCACATAGTGAACAAAGAAGGTATTAAGGTGGATCCGGCAAAGATAGAAACTGTTGAAAAGTGGGAAACCCCGAAAACTCCGAAACACATACGCCAGTTTTTAGGACTAGCTGGTTACTACAGAAGGTTCATCCAAGACTTTTCCAGAATAGCAAAACCCTTGACTGCATTAACGCATAAAGGGAAGAAATTTGAATGGAATGATGAACAAGAGAAAGCGTTTCAGTTATTGAAGAAAAAGCTTACTACGGCACCTATATTGTCATTGCCTGAAGGGAATGATGATTTTGTGATTTATTGTGACGCATCAAAGCAAGGTCTCGGTTGTGTATTAATGCAACGAACGAAGGTGATTGCTTATGCGTCTAGACAATTGAAGATTCACGAACAAAATTATACGACGCATGATTTGGAATTAGGCGCAGTTGTTTTTGCATTAAAGACTTGGAGGCACTACTTATATGGGGTCAAAGTATTATATATACCGACCACAAAAGTCTTCAACACATATTTAATCAGAAACAACTGAATATGAGGCAGCGTAGGTTGATTGAATTATTGAATGATTACGACTTTGAGATTCGTTACCACCCGGGGAAGGCAAATGTGGTAGCCGATGCCTTGAGCAGGAAGGACAGAGAACCCATTCGAGTAAAATCTATGAATATAATGATTCATAATAACCTTACTACTCAAATAAAGGAGGCGCAACAAGGAGTTTTAAAAGAGGGAAATTTAAAGGATGAAATACCCAAAGGATCGGAGAAACATCTTAATATTCGGGAAGACGGAACCCGGTATAGGGCTGAAAGGATTTGGGTACCAAAATTTGGAGATATGAGAGAAATGGTACTTAGAGAAGCTCATAAAACCAGATACACAATACATCCTGGAACGGGGAAGATGTACAAGGATCTCAGGAAATATTTTTGGTGGCCGGGTATGAAAGCCGATGTTGCTAAATACGTAGGAGAATGTTTGACATGTTCTAAGGTCAAATCTGAGCATCAGAAACCATCAGGTCTACTTCAACAACCCGAAATCCCGAAATGGAAATGGGAAAACATTACCATGGATTTCATCACTAAATTGCCAAGGACTGCAAGTGGTTTTGATACTATTTGGGTAATAGTTGATCGTCTCACCGAATCAGCACATTTCCTGCCAATAAGAGAAGATGACAAGATAGAGAAGTTAGCACGACTGTATTTGAAGGAAGTCGTCTCCAGACATGGAATACCAATCTCTATTATCTCTGATAGGGATGGCAGATTTATTTCAAGATTCTGGCAGACATTACAGCAAGCATTAGGAACTCGTCTAGACATGAGTACTGCGTATCATCCACAAACTGATGGGCAGAGTGAAAGGAAGATACAAACGCTTGAAGACATGCTACGAGCATGTGTTATTGATTTCGGAAACAGTTAGGATCAACATTTACCATTAGCAGAATTTTCCTACAACAACAGCTACCATTCAAGCATTGAGATGGCGCCGTTTGAAGCACTTTATGGTAGAAAGTACAGGTCTCCGATTTGTTGGAGTGAAGTGGGGGATAGACAGATTACGGGTCCGGAGATTATACAAGAAACTACCGAGAAGATCATCCAAATTCAACAACGGTTGAAAACCGCCCAAAGTCGACAAAAGAGCTACGCTGACATTAAAAGAAAAGATATAGAATTTGAAATTGGAGAGATGGTCATGCTTAAAGTTGCACCTTGGAAAGGCGTTGTTCGATTTGGTAAACGAGGGAAATTAAATCCAAGGTATAATGGACCATTCAAGATTATTGATCGTGTCGGACCAGTAGCTTACCGACTTGAGTTACCTCAACAACTCGCGGCTGTACATAACACTTTCCACGTCTCGAATTTGAAGAAATGTTTTACTAAAGAAGATCTCACTATTCCGTTAGATGAAATCTAAATCAACGAAAAACTCCAATTCATCGAAGAACCCGTCGAAATAATGGATCGTGAGGTTAAAAGACTTAAGCAAAACAAGATACCAATTGTTAAGGTTCGATGGAATGCTCGTAGAGGACCCGAGTTCACCTGGGAGCGTGAAGATCAGATGAAGAAGAAATACCCGCATCTATTTCCAGAAGATTCGTCAACACCTTCAACAGCTTAAAATTTCGGGACGAAATTTATTTAACGGGTAGGTACTGTAGTGACCCGAACTTTTCCATGTTTATATATATTAATTGAGATTGTTATTTACATGATTAAATGTTTCCAACATGTTAAGCAATCAAACTTGTTAAGACTTGATTAATTGAAATATGTTTCATATAGACAATTGACCACCCAAGTTGACCGGCGATTCACGAACGTTAAAACTTGTAAAAACGACATGATGATATATATATATGGATATACATATGGTTAACATGAGATTATGATAAGTAAGTATCTCCATAAGTATATTAACAATGAGTTATATACATATAAACAAGACTACTAACTTAAGGATTTCGAAACGAGACATATATGTAACGATTATCGTTGTAACGACATTTAAATGGATATATATCATATTAAGATATATTAATATATCATAATATCGTGATAATATAATAATTTAACATCTCATTAGATATAATAAACAATGGGTTAAAAACATTAATTGAGATCGTTAACTTAAAGGTTTCAAAACAACACTTACATGTAACGACTAACGATGACTTAACGACTCAGTTAAAATGTATATACATGTAGTGTATTTAGATGTATTAAAATACTTTTGGAAGACTTCAAGACATATATCAAAAACTCATACTTAACGAAAATGGTTACAGTTACTTTTCCATTCTTTTCTTTCATCAAGAATTCTAGTCGTATTCTTACCCGTATTATACACAGCTTCAAAACGTACTTACTATGAGTATATACCAATAGGAACTAGCATGGGATTCCACTCTTGATTATGTCATGTATGACTAATCAATTTTAACTTCTACCATGAGCTAGTCAACTAACTAGAACTCCTTTTAACCCCACTCACCACTCACCAATTACCACTCATCATTCACTCCATTTCACTTCCAATTCTCTTTCTAATTCTCTCTCAACACACACACACTATTATGAACGTATTTTTCCAGTAGTTAATCATCATCTTCATCAAAAATCACTTCAAGAATTAAGCTATAATCATCATTGGAAGAACACTTCAAGAACACTTCAAAAATCCCTTCAAGTTTACTAATTTACTTCCAAGCTTTCTAATCCATTCCAAGTAATCATCTAAGATCAAGAAACCTTTGTTATATACAGTAGGTTATCTTTCTTATTCAAGGTAATATTCATATTCAAAATTTGATTCAATTTCTTTAACTATAAACTATCTTAATTCGAGTAAAAATCTTACTTGAACTTGTTTTTGTGTCATGATCCTACTTCAAGAACTTTCAAGCCATCCAAGATCCTTTGAAGCTAGATCATTTCTTGTCACTTCCAGTAGGTTTACCTACTAAACTTTAGGTATTAATGATGTTCATAACATCATTCGATTCATATATATAAAACTATCTTATTCGAAGGTTTAAACTCGTAATCACTAGAACATAGTTTAGTTAATTTTAAACTTGTTCGCAAACAAAAGTTAATCCTTCTAAATTGACTTTTAAAATTAACTACACACATGTTCTATATCTATATGATATGCTAACTTAATGATTTAAAACCTGGAAACACAAAAAACACCGTAAAACCGGATTTACGCCGTCGTAGTAACACCGCGGGCTGTTTTGGGTTAGTTAATTAAAAACTATGATAAACTTTGATTTAAAAGTTGTTATTCTGAGAAAATGATTTTTATTATGAACATGAAACTATATCCAAAAATTATAGTTAAACTCAAAGTGGAAGTATGTTTTCTAAAATGGTCATCTAGACGTCGTTCTTTCGACTGAAATGACTACCTTTACAAAAACGACTTGTAACTTATTTTTCCGACTATAAACCTATACTTTTCTGTTTAGATTCATAAAATAGAGTTCAATATGAAACCATAGAAATTTGATTCACTAAAAACAGATTTAAATTGAAGAAGTTATGTGTAAAACAAGATTAGATAATTTTTCTCATTTTAGCTACGTAAAAATTGGTAACAAATCTATTCCAACCATAACTTAATCAACTTGTATTGTATATTATATAATCTTGAGATACCATAGACACGTATACAATGTTTCGACCTATCATGTCGACACATCTATATATATTTCGGAACAACCATAGACACTCTATATGTGAATGTTGGAGTTAGCTATACAGGGTTGAGGTTGATTCCAAAATATATATAGTTTGAGTTGTGATCAATACTGAGATACGTATACACTAGGTCATGGATTGATTCAAGATAATATTTATCGATTTATTTCTGTACATCTGACTGTGGACAACTAGTTGTAGGTTACTAACGAGGACAGCTGACTTAATAAACTTAAAACATCAAAATATATTAAAAGTGTTGTAAATATATTTTAAACATACTTTGATATATATGTATATATTGTTATAGGTTCGTGAATCAACCAGTGGCCAAGTCTTACTTCCCGACGAAGTAAAAATCTGTGAAAGTGAGTTATAGTCCCACTTTTAAAATCTAAAATTTTTGGGATGAGAATACATGCAGGTTTTATAAATGATTTACAAAATAGACACAAGTACGTGAAACTACATTCTATGGTTGAATTATCGAAATCGAATATGCCCCTTTTTATTAAGTCTGGTAATCTAAGAATTAGGGAACAGACACCCTAATTGACGCGAATCCTAAAGATAGATCTATTGGGCCTAACAAACCTCATCCAAAGTACCGGATGCTTTAGTACTTCGAAATTTATATCATATCCGAAGGGTGTCCCGGAATGATGGGGATATTCTTATATATATGCATCTTGTTAATGTCGGTTACCAGGTGTTCACCATATGAATGATTTTTATCTTTATGTATGGGATGTGTATTGAAATATGAAATCTTGTGGTCTATTGTTACGATTTGATATATATAGGTTAAACCTATAACTCACCAACATTTTTGTTGACGTTTAAAGCATGTTTATTCTCAGGTGAATACTAAGAGCTTCCGCAGTTGCATACTAAAATAAGGACAAGATTTGGAGTCCATGTTTGTATGATATTGTGTAAAAACTGCATTCAAGAAACTGATTTCGATGTAACATATTTGTATTGTAAACCATTATGTAATGGTCGTGTGTAAACAGGATATTTTAGATTATCATTATTTGATAATCTACGTAAAGCTTTTTAAACCTTTATTTATGAAATAAAGGTTATGGTTTGTTTTAAAAATGAATGCAGTCTTTGAAAAACGTCTCATATAGAGGTCAAAACCTCGCAACGAAATCAATTAATATGGAACGTTTTTAATCAATAAGAACGGGACATTTCATTATGGGCCACAACTAACAGCAAGAAAAATGTATGAAGCTGGATTCTATTGGCCTACAATTTACAAAGATGCACACCTTCTTTGCAAATCCCGTGATGCTTGTCAAAGGGCCAGAAAAATAAGTCAACGTGATGAAATGCCACAAAATGTCATTCAAGTATGTGAAGTATTTGACATTTGGGGTATTGACTTTATGGGTCCATTTCCAAAATCTCATAATAATCTATATATACTCGTAGCCATTGATTATGTATCTAAATGGGCGGAAGCACAAGCTCTCCCAACTTTTTAAAACGTCTTTTTGCAAGGTTTGGAACACCGAAAGCTTTAATAAGTGATCGGGGTACTCATTTCTGTAATAATCAACTTGAGAAAGTTCTTAAAAGATATGGAGTAACTCATAAAATCTCCACCGCATATCATCCACAAACAAGTGGACAAGTTGAAAATACCAACCGAGCTTTAAAACGTATTCTAGAGAAAACCATAGGATCAAATCCGAAGGAATGGTCCATTAAATTGGAGGATGCACTCTGGGCTTTTAGAACAGCCTACAAAACTCCAATTGGAACCACACCTTTTAGACATGTTTATGGAAAAGCATGTCATCATCCAGTAGAAATTGAACACAAAGCATTTTGGGCTTTGAAGACATGTAATCTTGATTTACATGAAGCCGGACGTCTATGATTAAGTCAACTAAACGAATTAGAAGAATTAAGACATGAAGCATACGAAAATTCATTAATCTATAAGGAAAGAACGAAGAAATGGCATGATAAAAGAATCAGAAGTTCAAAAGAATTTAAAGAAGGAGACAGAGTTCTTCTTTTCAATTCACGATTCAAGCTATTTCCTGGAAAATTGAAATCAAGATGGTCTGGACCATTCATAGTCAAAAGAGTTTTCCCATACGGAACGATAGAATTAATAAATTCAAATGGGATTGAATTTAAAGTTAATGGTCACAGAGTTAAACATTACATACATGGTCCGATGGAAGTTGACAACGAAGTTAATCACAATTTCGATACCACAGCTAACTAAGTGTGGGGAGAATCAAGTCTTTAAAGGATAATATGTATTTCTTTTAGAATTAGATTGTCTATTTTCGTGTAGTTCTCGAAAATGGAACCCGAATGGTCTTTCCCTAGCAGACCCTAAAGAACTAGTCTTCTCCCCCCATTCTGAATTTTTATTTTTTTTTAGGAAATGAAGACTGCCTGTGAACTAAACCATGGTCTAATGCTACACGCTTTGATCACTAAACATAATAATGACACACTTCCGAGTGAAATAGTATCAATAATCAGAGAAAGATTGGACGGAGTAAGAAAAGAATCCAGATGCAAAGATAAAAAGTTACAATTTGGTAAAGGAAAATCAAATTCCGCAGCGAAAAGAAGAGCACGACACCTAGAACGATGTCACAAATGCGGAAAATGGTCACATGGAGGTAAATGTTCAAATAATCAAACCTATTCAAATACCGAATTTGTTACTTTATGCAGAGACGGACCGTTCATATGTTTAGAAGAAAAAACACTGAATGCTCGAGGTTACGCCTATGTAGCTATGGAAAACCAATTAAACCGACTATCTTATGAATGGGATAGATCATATAACTAAGAATACTATCTCACAGGTAAGTCTGTACAGTTTTTATTTTTTATTTATTTTTATTTTTAACCTTTTGATAATAAACGCTAATTTGTTCGCTATAAAGTATTAAATTGGTATTAAATAAAATTAGGTTTGGCTACCGAAATTATTGATATCATATAAAAATTTATTACATCACTGCGAAATTTAACGTTTATTCTTAAGGTATAAATATCTTTAATCAATCTACCCAAAATATTTCAAAAATTCGTCATGAGTTAAATTAGGTCTTGGAACCGAAATTACTTTACCGAAAAGAGGGGCGCATATTTTTGATAATATTTGATTGATTAAAGTGGGATAAAAAGCCAAAAAGATTTTTAATTTTATTTTTACCATGTTTTTAAAATTAATATATAAATCTTAAATTAATATTGTAAACTTTGTAAAAACAATATATTTAAAATTGTAAATATTTGAAAAATTAATATAAGTTTGGTGTGAATTTATAATATAAATATTTAAATTAAGTTTGGTGTGAATTTTTAATTTTTAAAATATGAATTTTTAATTTTATGCATTTCAAATTTTAAGTTTGGTGTGAATTTTTAATATTAATTTTGAATTTTATATTTAAATTGTGTGAATTTAAAAACAAAAATTTACTTTATCTCATTAAGTTAAAAATATGATTTTTAAAATTCGTCGTAAGTTGAAGACTAGGTCTTTAAACCGAAATTGCTTTACCCAAGGGAGGGACGAGAACTTTTATTATCATTATTTTTAATCTTATTGAATTAAAGTATGCCAAAAACATTAAAAAAAAACTCAAAAATCTTAGCTTTTAAAACAATCGCTAAAAAAAGACAAATTTTAAAATTTTGTCGAAGGACGGACTAGGACATCGATCCGAAACGACCTCGTCCTAAATAACAAGGGAAACAAAATTTTAAAATTAATTACTTAATTGTTTTAATTAGTATAAGATGTTATAAAAAAAAATAAAATACAAATTCCGCGACTCGCGAAGTTTGAAGGTCCAAACACCGCGACTCGCGGAGGGACCAAAAATCAGAAAAAAATAAAAACGCAGAACTGATCAGTCCCCAACCCACAACACAGAAAATACTGTGAAAACAAACCGCAAAATGTAGTGACCCGAACTTTTCCATGTTTATATATATTAATTGAGATTGATATTTACATGATTAAACGTTTCCAACATGTTAAGCAATCAAACTTGTTAAGACTTGATTAATTGAAATAGGTTTCATATAGACAATTGACTACCCAAGTTGACCGGTGATTCACGAACGTTAAAACTTGTAAAAACTATATGATGACATATATATGGTTATATATATAGTTAACATGATATTATGATAAGTAAACATATCATTAAGTATATTAACAATGAACTACATATGTAAAAACAAGACTACTAACTTAATGATTTTTAAACGAGACATATATGTAACGATTATCGTTGTAACGACATTTAAATGTATATATATCATATTAAGATATATTAATATATCATAATATCATGATAATATAATAATTTAACATCTCATTAGATATAATAAACAATGGGTTAACAACATTAATTGAGATCGTTAACTTAAAGGTTTCAAAACAACACTTACATGTAACGACTAACGATGACTTAACGACTCCGTTAAAATGTATATACATGTAGTGTATTTAGATGTATTAAAATACTTTTAGAAGACTTCAAGACATATATCGAAACACTCATACTTAACGAAAATGGTTACAGTTACTTTCCCATTCTTTTCTTTCATCAAGAATTCTAGTCGTATTCTTACCCGTATTATACACAGCTTCAAAACGTACTTACTATGGGTATATACCAATAGGAACTAGTATGGGATTCCACTCTTGATTATGTCATGTATGACTAATCAATTTTAACTTCTACCATGAGCTAGTCAACTAACTAGAACTCCTTTTAACCCCACTCACCACTCACCAATTAACACTCATCATTCACTCCATTTCACTTCCAAATCTCTTTCTAATTCTCTCTCAACACACCCACACTATTATGAACGTATTTTTCCAGTAGTTAATCATCATCTTCATCAAAAATCACTTCAAGAATCAAGCTATAATCATCATAGGAAGAACACTTCAAGAATACTTCAAAAATCCCTTCAAGTTTACTAATTTACTTCCAAGCTTTCTAATCCATTCCAAGTAATCATCTAAGATCAAGAAACCTTTGTTATATACAGTAGGTTATCTTTCTTATTCAAGGTAATATTCATATTCAAACTTTGATTCAATTTCTATAACTATAAACTATCTTAATTCGAGCAAAAATCTTACTTGAACTTGTTTTTGTGTCATGATCCTACTTCAAGAACTTTCAAGCCATCCAAGATCCTTTGAAGCTAGATCATTTCTTGTCACTTCCAGTAGGTTTACCTACTAAACTTGAGGTAGTAATGATGTTCATAACATCATTCGATTCATATATAT
This sequence comes from Rutidosis leptorrhynchoides, assembly GCF_046630445.1. NCBI lineage: Eukaryota > Viridiplantae > Streptophyta > Magnoliopsida > Asterales > Asteraceae > Rutidosis > Rutidosis leptorrhynchoides. The sequence goes on from NC_092339.1 coordinate 236,592,138, forward strand.
AAAACTATCTTATTCGAAGGTTTAAACTCGTAATCACTAGAACATAGTTTAGTTAATTCTAAACTTGTTCGCAAATAAAAGTTAATCCTTCTAACTTGACTTTTAAAATTAACTAAACACATGTTCTATATCTATATGATATGCTAACTTAATGATTTAAAACCTGGAAACACGAAAAACACCGTAAAACCGGATTTACGCCGTCGTAGTAACACCGCGGGCTGTTTTGGGTTAGTTAATTAAAAACTATGATAAACTTTGATTTAAAAGTTGTTATTCTGAGAAAATGATTTTTATTATGAACATGAAACTATATCCAAAAATTATGGTTAAACTCAAAGTGGAAGTATGTTTTCTAAAATGGTCATCTAGACGTCGTTCTTTCGACTGAAATGACTACCTTTACAAAAACGACTTGTAACTTATTTTTCCGACTATAAACCTATACTTTTTCTGTGTAGATTCATAAAATACAGTTCAATATGAAACCATAGCAATTTGATTCATTCAAAACGGATTTAAAATGAAGAAGTTATGGGTAAAACAAGATTGGATAATTTTTATCATTTTAGCTACGTGAAAATTGGTAACAAATCTATTCCAACCATAACTTAATCAACTTGTATTGTATATTATGTAATCTTGAGATACCATAGACACGTATACAATGTTTCGACCTATCATGTCGACACATCTATATATATTTCGGAACAACCATAGACACTCTATATGTGAATGTTGGAGTTAGCTATACAGGGTTGAGGTTGATTCCAAAATATATATAGTTTGAGTTGTGATCAATACTGAGATACGTATACACTGGGTCGTGGATTGATTCAAGATAATATTTATTGATTTATTTCTGTACATCTAACTGTGGACAACTAGTTGTAGGTTACTAACGAGGACAGCTGACTTAATAAACTTAAAACATCAAAATATATTAAAAGTGTTGTAAATATATTTTGAGCATACTTTAATATATATGTATATATTGTTATAGGTTCGTGAATCAACAGTGGCCAAGTCTTACTTCTCGACGAAGTAAAAATCTGTGAAAGTGAGTTATAGTCCCACTTTTAAAATCTAATATTTTTGGGATGAGAATACATGCAGGTTTTATAAATGATTTACAAAATAGACACAAGTACGTGAAACTACATTCTATGGTTGAATTATCGAAATCGAATATGCCCCTTTTTATTAAGTCTGGTAATCTAAGAATTAGGGAACAGACACCCTAATTGACGCGAATCCTAAAGATAGATCTATTGGGCCTAACAAACCCCATCCAAAGTACCGGATGCTTTAGTACTTCGAAATTATATCATATCCGAAGGGTGTCCCGGAATGATGGGGATATTCTTATATATGCATCTTGTTATTGTCGGTTACCAGGTGTTCACCATATGAATGATTTTTATCTCTATGTATGGGATGTGTATTGAAATATGAAATCTTGTGGTCTATTATTATGATTTGATATATATAGGTTAAACCTATAACTCACCAACATTTTTGTTGACGTTTTAAGCATGTTTATTCTCAGGTGATTATTAAGAGCTTCCGCTGTCGCATACTTAAATAAGGACGAGATTTGGAGTCCACGCTTGTATGATATTGTGTAAAAACTGCATTCAAGAAACTTATTTTGTTGTAACATATTTGTATTGTAAACCATTATGTAATGGTCGTGTGTAAACATGATATTTTAGATTATCATTATTTGATAATCTACGTAAAGCTTTTTAAACCTTTATTGATGAAATAAAGGTTATGGTTTGTTTTAAAATGAATGCAGTCTTTGAAAAACGTCTCATATAGAGGTCAAAACCTCGCAACGAAATCAATTAATATGGAACGTTTTTAATCAATAAGAACGGGACATTTCAGTTGGTATCCGAGCGTTGGTCTTAGAGAACCAGAAAATTTGCATTAGTGTGTCTTATCGAGTTTGTTAGGATGCATTAGTGAGTCTGGACTTCGACCGTGTTTTCTTTAAAAATGATTGCTTAACATTTTTGTTGGAAACTATATATTTTTAACATATGAATATTATGTGATATAATAATCTCTTAACGTGTTTGATATTATGTGATAGATGTCTACCTCTAGAACAAGTCCCATTGACTCACCTAATAATAATGAAGAGTCAAATGTAAATTGGAATGATTCGTGGACTGATTCACAAGTTCCCGAAGAGGAACCAGAAGAAGAGTCGGAACCGGAAGAAGAATCAGAACCGGAAGAAGAATCGGAACCGGAAGAAGAATCGGAACCGGTGGGGGAAATAATAAAACGGTTAAGTAAAAGAGAATCCTCAACCAACCGACCAAGGTTAATTATGGTCAATGGTGTTTCCGCCAAGGAAGCAAAATATTGGGAGGATTACCAATTCTCCGATGAATCGGATTCCGACGAGAATTCCGATGATGTTATAGAAATTACCCCAACTGAATTTAAAAAGGCAAAAGAAAATAATAAGGGAAAGGGCATAAAAATAGAGAAATCTAATTCCAACCCCGATGAACTTTATATGTATCGTCAACCCCCGAAGTCCTTAAGCTGTAACAATGACCCGGGAACCTCTAAACCACCAGGTTTTTCTAAACCAATGTGGAAAATTACGGCTCGTATTAGGGGAACATCATATATCCCTAGAAACTTGGCAAAACGAACCAAAACCGAAGAAGAAGAAACAAGCGAGTCGGAATAAGATAGTTGTATTCGTGTGGTGTAATATATGTAATATAGTGTGCTTATGCTTTATGATATATGTAAAAATTGCTTGTATTAATAAGTATTTTTTTTTATGAATCTAACTCTTGTCTATTTTACAGTATAAAAACACAAAATGGATAGACAACCCAATATTTTAAGAGACCTACCCGGAGACATGATTGATGAAATCTTGTCTAGAGTCGGTCAGAATTCCTCGGCACAACTATTTAAGGCGAGATCAGTTTGTAAGACATTCGAAGAACGTTCCAAGAATGATTTGGTTTATAAAAGGCTTTCGTTCGGAAGATGGGGGATATCACATTGGGAAATCCATAAGTTACGATGTGTTTACTTTGACGCATATATTGCGGGGAACCCAAATGCTATTTTACGCAACGGGTTAAGAAATTATTTTGACTCAGTATATCCAAATATAGGACTTCGTGATTTAGAAAAAGCGGCTAACATGCAACATAAAGAAGCATGTTATGCTTACGGGTTAGTAATGTTCGCTTCTCACCAAAGTGAGAACAAGAACATCGGGCTACAACTATTAAACAAAACGTTCCCTCAAGTGACGGAGTCGGTAATTGGGGTAAGAAATGAGGTTTTTAGGTTATTACGAGACTGTTGGTCATTACGTAACCCTCGTCCCTTTGACGACGTTACAACACGCTGTCTTATCAACGGCCATAACGGTTATGTTCCACAAGACCAAGGATGGGAAGTAGTCCTAGTAAAACCAGAATGCATGACTTGTTTCTGGACGTATGAATTACGTGTCTTTATTGCCTTTGCTGAACGACTTGTGTACTAGCTAGAATTATCTTCACAACTATCTTGTATCAAAGTTATTGTGTGCTATATTTCATGCTTTATGTAAAATAAGCGGTATTGTAAGTTTGTAAAATATTGTATAAAAGTTTGAACGCGAAATATTATTATAATCAGTTTTTCATATAGAATTGTAGTAGTTGAATTGTATATTAGCTACTAAGTATGAACTTAACGGGTAGGTACTACCCGAATTTAAACTTATAAAACGCTAATATGAAGAAAAAGCTTTTATAAATGAGTTCATATTATGCTACGAAATACTATTAACTACTCTTAATATTCTGTATGATTAACTTGTTCCATTTGACTATTTTGAAGGAAATGGCACCGACTACTCGACACACCGTGAATATGAATGAAGAGGAATTCCGTACTTTTCTAGCTTCAAACATAGCCGCAGTACAGGCTGCGCTATATACCAACAATAACCTTGGATCTGGCAGTACAGGAAATCGTGTAGGATGCACCTACAAAGAATTCACTGCCTGCAAACCTTTGGAATTTGATGGAACCGAAGGACCGATCGGATTGAAACGGTGGACCGAGAAGGTTGAATCGGTGTTTGCCATAAGTAAGTGTACTGAAGAGGACAAAGTGAAGTACGCTACGCATACCTTCACAGGTTCTGCGTTAACATGGTGGAATACCTATCTAGAGCAAGTGGGACAAGATGATGCGTACGCACTACCGTGGTCAGCATTCAAGCACTTGATGAACGAGAAGTACCGTCCCAGAACCGAGGTCAATAAGCTCAAGACAGAACTTAGAGGGTTACGAACCCAAGGATTTGATATTACCACGTATGAAAGACGATTCACAGAATTGTGCCTATTGTGTCCGGGAGCGTTCGAAGATGAGGAAGAGAAGATCGACGCGTTTGTGAAAGGATTGCCGGAAAGAATCCAAGAAGATATAAGTTCACACGAGCCCGCCTCCATACAACAGGCATGTAGAATGGCTCACAAACTAGTGAACCAGATTGAAGAAAGAATTAAAGAACAGACTGCTGAAGAGGCCAATGTGAAGCAAGTCAAAAGAAAGTGGGAGGAAAATGGTGATAAGAATCACCAATACAACAACAACAGCAATCGCAACAATTATCCCAACAATCGCAACATCAATCGCAACTACAACAAACGGCCCAACAACAACAACAACAACAACAACAACAGCAACTACAACAATCATCCCAACAACAATAATAACCGCAACAACAACAACAATCAGAAGCAGCTATGCCAAAGGTGTGAAAAGAATCACTCAGGGTTCTGCACCAAATTTTGCAACAAGTGTAAAAGAAATGGTCATAGCGCGGCGAAGTGTGAGGTCTACGGACCAGGGGTTAATAGAACGAAAGGAACAAATGGTGTCGGAACGAGTAATGGCGGAGCAAGTAGTGTCGGAGCAAGTTATGCCAATGTAGTTTGTTATAAATGTGGAAAACCAGGCCACATTATTAGAAATTGCCCGAACCAGGAGAACACGAATGGACAAGGTCGTGGAAGAGTTTTCAATATTAATGCGGCAGAGGCACAGGAAGACCCGGAGCTTGTTACGGGTACGTTTCTTATTGACAATAAATCTGCTTACGTTTTATTTGATTCGGGTGCGGATAGAAGCTATATGAGTAGAGATTTTTGTGCTAAATTAAGTTGTCCATTGACGCCTTTGGATAGTAAATTTTTACTCGAATTAGCAAATGGTAAATTAATTTCAGCAGATAATATATGTCGGAATCGAGAAATTAAACTGGTTAGCGAAACATTTAAGATTGATTTGATACCAGTAGAGTTAGGGAGTTTTGATGTGATAATCGGTATGGACTGGTTGAAAGAAGTGAAAGCAGAGATCGTCTGTTACAAAAATGCAATTCGCATTATACGAGAAAAAGGAAAACCCTTAATGGTGTACGGAGAAAAGGGCAACACGAAGCTACATCTTATTAGTAATTTGAAGGCACAAAAACTAATAAGAAAAGGTTGCTATGCTGTTCTAGCACACGTCGAGAAAGTACAAACTGAAGAAAAGAGCATCAATGATGTTCCCATTGCAAAAGAATTTCCCGATGTATTTCCGAAAGAATTACCGGGATTGCCCCCACATCGATCCGTTGAATTTCAAATAGATCTTGTACCAGGAGCTGCACCAATAGCTCGTGCTCCTTACAGACTTGCACCCAGCGAGATGAAAGAACTGCAAAGCCAATTACAAGAACTTTTAGAGCGTGGTTTCATTCGACCAAGCACATCACCGTGGGGAGCTCCTGTTTTGTTTGTCAAGAAGAAAGATGGTACATTCAGGTTGTGTATCGACTACCGAGAGTTGAACAAACTTACCATCAAGAACCGCTACCCACTACCGAGAATCGACGACTTATTTGATCAACTACAAGGCTCGTCTGTTTATTCAAAGATTGACTTACGTTCCGGGTATCATCAAATGCGGGTGAAAGAAGATGATATTCCAAAGACTGCTTTCAGAACACGTTACGGTCATTACGAGTTTATGGTCATGCCGTTTGGTTTAACTAATGCACCAGCTGTGTTCATGGACCTTATGAACCGAGTGTGTGGACCATACCTTGACAAGTTTGTCATCGTTTTCATTGATGACATACTTATTTACTCAAAGAATGACCAAGAACACGGTGAACATTTGAGAAAGGTGTTAGAAGTATTGAGGAAGGAAGAATTGTACGCTAAGTTTTCAAAGTGTGCATTTTGGCTGGAAGAAGTTCAATTCCTCGGTCACATAGTGAACAAAGAAGGTATTAAGGTGGATCCAGCAAAGATAGAAACTGTTGAAAAGTGGGAAACACCGAAAACTCCGAAACACGTACGCCAGTTTTTGGGACTAGCTGGTTACTACAGAAGGTTCATCCAAGACTTTTCCAGAATAGCAAAACCCCTGACTGCATTAACGCATAAAGGGAAGAAATTTGAATGGAATGATGAACAAGAGAAAGCGTTTCAGTTATTGAAGAAAAAGCTAACTACGGCACCTATATTGTCATTGCCTGAAGGGAATGATGATTTTGTGATTTATTGTGACGCATCAAAGCAAGGTCTCGGTTGTGTATTAATGCAACGAACGAAGGTGATTGCTTATGCGTCTAGACAATTGAAGATTCACGAACAAAATTATACGACGCATGATTTGGAATTAGGTGCGGTTGTTTTTGCATTAAAGACTTGGAGGCACTACTTATATGGGGTCAAAAGTATTATATATACCGACCACAAAAGTCTTCAACACATATTTAATCAGAAACAACTGAATATGAGGCAGCGTAGGTGGATTGAATTATTGAATGATTACGACTTTGAGATTCGTTACCACCCGGGAAAGGCAAATGTGGTAGCCGATGCCTTGAGCAGGAAGGACAGAGAACCCATTCGAGTAAAATCTATGAATATAATGATTCATAATAACCTTACTACTCAAATAAAGGAGGCGCAACAAGGAGTTTTAAAAGAAGGAAATTTAAAGGATGAAATACCCAAAGGATCGGAGAAGCATCTTAATATTCGGGAAGACGGAACCCGGTATAGGGCTGAAAGGATTTGGGTACCAAAATTTGGAGATATGAGAGAAATGGTACTTAGAGAAGCTCATAAAACCAGATACTCAATACATCCTGGAACGGGGAAGATGTACAAGGATCTCAAGAAACATTTTTGGTGGCCGGGTATGAAAGCCGATGTTGCTAAATATGTAGGAGAATGTTTGACGTGTTCTAAGGTCAAAGCTGAGCATCAGAAACCATCAGGTCTACTTCAACAACCCGAAATCCCGGAATGGAAATGGGAAAACATTACCATGGATTTCATCACTAAATTGCCAAGGACTGCAAGTGGTTTTGATACTATTTGGGTAATAGTTGATCGTCTCACCAAATCAGCACACTTCCTACCAATAAGAGAAGATGACAAGATGGAGAAGTTAGCACGAATGTATTTGAAGGAAGTCGTCTCCAGACATGGAATACCAATCTCTATTATCTCTGATAGGGATGGCAGATTTATTTCAAGATTCTGGCAGACATTACAGCAAGCATTAGGAACTCGTCTAGACATGAGTACTGCCTATCATCCACAAACCGATGGGCAGAGCGAAAGGACGATACAAACGCTTGAAGACATGCTACGAGCATGTGTTATTGATTTCGGAAACAGTTGGGATCGACATCTACCGTTAGCAGAATTTTCCTACAACAACAGCTACCATTCAAGCATTGAGATGGCGCCGTTTGAAGCACTTTATGGTAGAAAGTGCAGGTCTCCGATTTGTTGGAGTGAAGTGGGGGATAGACAGATTACGGGTCCGGAGATTATACAAGAAACTACCGAGAAGATCATCCAAATTCAACAACGGTTGAAAACTGCCCAAAGTCGACAAAAGAGCTACGCTGACATTAAAAGAAAAGATATAGAATTTGAAATTGGAGAGATGGTCATGCTTAAAGTTGCACCTTGGAAAGGCGTTGTTCGATTTGGTAAACGAGGGAAATTAAATCCAAGGTATATTGGACCATTCAAGATTATTGATCGTGTCGGACCAGTAGCTTACCGACTAGAGTTACCTCAACAACTCGCGGCTGTACATAACACTTTCCACGTCTCGAATTTGAAGAAATGTTTTGCTAAAGAAGATCTCACTATTCCGTTAGATGAAATCCAAATCAACGAAAAACTTCAATTCATCGAAGAACCCGTCGAAATAATGGATCGTGAGGTTAAAAGACTTAAGCAAAACAAGATACCAATTGTTAAGGTTCGATGGAATGCTCGTAGAGGACCCGAGTTCACCTGGGAGCGTGAAGATCAGATGAAGAAGAAATACCCGCATCTATTTCCAGAAGATTCGTCAACACCTTCAACAGCTTAAAATTTCGGGGCGAAATTTATTTAACGGGTAGGTACTGTAGTGACCCGAACTTTTCCATGTTTATATATATTAATTGAGATTGATATTTACATGATTAAACGTTTCCAACATGTTAAGCAATCAAACTTGTTAAGACTTGATTAATTGAAATAGGTTTCATATAGACAATTGACTACCCAAGTTGACCGGTGATTCACGAACGTTAAAACTTGTAAAAACTATATGATGACATATATATGGTTATATATATAGTTAACATGATATTATGATAAGTAAACATATCATTAAGTATATTAACAATGAACTACATATGTAAAAACAAGACTACTAACTTAATGATTTTTAAACGAGACATATATGTAACGATTATCGTTGTAACGACATTTAAATGTATATATATCATATTAAGATATATTAATATATCATAATATCATGATAATATAATAATTTAACATCTCATTAGATATAATAAACAATGGGTTAACAACATTAATTGAGATCGTTAACTTAAAGGTTTCAAAACAACACTTACATGTAACGACTAACGATGACTTAACGACTCCGTTAAAATGTATATACATGTAGTGTATTTAGATGTATTAAAATACTTTTAGAAGACTTCAAGACATATATCGAAACACTCATACTTAACGAAAATGGTTACAGTTACTTTCCCATTCTTTTCTTTCATCAAGAATTCTAGTCGTATTCTTACCCGTATTATACACAGCTTCAAAACGTACTTACTATGGGTATATACCAATAGGAACTAGCATGGGATTCCACTCTTGATTATGTCATGTATGACTAATCAATTTTAACTTCTACCATGAGCTAGTCAACTAACTAGAACTCCTTTTAACCCCACTCACCACTCACCAATTAACACTCATCATTCACTCCATTTCACTTCCAAATCTCTTTCTAATTCTCTCTCAACACACCCACACTATTATGAACGTATTTTTCCAGTAGTTAATCATCATCTTCATCAAAAATCACTTCAAGAATCAAGCTATAATCATCATAGGAAGAACACTTCAAGAATACTTCAAAAATCCCTTCAAGTTTACTAATTTACTTCCAAGCTTTCTAATCCATTCCAAGTAATCATCTAAGATCAAGAAACCTTTGTTATATACAGTAGGTTATCTTTCTTATTCAAGGTAATATTCATATTCAAACTTTGATTCAATTTCTATAACTATAAACTATCTTAATTCGAGCAAAAATCTTACTTGAACTTGTTTTTGTGTCATGATCCTACTTCAAGAACTTTCAAGCCATCCAAGATCCTTTGAAGCTAGATCATTTCTTGTCACTTCCAGTAGGTTTACCTACTAAACTTGAGGTAGTAATGATGTTCATAACATCATTCGATTCATATATATAAAACTATCTTATTCGAAGGTTTAAACTCGTAATCACTAGAACATAGTTTAGTTAATTCTAAACTTGTTCGCAAATAAAAGTTAATCCTTCTAACTTGACTTTTAAAATTAACTAAACACATGTTCTATATCTATATGATATGCTAACTTAATGATTTAAAACCTGGAAACACGAAAAACACCGTAAAACCGGATTTACGCCGTCGTAGTAACACCGCGGGCTGTTTTGGGTTAGTTAATTAAAAACTATGATAAACTTTGATTTAAAAGTTGTTATCCTGAGAAAATGATTTTTATTATGAACATGAAACTATATCCAAAAATTATGGTTAAACTCAAAGTGGAAGTATGTTTTCTAAAATGGTCATCTAGACGTCGTTCTTTCGACTGAAATGACTACCTTTACAAAAACGACTTGTAACTTATTTTTCCGACTATAAACCTATACTTTTTCTGTGTAGATTCATAAAATACAGTTCAATATGAAACCATAGCAATTTGATTCATTCAAAACGGATTTAAAATGAAGAAGTTATGGGTAAAACAAGATTGGATAATTTTTATCATTTTAGCTACGTGAAAATTGGTAACAAATCTATTCCAACCATAACTTAATCAACTTGTATTGTATATTATGTAATCTTGAGATACCATAGACACGTATACAATGTTTCGACCTATCATGTCGACACATCTATATATATTTCGGAACAACCATAGACACTCTATATGTGAATGTTGGAGTTAGCTATACAGGGTTGAGGTTGATTCCAAAATATATATAGTTTGAGTTGTGATCAATACTGAGATACGTATACACTGGGTCGTGGATTGATTCAAGATAATATTTATTGATTTATTTCTGTACATCTAACTGTGGACAACTAGTTGTAGGTTACTAACGAGGACAGCTGACTTAATAAACTTAAAACATCAAAATATATTAAAAGTGTTGTAAATATATTTTGAGCATACTTTAATATATATGTATATATTGTTATAGGTTCGTGAATCAACAGTGGCCAAGTCTTACTTCTCGACGAAGTAAAAATCTGTGAAAGTGAGTTATAGTCCCACTTTTAAAATCTAATATTTTTGGGATGAGAATACATGCAGGTTTTATAAATGATTTACAAAATAGACACAAGTACGTGAAACTACATTCTATGGTTGAATTATCGAAATCGAATATGCCCCTTTTTATTAAGTCTGGTAATCTAAGAATTAGGGAACAGACACCCTAATTGACGCGAATCCTAAAGATAGATCTATTGGGCCTAACAAACCCCATCCAAAGTACCGGATGCTTTAGTACTTCGAAATTATATCATATCCGAAGGGTGTCCCGGAATGATGGGGATATTCTTATATATGCATCTTGTTATTGTCGGTTACCAGGTGTTCACCATATGAATGATTTTTATCTCTATGTATGGGATGTGTATTGAAATATGAAATCTTGTGGTCTATTATTATGATTTGATATATATAGGTTAAACCTATAACTCACCAACATTTTTGTTGACGTTTTAAGCATGTTTATTCTCAGGTGATTATTAAGAGCTTCCGCTGTCGCATACTTAAATAAGGACGAGATTTGGAGTCCATGCTTGTATGATATTGTGTAAAAACTGCATTCAAGAAACTTATTTTGTTGTAACATATTTGTATTGTAAACCATTATGTAATGGTCGTGTGTAAACATGATATTTTAGATTATCATTATTTGATAATCTACGTAAAGCTTTTTAAACCTTTATTGATGAAATAAAGGTTATGGTTTGTTTTAAAATGAATGCAGTCTTTGAAAAACGTCTCATATAGAGGTCAAAACCTCGCAACGAAATCAATTAATATGGAACGTTTTTAATCAATAAGAACGGGACATTTCACAAAATACCCGAAAAAAATACCCCCAAAATCACAATTTTTAACCGTTAATCATCAAATCTTTTACTAAAATCATGTTGAGAAGGATGCTATCAAGGAATTACTCAAGAAAAACGGTAAATTTCTACACCTAAACACCATTTAATCCGAAAATTAGTGTTCTTGAGCAATTTTTTCCCTAATTTGATTTTGATGTTTTTTAGTGTAATTATGCTTAAATTGTTTATGTATTATGTGAAATGTCCCGTTCTTATTGATTAAAAACGTTCCATATTAATTGATTTCGTTGCGAGGTTTTGACCTCTATATGAGACGTTTTTCAAAGACTGCATTCATTTTTAAAACAAACCATAACCTTTATTTCATAAATAAAGGTTTAAAAAGCTTTACGCAGATTATCAAATAATGATAATCTAAAATAACCTGTTTACACACGACCATTACATAATGGTTTACAATACAAATATGTTACATCGAAATCAGTTTCTTGAATGCAGTTTTTACACAATATCATACAAACATGGACTCCAAATCTTGTCCTTATTTTAGTATGCAACAGCGGAAGCTCTTAGTATTCACCTGAGAATAAACATGCTTTAAACGTCAACAAAAATGTTGGTGAGTTATAGGTTTAACCTATATATATCAAATCGTAACAATAGACCACAAGATTTCATATTTCAATACACATCCCATACATAGAGATAAAAATCATTCATATGGTGAACACCTGGTAACCGACATTAACAAGATGCATATATATAAGAATATCCCCATCATTCCGGGACACCCTTCGGATATGATATAAATTTCGAAGTACTAAAGCATCCGGTACTTTGGATGGAGTTTGTTAGGCCCAATAGATCTATCTTTAGGATTCGCGTCAATTAGGGTGTCTGTTCTGTAATTCTTAGATTACCAGACTTAATAAAAAGGGGCATATTCGATTTCGATAATTCAACCATAGAATGTAGTTTCACGTACTTGTGTCTATTTTGTAAATCATTTATAAAACCTGCATGTATTCTCATCCCAAAAATATTAGATTTTAAAAGTGGGACTATAACTCACTTTTACAGATTTTTACTTCGTCGGGAAGTAGGACTTGGCCACTGGTTGATTCACGAACCTATAACAATATATACATATATATCAAAGTATGTTTAAAATATATTTACAACACTTTTAATATATTTTGATGTTTTAAGTTTATTAAGTCAGCTGTCCTCGTTAGTAACCTACAACTAGTTGTCCACAGTTAGATGTACAGAAATAAATCGATAAATATTATCTTGAATCAATCCACGACCCAGTGTATACGTATCTCAGTATTGATCACAACTCAAACTATATATATTTTGGAATCAACCTCAACCCTGTATAGCTAACTCCAACATTCACATATAGAGTGTCTATGGTTGTTCCGAAATATATATAGATGTGTCGACATGATAGGTCAAAACATTGTATACGTGTCTATGGTATCTCAAGATTACATAATATACAATACAAGTTGATTAAGTTATGGTTGGAATAGATTTGTTACCAATTTTCACGTAGCTAAAATGAGAAAAATTATCCAATCTTGTTTTACCCATAACTTCTTCATATTAAATCCGTTTTGAGTGAATCAAATTGCTATGGTTTCATATTGAACTCTATTTTATGAATATAAACAAAAAAGTATAGGTTTATAGTAAGAAAAATAAGTTACAAGTCATTTTTGTAAAGGTAGTCATTTCAGTCGAAAGAACGACGTCTAGATGACCATTTTAGAAAACATACTTCCACTTTGAGTTTAACCATAATTTTTGGATATAGTTTCATGTTCATAATAAAAATCATTTTCTCAGAATAACAACTTTTAAATCAAAGTTTATCATAGTTTTTAATTAACTAACCCAAAACAGCCCGCGGTGTTACTACGACGGCGTAAATCCGGTTTTACGGTGTTTTTCGTGTTTTCAGGTTTTAAATCATTAAGTTAGCATATCATATAGATATAGAACATGTGTGTAGTTAATTTTAAAAGTCAATTTAGAAGGATTAACTTTTGTTTGCGAACAAGTTTAGAATTAACTAAACTATGTTCTAGTGATTACGAGTTTAAACCTTCGAATAAGATAGTTTTATATATATGAATCGAATGATGTTATGAACATCATTACTACCTCAAGTTTAGTAGGTAAACCTACTGGAAGTGACAAGAAATGATCTAGCTTCAAAGGATCTTGGATGGCTTGAAAGTTCTTGAAGTAGGATCATGACACAAAAACAAGTTCAAGTAAGATTTTTACTCGAATTAAGATAGTTTATAGTTATAGAAATTGAATCAAATTTTGAATATGAATATTACCTTGAATAAGAAAGATAACCTACTGTATATAACAAAGGTTTCTTGATCTTAGATGATTACTTGGAATGGATTAGAAAGCTTGGAAGTAAATTAGTAAACTTGAAGGGATTTTTGAAGTGTTCTTGAAGTGTTCTTCCTATGATGATTATAGCTTGATTCTTGAAGTGATTTTTGATGAAGATGATGATTAAATACTGGAAAAATAAGTTCATAATAGTGTGTGTGTGTTGAGAGAGAATTAGAAAGAGAATTGGAAGTGAAATGGAGTGAATGATGAGTGGTAATTGGTGAGTGGTGAGTGGGGTTAAAAGGAGTTCTAGTTAGTTGACTAGCTCATGGTAGAAGTTAAAATTGATTAGTCATACATGACATAATCAAGAGTGGAATCCCATGCTAGTTCCTATTGGTATATACTCATAGTAAATACATTTTGAAGCTGTGTATAATACGGGTAAGAATATGACTAGAATTCTTGATGAAAGAAAAGAATGGAAAAGTAACTGTAACCATTTTCATTAAGTATGAGTGTTTTGATATATGTCTTGAAGTCTTCCAAAAGTATTTTAATACCTCTAAATACACTACATGTATATACATTTTAACTGAGTCGTTAAGTCCTAGTTAGTCGTTACATGTAAGTGTTGTTTTGAAACCTTTAAGTTAACGATCTCAATTAATGTTGTTAACCCATTGTTTATTATATCTAATGAGATGTTAAATTATTATATTATCATGATATTATGATATATTAATATATCTTAATATGATATATATACATTTAAATGTCGTTACAACGATAATCGTTACATATATGTCTCGTTTCGAAATCCTTAAGTTAGTAGTCTTGTTTATATGTATATAACTCATTGTTAATATACTTATGGAGATACTTACTTATCATAATCTCATGTTAACCATATGTATATCCATATATACATCGTCATGTCGTTTTTACAAGTTTTAACGTTCGTGAATCGCCGGTCAACTTGGGTGGTCAATTGTCTATATGAAACATATTTCAATTAATCAAGTCTTAACAAGTTTGATTGCTTAACATGTTGGAAACATTTAATCATGTAAATATCAATCTCAATTAATATATATAAACATGGAAAAGTTCGGGTCACTACAGTACCTACCCGTTAAATAAATTTCGTCCCGAAATTTTAAGCTGTTGAAGGTGTTAACGAATCTTCTGGAAATAGATGTGGGTATTTCTTCTTCATCTGATCTTCATGCTCCCAGGTGAACTCGGGTCCTCTACGAGCATTCCATCGAACCTTAACAATTGGTATCTTGTTTTGCTTAAGTCTTTTAACCTCACGATTCATTATTTCGACGGGTTCTTCGATGAATTGAAGTTTTTCGTTGATTTGAATTTCATCTAACGGAATAGTGAGATCTTCTTTAGCAAAACATTTCTTCAAATTCGAGACGTGGAAAGTGTTATGTACAGCCGCGAGTTGTTGAGGTAACTCAAGTCGGTAAGCTACTGGTCCGACACGATCAATAATCTTGAATGGTCCAATATACCTTGGATTTAATTTCCCTCGTTTACCAAATCGAACAACGCCTTTCCAAGGTGCAACTTTAAGCATGACCATCTCTCCAATTTCAAATTCTATATCTTTTCTTTTAATGTCAGCGTAGCTCTTTTTTCGACTTTGGGCAGTTTTCAACCGTTGTTGAATTTGGATGATCTTCTCGGTAGTTTCTTGTATAATCTCCGGACCCGTAATCTGTCTATCCCCCACTTCACTCCAACAAATTGGAGACCTGCACTTTCTACCATAAAGTGCTTCAAACGGTGCCATCTCAATGCTTGAATGGTAGCTATTGTTGTAGGAAAATTCTGCTAATGGTAGATGTCGATCCCAACTGTTTCCGAAATAAATAACACATGCTCGTAGCATATCTTCAAGCGTTTGTATCGTCCTTTCGCTCTGCCCATCAGTTTGTGGATGATAGGCAGTACTCATGTCTAGACGAGTTCCTAATGCTTGCTGTAATGTCTGCCAGAATCTTGAAATAAATCTGCCATCCCTATCAGAGATAATAGAGATTGGTATTCCATGTCTGGAGACGACTTCCTTCAAATACAGTCGTGCTAACTTCTCCATCTTGTCATCTTCTCTTATTTGCAGGAAATGTGCTGATTTGGTGAGACGATCAACTATTACCCAAATAGTATCAAAACCACTTGCAGTCCTTGGCAATTTAGTGATGAAATCCATGGTAATGTTTTCCCATTTCCATTCCGGGATTTCGGGTTGTTGAAGTAGACCTGATGGTTTCTGATGCTCAGCTTTGACCTTAGAACACGTCAAACATTCTCCTACGTATTTAGAAACATCGACTTTCATACCCGGCCACCAAAAATATTTCCTGAGATCCTTGTACATCTTCCCCGTTCCAGGATGTATTGAGTATCTGGTTTTATGAGCTTCTCTAACTACCATTTCTCTCATATCTCCAAATTTTGGTACCCAAATCCTTTCAGCCCTATACCGGGTTCCGTCTTCCCGAATATTAAGATGTTTCTCCGATCCTTTGGGTATTTCATCCTTTAAATTTCCCTCTTTTAAAACTCCTTGTTGCGCCTCCTTTATTTGAGTAGTAAGGTTATTATGAATCATTATATTCATAGATTTTACTCGAATGGGTTCTCTGTCCTTCCTGCTCAAGGCATCGGCTACCACATTTGCCTTCCCCGGGTGGTAACGAATCTCAAAGTCGTAATCATTCAATAATTCAATCCACCTACGCTGCCTCATATTCAGTTGTTTCTGATTAAATATGTGTTGAAGACTTTTGTGGTCGGTATATATAATACTTTTGACCCCATATAAGTAGTGCCTCCAAGTCTTTAATGCAAAAACAACCGCACCTAATTCCAAATCATGCGTCATATAATTTTGTTCGTGAATCTTCAATTGTCTAGACGCATAAGCAATCACCTTCGTTCGTTGAATTAATACACAACTGAGACCTTGCTTTGATGCGTCACTATAAATCACAAAATCATCATTCCCTTCAGGCAATGACAATATAGGTGCCGAAGTTAGCTTTTTCTTCAATAACTGAAACGCTTTCTCTTGTTCATCATTCCATTCAAATTTCTTCCCTTTATGCATTAATGCAATCAAGGGTTTTGCTATTCTGGAATAGTCTTGGATGAACCTTCTGTAGTAACCAGCTAGTCCTAAAAACTGGCGTATGTGTTTCGGAGTTTTCGGGGTTTCCCACTTTTCAACAGTTTCTATCTTTGCTGGATCCACCTTAATACCTTCTTTGTTCACTATGTGACCGAGGAATTGAACTTCTACCAACCAAAATGCATACTTTGAAAACTTAGCGTACAATTCTTCCTTCCTCAATACTTCTAACACCTTTCTCAAATGTTCACCATGTTCTTGGTCATTCTTTGAGTAAATAAGTATGTCATCAATGAAAACAATGACAAACTTGTCAAGGTATGGTCCACACACTCGGTTCATAAGGTCCATGAACACAGCTGGTGCATTAGTTAAACCAAACGGCATGACCATAAACTCGTAATGACCGTAACGTGTTCTGAAAGCAGTCTTCGGAATATCATCTTCTTTCACCCGCATTTGATGATACCCAGAACGTAAGTCAATCTTTGAATAAACAGACGAGCCTTGTAGTTGATCAAATAAGTCGTCGATTCTCGGTAGTGGGTAGCGGTTCTTGATGGTAAGTTTGTTCAACTCTCGGTAGTCGATATACAACCTGAATGTACCATCTTTCTTCTTGACAAACAAAACAGGAGCTCCCCACGGTGATGTGCTTGGTCGAATGAACCCACGCTCTAAAAGTTCTTGTAATTGGCTTTGCAGTTATTTCATCTCGCTGGGTGCGAGTCTGTAAGGAGCACGAGCTATTGGTGCAGCTCCTGGTACAAGATCTATTTGAAATTCAACGGATCGATGTGGGGGTAATCTCGGTAATTCTTTCGGAAATACATCGGGAAATTCTTTTGCAATGGGAACATCATTGATGCTCTTTTCTTCAGTTTGTACTTTCTCGACGTGTGCTAGAACAGCATAGCAACCTTTTCTTATTAGTTTTTGTGCCTTCAAATTACTAATAAGATGTAGCTTCGTGTTGCCCTTTTCTCCGTACACCATTAAGGGTTTTCCTTTTTCTCGTATAATGCGAATTACATTTTTGTAACAAACGATCTCTGCTTTCACTTCTTTCAACCAGTCCATACCGATTATCACATCAAAACTCCCTAACTCTACTGGCATCAAATCAATCTTAAATGTTTCGCTAACCAGTTTAATTTCTCGATTCCGACATATATTATCTGCTAAAATTAATTTACTATTTGCTAATTCGAGTAAAAATTTACTATCCAAAGGCGTCAATGGACAAATTAATTTAGCACAAAATTCTCTACTCATATAGCTTCTATCCGCACCCGAATCAAATAAAACGTAAGCAGATTTATTGTCAATAAGAAACGTACCCGTAACAAGCTCCGGGTCTTCCTGTACCTCTGCCGCATTAATATTGAAAACTCTTCCACGGCCTTGTCCATTCGTGTTCTCCTGGTTCGGGAAATTTCTAATAATGTGGCCCGGTTTTCCACATTTATAACAAACTACATTGGCATAACTTGCTCCGACACTACTTGCTCCGCCATTACTCGTTCTAACACCATTTGTTCCTTTCGTTCTATTAATCCCTGGTCCGTAGACCTCACACTTCGCTGCACTATGACCATTTCTTTTACACTTGTTGCAAAATTTGGTGCAGAACCCCGAGTGATACTTTTCACACCTTTGGCATAGCTGCTTCTGATTGTTGTTGTTGTTACGGTTATTATTGTTGTTGGGATGATTGTTGTAGTTGCTGCTGTTGTTGTTGTTGTTGTTGTTGTTGTTGGGCCGTTTGTTGTAGTTGCGATTGATGTTGCGATAGTTGGGATAATTGTTGCGATTATTGTTGTAATTGCTGTTGTTGTTGTATTGGTGATTCTTATCACTGTTTTCCTCCTACTTTCTTTTGACTTGCTTCACATTGGTCTCTTCAGCAGTCTGTTCTTTAATTCTTTCTTCAATCTGGTTCACTAGTTTGTGAGCCATTCTACATGCCTGTTGTATGGAGGCGGGCTCGTGTGAACTTATATCTTCTTGGATTCTTTCCGGTAATCCTTTCACAAACGCGTCGATCTTCTCTTCCTCATCTTCGAATGCTCCCGGACACAATAGGCACAATTCTGTGAATCGTCTTTCGTACGTGGTAATATCAAATCATTGGGTTCGTAACCCTCTAAGTTCTGTCTTGAACTTATTGACCTCAGTTCTGGGACGGTACTTCTCGTTCATCAAGTGCTTGAATGCTGACCACGGTAGTGCGTACGCATAATCTTGTCCCACTTGCTCTAGATAGGTATTCCACCATGTTAACGCAGAACCTGTGAAGGTATGCGTAGCGTACTTCACTTTGTCCTCTTCAGTACACTTACTTATGGCAAACACCGATTCGACCTTCTCGGTCCACCGTTTCAATCCGATCGGTCCTTCGGTTCCATCAAATTCCAAAGGTTTGCAGGCAGTGAATTCTTTGTAGGTGCATCCTACACGATTTCCTGTACTGCCAGATCCAAGGTTATTGTTGGTATGTAGCGCAGCCTGTACTGCGGCTATGTTTGAAGATAGAAAAGTACGGAATTCCTCTTCATTCATATTCACGGTGTGTCGAGTAGTCGGTGCCATTTCCTTCAAAATAGTCAAATGGAACAAGTTAATCATACAGAATATTAAGAGTAGTTAATAGTATTTCGTAGCATAATATGAACTCATTTATAAAAGCTTTTTATTCATATTAGCGTTTTATAAGTTTAAATTCGGGTAGTACCTACCCGTTAAGTTCATACTTAGTAGCTAATATACAATTCAACTACTACAATTCTATATGAAAAACTGATTGTAATAATATTTCGCGTTCAAACTTTTATACAATATTTTACAAACTTACAATACCGCTTATTTTACATAAAGCATGAAATATAGCACACAATAACTTTGATACAAGATAGTTGTGAAGATAATTCTAGCTAGTACACAAGTCGTTCAGCAAAGGCAATAAAGACACGTAATTCATACGTCCAGAAACAAGTCATGCATTCTGGTTTTACTAGGACTACTTCCCATCCTTGGTCTTGTGGAACATAACCGTTATGGCCGTTGATAAGACAACGTGTTGTAACGTCGTCAAAGGGACGAGGGTTATGTAATGACCAATAGTCTCGTAATAACCTAAAAACCTCATTTCTTACCCCAATTACCGACTCCGTCACTTGTGGGAACGTTTTGTTTAATAGTTGTAGCCCGATGTTCTTGTTCTCACTTTGGTGAGAAGCGAACATTACTAACCCGTAAGCATAACATGCTTCTTTATGTTGCATGTTAGCCGCTTTTTCTAAATCATGAAGTCTTATATTCGGATATACTGAGTCAAAATAATTTCTTAACCCGTTGCGTAAAATAGCATTTGGGTTCCCCGCAATATATGCTTCAAAGTAAACACATCGTAACTTATGGATTTCCCAATGTGATATCCCCCATCTTTCGAACGAAAGCCTTTTATAAACCAAGGCATTCTTGGAACGTTCTTCGAATGTCTTACAAACTGATCTCGCCTTAAATAGTTGTGCCGAGGAATTCTGACCGACTCTAGACAAGATTTCATCAATCATGCCTCCGGGTAGGTCTCTTAAAATATTGGGTTGTCTATCCATTTTGTGTTTTTATACTGTAAAATAGACAAGAGTTAGATTCATAAAAAAATACTTATTAATACAAGCAATTTTTACATATATCATAAAGCATAAGCACACTATATTACATATATTACACCACACAAATACAACTATCTTATTCTGACTCGCTCTTTTCTTCTTATTCGGTTTTGGTTTGTTTTGACAAGTTTCTAGGGATATATGATGTTCCCCTAATACGAGCCGCCGTTGTCCACATTGGTTTAGAAAAACCTGGTGGTTTAGAGGTTCCCGGGTCATTGTTACAACTTAAGGACTTCGGGGGTTGACGATACATATAAAGTTCATCGGGGTTGGAATTAGATTTCTATATTTTTATGCCCTTTCCCTTATTATTTTCTTTTGCCTTTTTAAATTCAGTTGGGGTAATTTCTATAACATCATCGGAATTCTCGTCGGAATCCGATTCATCGGAGAATTGGTAATCCTCCCAATATTTTGCTTCCTTGGCGGAAACACCATTGACCATAATTAACCTTGGTCGGTTGGTTGAGGATTATCTTTTACTTAACCGTTTTATTATTTCCCCCACCGGTTCTATTTCTTCTTCCGGTTCCGATTCTTCTTCCGGTTCCGATTCTTCTTCCGGTTCCGACTCTTCTTCCGGTTCCTCTTCGGGAACTTGTGAATCAGTCCACGAATCATTCCAATTTACATTTGACTCTTCATTATTATTAGGTGAGTCAATGGGACTTGTTCTAGAGGTAGACATCTATCACATAATATCAAACACGTTAAGAGATTAATATATCACATAATATTCATATGTTAAAAATATATAGTTTCTAAACAAAAATGTTAAGCAATCATTTTTAAAGAAAACACGGTCGAAGTCCAGACTCACTAATGCATCCTAACAAACTCGATAAGACACACTAATGCAAATTTTCTGGTTCTCTAAGACTAACGCTCGGATACCAACTGAAATGTCCCGTTCTTATTGATTAAAAACGTTCCATATTAATTGATTTCGTTGCGAGGTTTTGACCTCTATATGAGACGTTTTTCAAAGACTGCATTCATTTTTAAAACAAACCATAACCTTTATTTCATAAATAAAGGTTTAAAAAGCTTTACGTAGATTATCAAATAATGATAATCTAAAATATCCTGTTTACACACGACCATTACATAATAGTTTAAAATACAAATATGTTACATTGAAATCAGTTTCTTGAATGCAGTTTTTACACAATATCATACAAACATGGACTCCAAATCTTGTCCTTATTTTAGTATGCAACAGCGGAAGCTCTTAGTATTCACCTGAGAATAAACTTGCTTTAAACGTCAACAAAAATGTTGGTGAGTTATAGGTTTAACCTATATATATCAAATCGTAACAATAGACCACAAGATTTCATATTTCAATACACATCCCATACATAGAGATAAAAATCATTCATATGGTGAACACCTGGTAACCGACATTAACAAGATGCATATATATAAGAATATCCCCATCATTCCGGGACACCCTTCGGATATGATATAAATTTCGAAGTACTAAAGCATCCGGTACTTTGGATGGGGTTTGTTAGGCCCAATAGATCTATCTTTAGGATTCGCGTCAATTAGGGTGTCTGTTCCCTAATTCTTAGATTACCAGACTTAATAAAAAGGGGCATATTCGATTTCGATAATTCAACCATAGAATGTAGTTTCACGTACTTGTGTCTATTTTGTAAATCATTTATAAAACCTGCATGTATTCTCATCCCGAAAATATTAGATTTTAAAAGTGGGACTATAACTCACTTTCACATATTTTTACTTCGTCGGGAAGTAGGACTTGGCCACTGGTTGATTCACGAACCTATAACAATATATACATATATATCAAAGTATGTTTAAAATATATTTACAACACTTTTAATATATTTTGATGTTTTAAGTTTATTAAGTCAGCTGTCCTCGTTAGTAACCTACAACTAGTTGTCCACAGTTAGATGTACAGAAATAAATCGATAAATATTATCTTGAATCAATCCACGACCCAGTGTATACGTATCTCAGTATTGATCACAACTCAAACTATATATATTTTGGAATCAACCTCAACCCTGTATAGCTAACTCCAACATTCACATATAGAGTGTCTATGGTTGTTCCGAAATATATATAGATGTGTCGACATGATAGGTCAAAACATTGTATACGTGTCTATGGTATCTCAAGATTACATAATATACAATACAAGTTGATTAAGTTATGGTTGGAATAGATTTGTTACCAATTTTCACGTAGCTAAAATGAGAAAAATTATCCAATCTTGTTTTACCCATAACTTCTTCATTTTAAATCCGTTTTGAGTGAATCAAATTGCTATGGTTTCATATTGAACTATATTTTATGAATCTAAACAGAAAAGTATAGGTTTATAGTCGGAAAAATAAGTTACAAGTCGTTTTTGTAAAGGTAGTCATTTCAGTCGAAAGAACGACGTCTAGATGACCATTTTAGAAAACATACTTCCACTTTGAGTTTAACCATAATTTTTGGATATAGTTTCATGTTCATAATAAAAATCATTTTCTCAGAATAACAACTTTTAAATCAAAGTTTATCATAGTTTTTAATTAACTAACCCAAAACAGCCCGTGGTGTTTCTACGACGGCGTAAATCCGGTTTTACGGTGTTTTTCGTGTTTCCAGGTTTTAAATCATTAAGTTAGCATATCATATAGATATAGAACATGTGTGTATTTAATTTTAAAAGACAAGTTAGAAGGATTAACTTTTGTTTGCGAACAAGTTTAGAATTAACTAAACTATGTTCTAGTGATTACGAGTTTAAACCTTCGAATAAGATAGTTTTATATATATGAATCGAATGATGTTATGATCATCATTACTACCTCAAGTTTAGTAGGTAAACCTACTGGAAGTGGCAAGAAATGATCTAGCTTCAAAGGATATTGGATGGCTTGAAAGTTCTTGAAGTAGGATAATGACACAAAAACAAGTTCAAGTAAGATTTTTACTCGAATTAAGATAGTTTATAGTTATAGAAATTGAATCAAAGTTTGAATATGAATATTACCTTGAATAAGAAAGATAACCTACTGTATATAACAAAGGTTTCTTGATCTTAGATGATTACTTGGAATGGATTAGAAAGCTTGGAAGTAAATTAGTAAACTTGAAGGGATTTTTGAAGTGTTCTTCCTATGATGATTATAGCTTGATTCTTAAAGTGATTTTTGATGAAGATGATGATTAACTACTGGAAAAACACGTTCATAATAGTGTGTGTGTGTGTGTGTTGAGAGAGAATTAGAAAGAGAATTGGAAGTGAAATGGAGTGAATGATGAGTGGTAATTGGTGAGTGGTGAGTGGGGTTAAAAGGAGTTCTAGTTAGTTAACTAGCTCATGGTAGAAGTTAAAATTGATTAGTCATACATGACATAATCAAGAGTGGAATCCCATGCTAGTTCCTATTGGTATATACTCATAGTAAGTACGTTTTGAAGCTGTGTATAATACGGGTAAGAATAAGACTAGAATTCTTGATGAAAGAAAAGAATGGAAAAGTAACTGTAACCATTTTCGTTAAGTATGAGTGTTTTGATATATGTCTTGAAGTCTTCCAAAAGTATTTTAATACATCTAAATACACTACATGTATATACATTTTAACCGAGTCGTTAAGTCATCGTTAGTCGTTACATGTAAGTGTTGTTTTGAAACCTTTAAGTTAACGATCTCAATTAATGTTGTTAACCCATTGTTTATTATATCTAATGAGATGTTAAATTATTATATTATCATGATATTATGATATATTAATATATCTTAATATGATATATATACATTTAAATGTCGTTACAATGATAATCGTTACATATATGTCTCGTTTCGAAATCCTTAAGTTAGTAGTCTTGTTTATATGTATATAACTCATTGTTAATATACTTATGGAGATACTTACTTATCATAATCTCATGTTAACCATATGTATATCCATATATACATCGTCATGTCGTGTTTACAAGTTTTAACGTTCGTGAATCGCCGGTCAACTTGGGTGGTCAATTATCTATATGAAACATATTTCAATTAATCAAGTCTTAACAAGTTTGATTGCTTAACATGTTGGAAATATTTAATCATGTAAATATCAATCTCAATTAACATATATAAACATGGAAAAGTTCGTGTCATAACCCGTCCTTAACCATAAGAACGAGTTAGATAACGTATGATTTCATTTCGAGGTATTGACCTCTATATGCGACATTTTTAAAAGAACAACTGCATTTATTTTACATTACAAACCATAACTCTTATGTTAATACAAGCTTTAGACAATATAAAGATGATTATCGTTTAGTGATAATCTTAGACTTACAAACTTTACATGTGATGAAAACAATACGATTTCTAGCATATTTTACATTACAATTCCTCGGATATGCAGTTTTATTTTTGACACAAATATGCATACTCAAGATCTTGCTTAAATTCAACATGTTGCAGCGGAAGCTTTTAGTTATCACCTGAGAATAGACATGTTTAAAATGTCAACATAAAGTTGGTGAGATATAGGTTTAATGCCGGCAGCGATATAAATATAGACCACAAGATTTCATATATAAACATTTTAATAAAAATATTCTAAGTGGTTGAGCACTTGGTAACCATACTTAACATTTAATCACGTTGCATATTCCCTTTATTATGAAATCTTACTACACCGTACCAAGTGTAGTTATGAAACGAAGTACTGTGCAACCGTTGAATACTGGTCGTCCAGTCCGGTTGGGGTTGTCAGGCCCGATAGATCTATCAACAGGATTCGCGTTTACAATACCGCTGTAAATAATAGTTACCAAGCTACAGGGAAGTATGCCAGTGGTACAACTCAACGTAGAATATATTTTTCAGTTACTTGTGTCCATAACGTAAAACATAAAATACATGTATTCTCATCCCGAAATACTTAGAGTTTAAAAGTGGGACTATATACTCACTTTTGTCTTGAAGATATGTAATTTCGACTTGGTCTCCGATTGATATCACGAACCTATCCATATATAATATATCAATACCTTTTCTTTTTAAAAAATCGTCACATATATATATACTTGTTATACTTTTAATACTTTTAATAATTCCTTAGTCCGTAGTTAGCAGCTCGATGTTAGTAATTCAATTTTAATGGTTCATTTTTAGGTGTTTAATAAACCCCCAATGAAATAAATAAAACCCCCATCGAATATGTATTGGTCGAGATTAATCTTGACCCACGGTACCGGTGTTGTCAAATGACGTGTTGCGTACATAAAGTACCGGTGTTGTCAAATGACGTGTTGCGTACAATCATGGGATCTTATGATTAATCTTCTCGTATTGTTTACGGGTGATCCTGAACCATATAAAATTAAATTATGAGTACATATATATAAAATATCATGTTATTTTAAAAAGATGTGATTTATTTAATTTTTCTCCAATTATTTTCGTGACTAAACAAGTCTTGGATAACCGATTTTGTTTTGGTCATAGTTTCTTCGTTACAACTCCGTTTTCGTTGGTTCAACTTGCCACTTCCTTGGATCGAGTCCCTCTTTAAGAATATGAACTGTAAATACCTTAGTTTGTATTCGAAATCACAGGTCAAAGGTCAAACTTTGGTGAAACTTATGAAGTTAATCATTTTTGTTACAAAAATATCATTTAATGACCATTTTTCTAAAAACACTTATACTTTGAATTAAATCATGAAATTTTTATGTGTTAACATATTCATAAGAAATATCATTTTTCCAGAATATAAACCTCCAATTCAAAGTTCAAGATGGTTTTTAATTATCCAACCCCAAACAGCCCCCGGTTGCACTCCGACGTCGTAAAAACAGTTTTTAAGGTGTTCTTTGAAAAACCAAGTTATACCTTGTTAAATTAGCATATATTTATGATATATTACAGGTCTTGAAGTATTTTAAAAGTTAAGTTAGAAGGATCTATTTAGTTTGCAAACAAGTTTGAAAACATTCAAACTATGTTCTTGTTGTTAAAATTTTATACCATAAAATAAGATAGCTATATATATATGAATCGAATAAGGTTATGAACAAAGTTACTACCTCAAGTTACTTGGACAAGATTTCTGTAAAAGAGGAGTAAAAACCTAGAACCAAAAGGGTGATGGAATTGGATGAAAGATTGGAAGTAAACTTGTGTTCTTGGAAGGATTCTTGAAGTGTTTTTGTAAGAGTTTTCTTATGGTGATTAAGTGATGTTTTTATGGCTAGATCTTCATGGATTTTAGCTGAATGGTTATGGAGTTTCTTAAGAGTGTGTTTTTGGTTAAAGAAATGAGGTAGTAAAATTTGAAAATGGAAGATGTATTTAAGGCCATAAAAACATGATTAATGGAAAAACATGGACAAAATTTCATGTTGTATTTTTATGTAATTAGTCATACTAAACATCAAAAGTAGTTACCTTATACATAAGGCATGAACAAGAGAGTTACCTTATACATAAGGCATGAACAAGGGCTGGTTGGTGGTGATTTGATGTGTATATACCAATAGTAAATACGTATAGAAGCTAGGTATGATACGAGTACATGTACTCTAGATATACGTATAGAAATTTTGTGAAAAATGGAATGAGAATTCAAATATAGCTATCTTTTGTGAATATACTTATATTGTTTTATGTATTTAAGTCTTTAAAAAGTGATTAAATACATTATATATACGATATATGTATAAACATTATAGGTTATAAGTATTTATATCAAATAACGTTACGTATGGTTATTGTTTTGAAAACTTAAGTTAGTAGTTTCAAAATATACTTATAACTTATTGTTATTAATACAAAATGAGGTATTAAAACATCCTTAGATCATGTTAAATATGTATATATACATATATATACACAAACGTATAATTATCATATATTGTATAGTTCGTGATATCATCGGTCAAACTAGACGGTCAATCGTTGTGTAAAACTCTCTTTGAAAACATAAGTCTCAACAATTTGGATTGCTTATCATGTTGGTAAGGTTTAATTTATGTAAATATTAATCTTATAAGTATAAATTGATCGAAAAAGTGCGGGTCATTACAGTTCGGGTCACTACATTATGCTTGTATAACCTAGATTGATGCTATTTAACATGATTAGAAGCCTTAAACTTCAAATTTTGAGTAATCTAGGGTTTGTGTTCTTGATCAATTTGGGGCTTTTTGATATAAACAGGTTATGGCAGATTTTTGTCATGAATTGTTGCTAAATTAAGTAGTGTAACATGTTTAGGTAGTTAAATGATCCAAACTTTGAGCCTAAACATGATTTTGAGAATTAAAGTGGACTTTTTCAAGTCTAAAATTCATGAACTTGATTTTTGAAAGATAATGCCATTTGAAACTTGTTTAATTGCTAGTAATGATTATTTTGACATGTTATTTGAGTTAAATGCTTATGAACTTGGCGAACATTTTCGTATATGCTTATTTGAAAAAGTGTAGATTTGATAAAAATATGAAAATGAGCTTAAGTTTGATATAAATTGATCATGTCATTGTAATTATTTTGATTGATGATTTTGCTGACACTAATGCATATTTGGATGCACAAAAATTGTGTTTGATGTGTTTTGTAGACTAAAGGGGTGAATCTTCATCCCAAGCTCGCAATGCTCCTGCTGAGAATGCGGAACAACAGGAGGTGGATAACTACTACAAACAAGATATTCCCCATCCAGTCATGACATTTTCTGATATGCACTTGGAAGATTTGCACCCGAACCTGAGATTTGACAGACTTTGGATAGATTATCCAAAATACCAAAGGGGTTTGCATACTCTTCATTCTAAAGTTGTTGAGGTACCTAGGGTCATAGAATGGGGACCATTAGAAGCTGTAGAATTGGCCGGGCCAATTAGGGAATTACTTACACAGAGGTATGGTAATTCTACTTTTAACGACTGGGTATGTTTATTCACCATGCGTAGACCTGTATATAAAGTATGGTGTGAAGAATTGTTGTGTAGTATAGAATTAAATGATCGGGTAGCTAGTTTAACCGATTGATCTTTTATTAGATTTTTGTTAGGAGGTTCGATGCGCCACATGTCTTTACTAGACATGGCTCAGGTTTTACGTATATATACGCCTGAGGAGTTAGCATCTGTCGATTGTAGAGGGTTGATACTAAATGGTAGAAAGATAGATGAAAATTTTGATACACATGGTGTATGGAGTCAAATGACAAGCCATCACCGATTCAAAGGGGGCAATTACTCTTATTTGGATATAGATAGAGCTGAATTAAGAGTAATTCATAGGTTTTTAGCTAATTCGATTACACAAAGAGGTAAGAACAAGGAAAAGGTAAATGAACAGGATTTGTTTTACCATATGTGTATTCGAGACCCACAAAGCGCTGTAAGTATACCTTATTGTGTGGGTTATTATTTATCAGCTATGGTTAGGGGGATGAGACCGCATAGCATAATAGGAGGTGGTATATTTATTACTTTGATTGCTGAATATCTCGATGTGGATATAAGTCGGGGGGGATTATTAGTCGAAGAACCAGAACCCTTCGATACAATAGGTTTAAATGTATACCATGGTGCGAAAGTTTTGAAGAGGCGAAATAACGCCGCAGTACAATACCATGGTAGACATCCACAGGTTGAGAGAAACCAACAGCAAGGTAATTTAGGAGGGGGAAATGAAATGCAAGAAATGCAAAGGTTTATAGCTTCACAGGAGTACGAAAATGCTAGACAAAGAGCATTTGAAGATTGGCAAGTTCATGAAAACCAAATCATAGCTTATTGCCAACATATAGGTAGAAACTATATTCCTACTCCAAAGCCCATATTCCCTCCCTGGTCTATAGAGATTCAACCACCGTATCCTACGTATAACCCAGCCGAAGCATTTTATAGCACCTATGGTTATGCATGGAACCCCTACTGGTATCAGTATCATCCCTAGTCTACTTAGTTTTATTTATTTTGTAATTTGTAATGTTGATACGTTTAATACTTATGTTAATATTGTAATAGTTTTTATAATTTTCTAACTTTTATTCTTAGATTTTAATAATTTTTGAATGTGGGGTAATATACCAAACTTCAAAAATATGTATATATGTTTGCAGTTTATCTTATGTACACAACAGGGTAAAACAACGCATTTTCAAAGACTGGCATTAAGTTCAGCAAAAGCAACTAATTTTGACGACAAGATGCAAAATATATGTGAAATAACAACAAGACGGAATGAACAAATGATATGCACCATTTATCATTCAGCAAACAAACGCCAATATATTTGGAAACTTTGGTAAAATTTAATCATTTTCACACAAATCACCCTCAATAATTTAAATTGTTACTGATTTCTTGCAAATGAGGGCATTGCAAGATCTTAAGTGTGGGAAGGGGTTAAATTCTTTCGGATAATTAAAATTTTTACTTTATACACTTGGTTACCATTAGAAATACTAGTAAAGTAGTAGTTGTATTAGAATCTAGTGCTCTCTGATAATAAAGAACAACCCTAGTCTTATATACTGACTACCCAATTTTAGTAAAATTTTTCAAAATTTTTAATTAAATGAACTCAAAATCATGTTTATACATATTTATGAAAGATAAAACTAGGTTTTAACACCGAAATTATTGTTACCTCGGAAAGGACATAAATTGATAAACAAACTAAAATGTTAAAATTCATTTAAAATGGAATAGAGGACAATAAAAAGGAAAATAAAAGCCAAGTGTGGGAAAATTCTCCAAGTTATTCAAAACATATGTCACATATTTTTGTACAAATAACTGAAAATACTTTTGCTTTGGACTAAACTAAAATTTTTTTACCTGATTTACTGTAAGAAAGATGGATCTACACGATGAATCAATTCCATCATTAAAAGGAAGTAAAGTCTTCCGAAAAAGAAACGCGCTTCTTGATTTAGGTCATGAAGTTGTCGTCCAGACCAGCTGTAGGTTGACGAAAAACCTAGAAAGTCATCACTAAAATCAGCAGGAAATCCACGGACCTCAGCATTAAACAGGGTCACCAAGTGGTCAGATTTATCCTAACCATGAGAAGGATTTATCTCGTAAAATGGGGGGCACCATGCAAATTAGCTGGATAAAACTAATGAATCAGATCCCCAGAAAGGATAATCTTCTTAAAAGATCAAAAATCAGCTTTTAAGCCTGATATTACTCAATCCTAGAGATTGACCTTAAAGATTGAGAATTCAAACTCATGGAATTCAATGATATCTAAACTCGAGCTTGAACGAGAAAATATTTTGATCAAATTATAAACCGATTTATTTTCTGAAAACCCATTTTCAATGCGTTCATTACCATTGAACGTAAAATACTAGGAATTCACCTGGAATTCATTAGGTCACCTGAACCAAATCGGGTGTCAACCATAAGAACGGTGGTTGCATAGTGGTCAAAGACAGGACCTTGTGCCAAACCTACAAATTATAAGGGTGAGCTTTACTATTGCTCCTACCAAGGATAGTAATTGCGTCTGACACGTTATAGACCATAATTAAAAGCATGTCAGGGGACATTGCCTTAACAGTTGACTTGTTCAACGCTTTCCTTTACAACCGGACGGTAGTTTACTGAAGGGTAATATACGGGACAAGTAAACTGGACGTGTTGCTTTCCAAATACAAGGTTAGCAAGTGGGTGACATAAAACCACAAGTTTTGAGCTAAAATTTTCAAATCTGAAACCCACCAAACCCACAAAAATATTTTGCAAACACCGATGAAGGGTTATTCCGGAAAACTTATCTAGGGTAAAAGCTAGATTTAATTTTCAAAAGATCAAATGTTTTCATAAAGATCCAATTTCCTTAATGGATCTAAATTTTTATAGTCATGTGGGACTGTAAACCATATCGTTACTACCATTGTTTATACCGCCGTATAGAAATCACAGATGTACAAAGTGTGAAGAATAAAGAAGTGATTCTAGTATTTCAAGACGATATTGCTTGAGGACAAGCAACGCTCAAGTGTGGGAATATTTGATAATGCTAAAAACGAACATATATTTCATAGCGTTATTCCTCAAGAAAGACAAGTTTTAGTTGCAATTGTTCTATTTAAAAGTGATATTCGTTTAAATAATAAAAGGTGAAGACAAAAGACAGATTCGACGAATTGAAGACGCAAACGACCAAAAAGCTCAAAAGTACAAAATACAATCAAAGAGGTTCCAATTATTGATAAGAAACGTCTCGAAATTACAAGAGTACAAGATTCAAAATGCAAAGTACAAGATATTAAATTGTACGCAAGGACGTTCAAAAATCCGGAACCGGGACCAGAGTCAACTCTCAACGCTCGACGTAACGGACTAAAAATTACAAGTCAACTATGCACATAAATATAATATAATATTTAAATAATTCTTATAATTATTTATATATTATATAATATATTATAAACCGTCGGCAAGAAAGGCTCCAAACTTGTGTGAGCTGTAAAAGCAAACTCCGCGAGTTGCGGAGTTTGCAGTGCAAAAATTACGCGAGTCGCGGAGCTCCAAATTTAGAATCTGCCTATAAAGCTCGCGCATTCTGATCGTAAAAAAATATCATATATCCATCCTCTCTATATCTATACGTAAATATTTATATTTATATTTATATTTATATTTATATTTATATTTTAATTTTAATTTTAAATCCTAATAATAAGGGTGTGTTAGCGAATGTTGTAAGGGTGTAAGTCGAAATTCTGTCCGTGTAACGCTACGCTATTTTTAATCATTGTAAGTTATGTTCAACCTTTTTAATTTAATGTCTCGTAGCTAAGTTATTATTATGCTTATTTAATCCGAAGTAATCATGATGTTGGGCTAATTACTAAAATTGGGTAATTGGGCTTTGTACCATAATTGGGGTTTGGACAAAAGAACGACACTTGTGGAAATTAGACTATGAGCTATTAATGGGCTTTATATTTGTTTAACTAAATGATAGTTTGTTAATGTTAATATAAAGATTTACAATTGGGCGTCCCTATAAATTACCATATACACTCGATCGGACACGATGGGCGGGGTATTTATATGTACGAATAATCGTTCATTTAACCGGACACGGGAATGGATTAATAGCCACTAGAATAATTAAAACAGGGGTGAAATTATGTACAAGGACACTTGGTATAATTGATAACAAAATATTAAAACTTTGGGTTACACTCAGTCGATATCCTGGTGTAATTATTAAACAAAGTATTAAAATCTTGTTACAGTTTAAGTCCCCAATTAGTTGGAATATTTGACTTCGGGAATAAGGATAATTTGACGAGGACACTCGCACTTTATATTTATGACTGATGGACTATTATGGAAAAAAACCAGACGTACATATTAAATAATCCAGGACAAAGGACAATCAACCCATGGGCATAAAACTGAAATCAACACGTCAAACATCATGGTTACGGAAGTTTAAATAAGCATAATTCTTTTATTTCATATTTAATTTCCTTTATTTTATATTTAATTGCACTTCTAATTATCGCATTTTTATTGTTATTGTATTTAATTGCACTTTTAATTATCGTACTTTTTAATTATCGCAAGTTTATTTTAATGCACTTTTATTATTCGCAATTTCATTATCGTTATTTACTTTACGCTGAAAATTAAGTCTTGTATTTATTTATTATTTTACATTTGGTTTTAACTGCGACTAAAGTTTTAAAATCGACAAACCGGTCATTAAACGGTAAAAACCCCCTTTATAATAATAATATTACTTATATATATTTGTATTTTTATAAAAGTAAACTAATATAGCGTTAAGCTTTGTTTAAAGATTTTCCCTGTGGAACGAACCGGACTTACTAAAAACTACACTACTGTACGATTAGATACACTGCCTATAAGTGTTGTCACAAGGTTTAAGTATATCCATTCTCTAAATAAATAAATATCTTGTGTAAAATTGTATCGTATTTAATAGTATTTCCTGCTGAAATTTAAAGCTATTTTATATACACCTCGCATAACATCATTAACATAACAATTTAACATCTTATTTAAGTATTATAACAATGGATTAATTACATTTAACAAGATCGTTAACTTAAAGGTTTCAAAACAACACTTACATGTAACGACTAACGGTGACTTAACGACTCAGTTAAAATGTATATACATGTAGTGTATTAATATGTATTAGTACACTTTTTAAAGACTTCAAGACACATATCAAAGTACTTCTACTTAGCAAAATTCTCACACTTACATTCTCATTCGTTTTCATCAACAATTCTACTAGTATGTACCCGTATTCATACTCGTACAATATACAGCTTCTAGATGTATTTACTATTAGTATATACACCTTTAATCATTCATTCTTAGCAGCCATCTTAGAGTCAAAAACATATGGAACCATTATTTAACAACTTGTATGACTAATGAGCTAAAAACAAACTTAAGGATCTTTTTTTTTCTTTATAACAAGTAATCCCGTTTTTATGATTTCACCCTATTTTTCCATTCCATTTTCTCATACTTACACTCCAAATTCTCTCTCAAAATACTCCTAACATCATACTTGATCATCTCCAAGCATTTTCACCATCTTTTAGCTTCAATTGCAAGCTTTAATCATCATAAAAACAACCATTCAAGAACACTTAAAGAAATCTTTCAAACTTGCTAGCTTACTTCCAATCTTGCAAATCCATTTCAAGTGATCATTCAATCTCAAGAAATCTTTCTTATTTACAGTAAGATATATTTCTAATTCAAGGTAAGACTCATACTCAAACTTTGGTTCAATTTCTATAACTATAACAATCTTATTTCGAGTGGAAATCTTACTTGAACTTGTTTTTGTGTCATGATTCTACTTCAAGAACTTTCAAGCCATCCAAGGATCTCTTGAAGCTAGATCTATTTTCTATTTTCCGGTAGATTTATCCACAAAACTTGAGGTAGTAATGATGTTCATAACATCATTCAATTCATACATATAAAGCTATCTTATTCAAAGATTTAAACTTGTAATCACTAGAACATAGTTTAGTTAATTCTAAACTTGCTCGCAAATAAAGTTAATATTTATAACTTGACTATTAAAATCAACTAAACACATGTTCTATATCTATATGATATGCTAAATTAATGATTTAAAATCTGGAAACACGAAAAACACCATAAAATCGGACATACGCCGTTGTAGTAACACCACTGGCTGTTTTGGGTTAGTTAATTAAAAACTATGATAAACTTTGATTTAAAAGTTTTTCTTCTGGGAAAATGATTTTTCTTATGAACATGAAACTATATCCAAAAATCATGGTTAAACTCAAAGTGGAAGTATGTTTTTCAAAATGGTCATCAAAACGTCGTTCTTTCGACTGAAATGACTACCTCTTATAATATTTACTTATAACCTGTATTTCTGACTATAAACTTATACTTTTTATATTTAGATTCATAAACTTAATTTCAATATGAAGCCATAGCAACTTGAATCACTCAAAACGGATTTAAAACGAAGAAATTATGGGTAAAACAAAATTGAAAAAATTTTACTTGTTGTAGCTAAGAAAATTTTATAACAAATCCATATTAATCATATCCTAGCTAACTTATATTGTATTGTACATGTATTATGTATTCTTGGGATACCATAGACACGTATACAATGTTTTGACATATCATATCGAACCATCTATATATATATATATTTCGGAACAACCATAGACACTCTATATGCAGTAATGTTTGAGTTAGCTATACAGGGTTGAGGTTGATTCCAAAATAATATATATACTTTGAGTTGTGATCTAGCCTGAGACTTGTATACACTGGGTCGTGAATTGATTCGAGATAATATATATTGATTTATTTCAGTACATCTAACTGTGAAAAACTAGTTGTAGGTTACTAACGAGGACTGCTAAATATAAAAACGTAATAAAAAATGTTGTGAATATATTTAAATCATACTTTGATATATATGTACATATTTGTTATAGGTTTGTGAATCGATCAGTGGCCAAGTCTTATTTCCAACGAAGGAAAAATCTGTGAAAGTGAGTTAAAGTCCCACTTTTAAAATCTATTATTTTTGGGATGAGAATACATGTAGTTTTATAAATGTTTTACAAAATAGACACAAGTGATCAAAATTACATTCTATGTTGAATTATCGAACCGAATATGCCTTTTTTAGCTTGGTAGCCTAAGAATTGGTGTTTATTATAATTGCCAACAATTGACGTGAATCCTAAAGATAGATATATTTGGCCCAACAAGCCTCATCCGAGTTACGGATGCTTTAGTACTTCAATTTATCATGTTCGATGAGAGTCCCAGAATGATGGGGATATTCTATATGCATCCTTTTAAGGTCGGTTACCAGGTATTCATCATATGAATAATTTTTATGCAGATTGCATGTTGTTTATGAGAAATGAAAATATGAAATCTTGTGGTCTATTATTAAGATTTGATAAATATATAGGTTAAACCTATAACTCACCAACATTTTTGTTGACGTTTAAATCATGTTTATTCTCAGGTGATTATTAAGAGCTTCCGCTATTGCATGCTAATTTATGGACAAGAGTTGGAGTTAGCATGCTTGTATTATATTGTTTAAAAACTGCATTCGAAGACTTAGATTGAAGTGTAATATTATTGTAAACCATTATGTAATAATCGTGTGAAAATGCTATATTTTAGATTATCACTATTTGATAATCGTCGTAATATTTTTAAACCTTTATCGAGAAAATAAAGGTTATGGTTTCTTTTAAAATCGAATGCAGTCTTTGAAAAACGTCTCATATAGAGGTCAAAACCTCGCAACGAAATCAATTAATATGGAACGTTTATAAATCGATATGAACGGGACATTTCAGTTGGTATCAGAGCGTTGGTCTTAGAGAACTAGAAAATTTGCATTAGTGTGTCTTATCGAGTATGTAGGATGCATTAGTGAGTCTGGACTTCGACCGTATATTTTTCTTTAAAAACGATTGCTTAACACTTTTTGTTAAAAACTATATATATTTAACATGTAAATATTATGTGATATACTAATCTCTTAACGTGTTTGATAATGTGTGATAGATGTCTACCTCTAGTACAAATGCCATCGACTCACCTAATAATAATGAAGAGTCGAATATATTTTGGGAAGATTCACAAATTTCCGAAGAGGAACCGGAAGAAGAGAAACCGGAAGAGGAGGAACCGAAAGAAGAGGAACCGGAAGAAAAGGTTCCGGAGGGGGAAATTTTAGGAACCACTGAAAAACACACAAATAAAAGAAAACCCTCAACTAATGGACCAAAATTAATAATGGTCAATGGTGTTTCCGCCGAGGAAGTAAAATATTGGGAAGATTACCAATTTTTCGATGAATCGGATCCCGATGAGGATTCCGGTGATGTTATAGAAATTACCTCGACCCAATTTGAAAAAGCAAAAGAAAATAATAAGGGAAAGGGCATTAAAATATAGAAAATTGATTCCAACCCCGATGAACTATATATGTATCGTCAACACTCGTATTTCTTAAGTTGTAACAATAACCCGGGAACCTCTAAGCCACCAGGTTTTTCAAGACCATTTGTGAAAAGAACGGCTCGTACTAGCGGAGCACCATATATCCCTAGAAAGTTAGCAAAACGAAACAAGTTCGAAGATGAAGAAACAAGTGAGTCGGAATAAAGAGTTGTAATCATGAGGTGTAAAATATGTAATATAAGTATGTTTGTACTATTATGTTGTATTTGAAAATTGCTTGTATTATTTGATAATTATCTTTTACAAATCTAACCCTTGTCTATTTTTACAGTATAAAAACAAAATGGATATTAAGGATAGACAACTAAAAATTTTAGAAGACCTACCCGGGGACATGATTGATGAAATCTTGTCTAAAGTAAGTCAGAATTCGTCGGCACAGTTATTTACGGCAAAATTAGTTTGTAGAATATTTGATGAACGTTCCAGGCATGCCTTAGTTTATAAAAGGCTTTCATTTGAAAGATGGGGTATATCACATTGGGGAGACTGTAAGTTACGCTGTGTTTTCTTTAAAGCGTTAAATGCGGGAACTCAAATGCAATTTTACGCTACGGGTTAAAAACCTATTTTGACTCAACATATCCCAACATAGGACTTTGAACTTTAGAAAGAGCTGCTAACATGCAACATAAAGAAGCATGTTATGCTTACGGGTTAGTGATGTTCGCTTCTCACCAAAATGAGAAAAAGAACATCGGATTTCAACTTTTAAATAAAACCTTTCCACAAGTGACGGATTCAGTAGTTGGGGTAAGAAATAAGGTTTTTAGATTGTTACGGGGCTGTTGGGCATTACGAAACCCTCGTCCCTTTGATGACGTTACAACATGCTGTCTTGTCAACGGCCACAACGGTTATGTTCCACAAGACCAAGGATGGGAAGTAGTCTTAGTAAAACCAGAATGCATGACTTCTTTCTGGACTTATGAATTACGTGTTTTTATTGCCTTTACTGAACGACTTGCGTATTAACTAGGATTGTTGTCACAACTGTTTTGTATCAAAGTTATTGTGTGCTATATTTCATGCTATATGTAAAATAGCGGTATTGTAAATTTGTAAAAACATTGTATAAAAGTTTGAACGCGAAATATTATTGTATTTAGTTTTTCATATAGAATCGTAGTAGTTGAATTGTATAGTAGCTACTAAGTATGAACTTAACGGGTAGGTATTACCCGAATTAAAACTTATAAAACGCTAATATGAAGAAAAAGCTTTTATAAAAGAGTTCATATTATGCTACGAAATACTATTGACTACTCTTAAATTCTATATGATTAACTCAATTCTTTTGGCTATTTTTGAAGGAAATGGCACCGACGACTCGTCAGAACTTGAACATGAGTGAGGAAGACTTCTGTGTTTTCCTTGCTGCGAACATAGCCGCAGTGCAGGCCGCAATGCAAAATAACAACAATAACTCTTGTTCCAATTCCACAAAAAAATCGGGTAGGATGCTCCTACAAAGAATTCACTGCCTGTAAACCTTTGGAATTCGATGGAACCGGGGGTCCAATCGGATTAAAACGGTGGACCAAAAAGGTTGAATCGGTGTTTGCATAAGTAAATGTACTGAAGAAGACAAAGTAAAGTACGCTACGCATACCTTCACAGGTACTACGTTAACATGGTGGGACACCTATCTCGAGCAGGTGGGACAAGATACTGCTTACGCACTACCGTGGTCAGCATTCAAGCACTTGATGAATGAGCAGTATCGTCCAAGAAACGAGGTCAATAAGCTTAAGGTAGAACTTAGAGGATTACGAACGCAAGGTTTTGACATCACCATGTACGAACGACGATTCACAAAGTTGAGCCTATTATGTCCAAGAGCTTTCGAAGATGAAGAGGAGAAGATTGACGCATTTGTAAAAGGGTTACCATAAAGGATTCAAGAAGATGTGAGTTCTCACGAGCCCGCCTACATACAAAAGGCAAGTCAAATGGCTCACAAACTCATAAATCAGATTGAGGGAAGGATTAAAGAACAGGCGGCCGAAGAGGCCAACACGAAACAAGTCAAGAGAAAGTGGGAGGAAAACAGTGACAAGAGTTACCAATACAACAACAACAACAACAACAACAACAACAACAACAACAACAACAATCACAACCACAATCGCAACAACTATCCCAACAACCGCAACATCAATCACAACAACAACAATCGCAACAACAACAATCGCAATCCCAACAACAACTACAACAAGCGTGCCAACAATAACTACTTCATCAAACGTCCCAACAACAATAACAACCACATCAATCCCAATAGCAATCTCAATAACAACAATGACAACAACAATTAGAAAATTCCATGCTATAGGTGTGAAGGATATCATCCGGGTAAATTTTGTGAAGTAGTATGTACCAAATGTAATAGGAAGGGTCATGCTGCAACGAAGTATGAAGCATTCAGACCAGTGACTAAAAGAACAAACATTGCCCACATTATTTGTTTTAGATGCGGAAAGAAGGGCCACTACAAAACTACATGCCCAAACCAGGGAAATAATAATGGGCAAAGCCGTGGGAGAGTTTTTAACATTAATGCGGAACAAGCGCAAGAAGACCCGGAGCTTGTTACGGGTACGTTTCTTATCAATGTGCGGATAGAAGCTATATGAGTAGAGATTTTTGTGCTAATTTAAGTGTTCCATTGACGCCTATGAATAATAAATTTTTACTCGAATTAGCAAACGGTAAATTAATTTCGGCAGATAAAATATGTCGGAATCGAGAAATTAAACTGGTTAGTGAAACGTTTAAGATTGATTTGATACCAGTAAAGTTAGGGAGTTTTGATGTAATAATTGGCATGGATTGGTTGAAATAGGAGAAAGCAGAGATCATATGTTACAAAAATGCAATTCGCATTGTACGAGAAGAAGGAAAACCCTTAATGGTATACGGAGAAAAGAGCAAGTGAAGCTAAATCTATTTAGTAATTTGAAGCCGCAAAAGCTAATAAGAAAAGGTTGCTATGCTGTGCTAGCACATGTCAAGAAAGTACAAACCGAAGAAAAGAACATCAATGATGTCTCCGTTGCAAAAGAATTTCCCAATGTATTTCCGAAAGAATTACCGGGACTACCTTCACACCGATCTGTTGAATTTCAAATAGATCTTGTACCAGGAGCTGGCCCAATAGCTCGTGCTCTATGCAGACTCGCACCCAGCGAAAGGAAGGAACTCCAAAGTCAATTATAAGAACTTTTAGAGCGTGGTTTCATTCGACCAAGCATATCACCGTGGGGAGCTTCTATTTTGTTTGTCAAGAAGAAAGATAGTATATTCAGGTTGTGTATCGACTACCGAGAGTTGAACAAGCTTACCATCAAGAACCGTTACCCACTACCGAGAATTGACGACTTATTTGATCAACTACAAGGCTCGTCGGTTTATTCGAAGATCGATTTACGTTCTGGGTATCATCAAATGCGGGTGAAGGAGTATGATATTCCAAAGTGTAGTGACCCGAACTTTTCCATGTTTATATATATATTAAATGAAATTGTTATTTACATGATTAAGTGTTTCCAACATGTTAAGCAATAAAACTTGTTAAGACTTGATTAATTGAAATAGGTTTCATATAGATAATTGACCACCCAAGTTGACCGGTGATTCACGAACGTTAAAACTTGTAAAAACTATACGATGACATATATATGGTTATATATATAGTTAACATGATTTTATTATAAGTATGTATCTCATTAGGTATTTTAACAATGAGTTATATACATAAAAATGAGACTATTAATTTAAGAAACTCGAAAACGATATATATAACGATTATCGTTATAACAACGTCTTACTAGGTACATATGAATCATATTAAGATATTGATACACTTGGTTAATTATGTTAAATGATAATTAAATATATTATTAAGTGTATTAACAATGAAATACATATATAAAAATAAGACTACTAACTTCATGATTTCGAAACGAGACATATATGTAACGATTATCGTTGTAACGACATTTAAATGTATATATATCATACTAAGATATATTATATATCATAATATCATGATAATATAACAATTTAACATCTTATTTGTTATAATAAATAATGGGTTAACAACATTCAACAAGATCGTTAACCTAAAGGTTTCAAAACAACATTTACATGTAACGACTAACGAAGACTTAACGACTCAGTTAAAATGTATATACATGTAGTGTTTTAATATGTATTCATACACTTTTGAAAGACTTCAAGACACTTATCAAAATACTTCTACTTAACAAAAATGCTTACAATTACATCCTCGTTCAGTTTCATCAACAATTCTACACGTATGCACCCGTATTCGTACTCGTACAATACACGGCTTTTAGATGTATGTACTATTGGTATATTCACTCCAATGATCAGATTTTAGCAGCCCATGTGAGTCACCTAACACATGTGGGAACCATCATTTGGCAACTAGCATGAAATGTCTCATAAAATTACAAAAATATGAGTAATCATTCATGACTTATTTACATGAAAACAAAATTACATATCCTTTATATCTAATCCATACACCAACGACCAAAAACACCTACAAACACTTTCATTCTTCAATTTTATTCATCTAATTGATCTCTCTCAAGTTATATCTTCAAGTTCTAAGTGTTCTTCATAAATTCCAAAAGTTCTAGTTTCATAAAATCAAGAATACTTCCAAGATTGCAAGTTTACTTCCAAGTTTTCTAAATCAATTCCAAGTAATCATCCAAGATCAAGAAACCTTTGTTAATTACAGTAGGTTATCTTTATAATACAAGGTAATAATCATATTCAAACTTTAATTCAATATCTATAACTATAACAATCTTATTTCGAGTGGAAATCTTACTTGAAATTGTTTTCGTGTCATGATTCTGCTTCAAGAACATTCAAGCCATCCAAGGATCCTTTGAAGCTAGATCTATTTTTCTCATTTCCAGTAGGTTTATCCAAGGAACTTGAGGTAGTAATGATGTTCATAACATCATTCGATTCATACATATAAAGCTATCTTATTCGAAGGTTTAAACTTGTAATCACTAGAACATAGTTTAGTTAATTCTAAACTTGTTCGCAAATAAAATTTAATCCTTCTAACTTGACTTTTCAAATCAACTAAACACATGTTCTATATCTATATGATATGCTAACTTAATGATTTAAAACCTGGAAACACGAAAAACACCGTAAAACCGGATTTACGCCGTCGTAGTAACACCGCGGGCTGTTTTGGGTTAGTTAATTAAAAACTATGATAAACTTTGATTTAAAAGTTGTTATTCTGAGAAAATGATTTTTATTATGAACATGAAACTATATCTAAAAATTATGGTTAAACTCAAAGTGGAAGTATGTTTTCTAAAATGGTCATCTAGACGTCGTTCTTTCGACTGAAATGGCTACCTTTACAAAAACGACTTGTAACTTATTTTTAAGACAATAAACCTGTACTTTTTCTGTTTAGATTCATAAAATAGAGTTCAATATGAAACCATAGCAATTTGATTCACTCAAAACGGATATAAAATGAAGAAGTTATGGGTAAAACAAGATTGGATAATTTTTCTCATTTTAGCTACGTGAAAATTGGTAACAAATCTATTCCAACCATAACTTAATCAACTTGTATTGTATATTATGTAATCTTGAGATACCATAGACACGTATACAATGTTTCGACCTATCATGTCGACACATCTATATATATTTCGAAACAACCATAGACACTCTATATGTGAATGTTGGAGTTAGCTATACAGGGTTGAGGTTGATTCCAAAATATATATAGTTTGAGTTGTGATCAATACTGATATACGTATACACTGGGTCGTGGATTGATTCAAAATAATATTTATCGATTTATTTCTGTACATCTAACTGTGGACAACTAGTTATAGGTTACTAACGAGGACAGCTGACTTAATAAACTTAAAACATCAAAATATATTAAAAGTGTTGTAAATATATTTTGAACATACTTTGATATATATGTATATATTGTTATAGGTTCGTGAATCAACCAGTGGCCAAGTCTTACTTCCCAACGAAGTAAAAATCTGTGAAAGTGAGTTATAGTCCCACTTTTAAAATCTAATATTTTTGGGATGAGAATACATGCAGGTTTTATAAATGATTACAAAATAGACACAAGTACGTGAAACTACATTCTATGGTTGAATTATCGAAATTGAATATGCCCCTTTTTATTAAGTCTGGTAATCTAAGAATTAGGGAACAGACACCCTAATTGACGCGAATCCTAAAGATAGATCTATTGGGCCTAACAAACTCCATCCAAAGTACCGGATGCTTTAGTACTTCGAAATTTATATCATATCCGAAGGGTGTCCCGGAATGATGGGGATATTCTTATATATGCATCTTGTTAATGTCGGTTACCAGGTGTTCTCCATATGAATGATTTTTATCTCTATGTATGGGATGTGTATTGAAATATGAAATCTTGTGGTCTATTGTTACGATTTGATATATATAGGTTAAACCTATAACTCACCAACATTTTTATTGACGTTTAAAGCATGTTTATTCTCAGGTGAATACTAAGAGCTTCTGCTGTTGCATACTAAAATAAGGACAAGATTTGGAGTCCATGTTTGTATGATATTGTGTAAAAACTGCATTCAAGAAACTGATTTTGATGTAACATATTTGTATTGTAAACCATTATGTAATGGTCGTGTGTAA
Source organism: Rutidosis leptorrhynchoides (assembly GCF_046630445.1). NCBI lineage: Eukaryota > Viridiplantae > Streptophyta > Magnoliopsida > Asterales > Asteraceae > Rutidosis > Rutidosis leptorrhynchoides. Next base: position 236,636,338 of record NC_092339.1, read on the forward strand.
ACAGGATATTTTAGATTATCATTATTTGATAATCTACGTAAAGCTTTTTAAACCTTTATTTATGAAATAAAGGTTATGGTTTGTTTTAAAAATGAATGTAGTCTTTGAAAAACATTTCATATAGAGGTCAAAACCTCGCAACGAAATCAATTAATATGGAACGTTTTTAATCAATAAGAACGGGACATTTCAAGTACCGTCCTAGAACCGAGGTCAATAAGCTCAAGACAAAACTTAGAGGGTTACGAACCCAAGGATTTGATATTACCACGTACGAAAGACGATTCACAGAATTGTGCCTATTGTGTCCGGGAGCGTTCGAAGATGAGGAAGAGAAGATCGACGCGTTTGTGAAAGGATTACCGGAAAGAATCCAAGAAGATATAAGTTCACACGAGCCCGCCTCCATACAACAGGCATGTAGAATGGCTCACAAACTAGTGAACCAGATTGAGGAAAGAATTAAAGAACAGACGGCTGAAGAGGCCAATGTGAAGCAAGTCAAAAGAAAGTGGGAGGAAAACGGTGATAAGAATCACCAATACAACAATAACAGCAATTACAACAATAATCGCAACAATTATCCCAACAATCGCAACATCAATCGTAACTACAACAAACGGCCCAACAATAAAAACAACAACAACAACAACAACAACAACAACAACAACAACAACAACAACTACTACAACAATCATCCCAACAACAATAACAACCGCAACAATAACAACAATCAGAAGCAGCTATGCCAAAGGTGTGAAAAGTATCACTCGGGTTCTGCACCAAATTTTGCAACAAGTGTAAAAGAAATGGTCATAGCACCGCGAAGTGTGAGGTCTATGGACCAGGGGTTAACAGAACAAAAGGAACAAATGGTGTCAAAACGAGTAATGTCGGAGCAAGTAGTGTCGGAGCAAGTTATGCCAATGTAGTTTGTTATAAATGTGGAAAACCGGGCCACATTATTAGAAATTGCCCGAACCAGGAGAACACGAATGGACAAGGTCGCGGAAGAGTTTTCAATATTAATGCGGCAGAGGCACAGGAAGACCCGGAGCTTGTTACAGGTACATTTCTTATTAACAATAAATCTGCTTACGTTTTATTTGATTCGGGTGCGGATAGAAGCTATATGAGTAGAGATTTTTGTGCTAAATTAAGTTGTCCATTGACGCCGTTGGATAGTAAATTTTTACTCGAATTAGCAAACGGTAAATTAATTTCAGCAGATAATATATGCCGGAATCGAGAAATTAAACTGGGTAACGAAATATTTAAGATTGATTTGATACCAGTAGAGTTAGGGAGTTTTGATGTAATAGTTGGCATGGACTGGCTGAAGAAGGTGAAAGCAGAGATCGTATGTTATAAAAATGCAATTCGCATTGTACGAGAAGAAGGAGAACCCTAATGGTGTACGGAGAAAAGGGCAACATGAAGCTACATCCTATTAGTAATTTGAAGGCACAAAAACTAATAAGAAAAGGTTGCTATGCTGTTCTAGCACACGTCGAGAAAGTACAAACTGAAGAAAAGAGCATCAATGATGTTCCCGTCGCAAAAGAATTTCCCGATGTATTTCCGAAAGAATTACCGGGACTACCTCCACATCGATCTGTTGAATTTCAAATAGATCTTATACCAGGAGCTACACCAATAGCTCGTGCTCCTTATAGACTCGCACCCAGCGAGATGAAAGAACTGCAAAGCCAACTGCAAGAACTATTAGAACGTGGTTTCATTCGACCAAGCAAATCACCATGGGGAGCTCCTGTTTTGTTTGTCAAGAAGAAGGATGGTACATTTAGGTTGTGTATTGACTACAGAGAGTTGAACAAACTTAACATCAAAAACCGTTATCCACTGCCGAGAATTGACGACTTATTTGATCAACTACAAGGCTCGTCGGTTTATTTGAAGATCGATTTACGTTCTGGATATCATCAAATGCGAGTAAAGGAGGATGATATTCCAAAAACTGCTTTTAGGACGCGTTATGGTCATTACGAGTTTATGGTTATGCCGTTTGGATTGACTAACACACCAGCTGTGTTCATGGACCTTATGAACCGAGTGTGTGGGCCATATCTTGACAAGTTTGTCATTGTTTTCATCGATGACATACTTATTTACTCAAAGAATGATCAAGAGCACGAAGAACATTTGAGAAAAGTGCTAGAAGTATTGAGGAAAGAAAAACTGTACGCTAAGTTTTCAAAGTGTGCATTTTGGTTGGAAGAAGTTCAATTCCTCGGTCACATAGTGAACAAAGAAGGTATCCAGGTGGACCCGGCAAAGATCAAAACCATTGAAAAGTGGGAAACCCCAAAAACTCCGAAGCATATACGTCAATTTTTAGGACTAGCTGGTTACTACAGAAGGTTCATCCAAGACTTTTCCAGAATAGCAAAACCCTTAACTGCATTAACGCATAAAGGGAAGAAATTTGAATGGAAGGATGACCAAGAGAAAGCGTTTCAATTATTGAAGAAAAAGTTAACTACGGCACCTATATTGTCATTACCTGAAGGGAATGATGATTTTGTGATATATTGTGATGCCTCAAAGCAAGGTCTCGGTTGTGTATTAATGCAACGAACAAAAGTAATTGCTTATGCGTCTAGACAATTGAAGATTCACGAACAAAATTATACGACGCATGATTTGGAATTAGGCGCGGTTATTTTTGCATTAAAGACTTGGAGGCACTACTTATATGGGGTCAAAAGTATTATATATACCGACCACAAAAGTCTTCAACACATATTTAATCAGAAACAACTGAATATGAGGCAGCGTAGGTGAATTGAATTGTTGAATGATTACGACTTTGAGATTCGTTACCACCTGGGGAAGGTAAATGTGGTAGCCGACGCCTTGAACAGAAAGGACAGAGAACCCATTCGAGTAAAATCTATGAATATAATGATTCACACTAACCTTACTACTCAAATAAAGGAGGCGCAACAAGGAGTTTTAAAAGAGGGAAATTTAAAGGATGAAATACCCAAAGGATCGGAGAAGCATCTTAATATTCGGGAAGACGGAACCCGATATAGGGCTGAAAGAATTTGGGTACCAAAATTTGGAGATATGAGAGAAATGGTACTTAGAGAAGCTCATAAAACCAGATACTCAATACATCCTGGAACGGGGAAGATGTACAAGGATCTTAAGAAACATTTTTGGTGGCCAGGTATGAAAGCCGATATTGCTAAATATGTAGGAGAATGTTTAACGTGTTCTAAGGTCAAAGCTGAACATCAGAAACCATCAGGTCTACTACAACAACCTGAAATCCCGGAATGGAAATGGGAAAACATTACCATGGATTTCATTACTAAATTGCCAAGGACTGCAAGTGGTTATGATACTATTGGGGTAATAGTTGATCATCTCACCAAGTCAGCACACTTCCTGCCAATAAGAGAAGATGACAAGATGGATAAGTTAGCACGACTGTATTTGAAGGAAGTCGTCTCCAGACATGGAATACCAATCTCTATAATCTCTGATAGGGATGGCAGATTTATTTCAAGATTCTGGCAGACATTACAGCAAGCATTGGGAACTCGTCTAGACATGAGTACTGCCTATCATCCACAAACTGATGGCCAGAGTGAAAGGATGATACAAACGCTTGAAGACATGCTATGAGCTCGTGTTATTAATTTCGGAAACAGTTGGGATCGACATCTACCGTTAGCAGAATTTTCCTACAACAACAGCTACCATTCAAGCATTGAGATGGCGCCGTTTGAAGCACTTTATGGTAGAAAGTGCAGGTCTCCGATTTGTTGGAATGAAGTGGGGGATAGACAGATTACGGGTCCGGAGATCATACAAGAAACTATCGAGAAAATCATCCAAATTCAACAAAGATTGAAAATCGCCCAGAGTCGACAAAAGAGCTACGCGGACAGTAAAAGAAAAGATATAGAGTTTGAAATTGGAGAAATGGTCATGCTTAAGGTTTCACCTTGGAAAGGCGTTGTTCGATTTGGTAAACGGGGGAAACTAAATCCAAGGTACATTGGACCATTCAAGATTATAGATCATGTCGGACCAGTAGCTTACCAACTGGAGCTACCTTAACAACTCGCGGCTGTACATAACACTTTCCGCGTCTCAAATTTGAAGAAATGTTTTGCTAAATAAGATCTCACTATTCCGTTGGACGAAATCCAAATCAATGAAAAACTTCAATTCATTGAAGAACCCGTCGAAATAATGGATCGTGAGATTAAGAGACTTAAACAAAACAAGATACCGATTGTTAAGGTTCGATGGAATGCTCGTAGAGGACCTGAGTTCACCTGGGAGCGTGAAGATCAGATGAAGAAGAAATACCCGCATTTATTTCCAGAAGATACGTCAACACCTCCAACTGCTTAAAATTTCGGGATGAAATTTATTTAACGGGTAGGTACTGTAGTGACCCGAACTTTTCCATGTTTATATATATATTAAATGAAATTGTTATTTACATGATTAAGTGTTTCCAACATGTTAAGCAATCAAACTTGTTAAGACTGTTTTAATTAAAATAGGTTTCATATAGACAATTGACCACCCAAGTTGACCGGTGATTCACGAACGTTAAAACTTGTAAAAACTATACGATGACATATATATGGTTATATATATAGTTAAAATGATTTTATTATAAGTATGTATCTCATTAGGTATTTTAACAATGAGTTATATACATAAAAATGAGACTATTAATTTAAGAAACTAGAAAACGATATATATAACGATTATCGTTATAACAACGTCTTACTAGGTACATATGAATCATATTAAGATATTGATACACTTGGTTAATTATGTTAAATGATAAGTAAATATATTATTAAGTGTATTAACAATGAAATACATATGTAAAAATAAGACTACTAACTTAATGATTTCAAAACGAGACATATATGTAACGATTATCGTTGTAACGACATTTAACTGTATATATATCATGCTAAAATATATTATATATCATAATATCATGATTATATAACAATTTAACATCTCATTTGTTATAATAAATAATGGGTTAACAACATTCAACAAGATCGTTAACCTAAAGGTTTCAAAACAACATTTACATGTAACGACTAACGATGACTTAACGACTCAGTTAAAATGTATACACATGTAGTGTTTTAATATGTATTCATACACTTTTGAAAGACTTCAAGACACTTATCAAAATACTTCTACTTAACAAAAATGCTTACAATTACATCCTCGTTCAGTTTCATCAACAATTCTACTCGTATGCACCCATATTCGTACTCGTACAATACACAGCTTTTAGATGTATGTACTATTGGTATATACACTCCAATGATCAGCTCTTAGCCGCCCATGTGAGTCACCTAACACATGTTTGAACCATCATTTGGCAACTAGCATAAAATATCTCATAAAATTACAAAAATATGAGTAATCATTCATGACTTATTTACATGAAAACAAAATTACATATCCTTTATATCTAATCCATACACCAACGACCAAAAACACCTACAAACACTTTCATTCTTCAATTTTCTTCATCTAATTGATCTCTCTCAAGTTCTATCTTCAAGTTCTAAGTGTTCTTCATAAATTCCAAAAGTTCTAGTTTCATAAAATCAAGAATACTTCCAAGATTGCAAGTTTACTTCCAAGTTTTCTAAATCCATTCCAAGTAATCATCCAAGATCAAGAAACCTTTGTTACTTACAGTAGGTTATCTTTCTAATACAAGGTAATAATCATATTCAAACTTTAATTCAATTTCTATAACTATAACAATCTTATTTCGAGTGAAAATCTTACTTGAAATTGTTTTCATGTCATGATTCTGCTTCAAGAACTTTGAAGCCATCCAAGGATCCTTTGAAACTAGATCTATTTTTCTCATTTCCAGTAGGTTTATCCAAGGAACTTGAGGTAGTAATGATGTTCATAACATCATTCGATTCATACATATAAAGCTATCTTATTCGAATGTTTAAACTTGTGATCACTAGAACATAGTTTAGTTAATTCTAAACTTGTTCGCAAATAAAAGTTAATCCTTCTAACTTGACTTTTAAAATCAACTAAATACATGTTCTATATCTATATGATATGCTAACTTAATGATTTAAAACCTGGAAACACGAAAAACACCGTAAAACTGGATTTACGCCGTCGTAGTAACACCGCGGGCTGTTTTGGGTTAGTTAATTAAAAACTATGATAAACTTTGATTTAAAAGTTGTTATTCTGGAAAAATGATTTTTATTATGAACATGAAACTATATCCAAAAATTAAGGTTAAACTTAAAGTGGAAGTATGTTTTCTAAAATGGTCATCTAGACGTCGTTCTTTCGACTGAAATGACTACTTTTACAAAAAGGACTTGTAACTTATTTTTCTGACTATAAACCTATACTTTTTCTACTTAGATTCATAAAATAGAGTTCAATATGAAACCATAGCAATTTGATTCACTCAAAACGGATTTAAAATGAAGAAGTTATGGGTAAAACAAGATTGGATAATTTTTCTCATTTTAGCTACGTGAAAATTGGTAACAAATCTATTCCAACCATAACTTAATCAACTTTTATTGTATATTATGTAATCTTGAGATACCATAGACACGTATACAATGTTTCGACCTATCATGTCGACACATCTATATATATTTCGGAACAACCATAGACACTCTATATGTGAATGTTGGAGTTAGCTATACAGGGTTGAGGTTGATTCCAAAATATATATAGTTTGAGTTGTGATCAATACTGAGATACTATACACTGGGTCGTGGATTGATTCAAGATAATATTTATCGATTTATTTCTGTACATCTAACTGTGGACAACTAGTTGTAGGTTACTAACAAGGACAGCTGACTTAATAAACTTAAAACATCAAAATATATTAAAAGTGTTGTAAATATATTTTGAACATACTTTGATATATATGTATATATTGTTATAGGTTCGTGAATCAACCAGTGGCCAAGTCTTACTTCCCAACGAAGTAAAAATCTGTGAAAGTGAGTTATAGTCCCACTTTTAAAATCTAATATTATTGGGATGAGAATACATGTAGGTTTTATAAATGATTTACAAAATAGACACAAGTACGTGAAACTACATTCTATGGTTGAATTATCGAAATCGAATATGCCCCTTTTTATTAAGTCTGGTAATCTAAGAATTAGGGAACAGACACCCTAATTGACGCGAATCCTAAAGATAGATCTATTGGGCCTAACAAACCCCATCCAAAGTACCGGATGCTTTAGTACTTCGAAATTTATATCATATCCGAAGGGTGTCCCGGAATGATGGGGATATTCTTATATATGCATCTTGTTAATGTCGGTTACCAGGTGTTTACCATATGAATGATTTTTATCTCTATGTATGGGATGTGTATTGAAATATGAAATCTTGTGGTCTATTGTTACGATTTGATATATATAGGTTAAACCTATAACTCACCAACATTTTTGTTGACGTTTAAAGCATGTTTATTCTCAGGTGAATACTAAGAGCTTCCGCTGTTGCATACTAAAATAAGGACAAGAGTTGGAGTCCAAGTTTGTATGATATTGTGTAAAAACTGCATTCAAGAAACTGATTTCGATGTAACATATTTGTATTGTAAACCATTATGTAATGGTCGTGTGTAAACAGGATATTTTAGATTATCATTATTTGATAATCTACGTAAAGCTTTTAAACCTTTATTTATGAAATAAAGGTTATGATTTGTTTTAAAAATGAATGCAGTCTTTGAAAAACGTCTCATATAGAGGTCAAAACCTCGCAACGAAATCAATTAATATGGAACGTTTTTAATCAATAAGAACGGGACATTTCACAAAGACTGCTTTCAGGACGCGTTACGGTCATTACGAGTTTATGGTTATGCCGTTTGGATTGACTAACGCACCAGCTGTGTTCATGGACCTCATGAACCGTGTGTGTGGGCTATATCTCGACAAGTTTGTCATTGTTTTTATCGATGACATACTTATTTACTCAAAGAATGATCAAGAGCACGAAGAACATTTGAGAAAAGTGGTAGAGTTGTTGAGGAAAGAAAAACTGTAAGCTAAGTTTTCAAAGTGTGCATTTTGGTTAGAAGAAGTACAATTCCTCGGTCGCATAGTGAACAAAGAAGGTATTCAGGTGGATCCGGCAAAGATTGAAACTGTTGAAAATTGAGAAACCCCAAAAACTCCGAAACATATACGCCAATTTTCAGGACTAGCTGGTTACTACAGAAGATTCATCCAAGATTTTTCCAAAATAGCAAAACCCTTGACTGCATTAACGCATAAAGGGAAGAAATTGGAATGGAAGGATGAACAAGAGAAAGCGTTTCAATTGTTGAAGAAAAAGTTAACTACGGCACCTATATTATCATTGCCTGAAGGGAATGATGATTTTGTGATATATTATGACGCCTCAAAGCAAGGTCTCGATTGTGTATTAATGCAAGGAACGAAGGTAATTGCTTATGCGTCTAGACAATTGAAGATTCACGAGCAAAATTATACGACACATGATTTGGAATTAGGCGCGGTTGTTTTTGCATTAAAGACTTGGTGGCGCTATTTATATGGGGTCAAAAGTATTATATATACCGACCACAAAAGTCTTCAACACATATTTAATCAGAAACAACTGAACATGAGGCAGCGTAGATGGATTGAGTTATTGAATGATTACGATTTCGAGATTCGTTACCACCCGGGGAAGGTGAATGTGGTAGCCGATGCTTTGAGTAGAAAGGACAGAGAACCTATACGGGTAAAAGCTATGAATATAATTATTCGTACTAACCTTACTACTCAAATAAAGGAGGCGCAATAGGGAGTTGTAAAAGAAGGGAATTTGAAAAATGAAATACCCAAAGGGTCGGAGAAACACCTTAATATTCGGGAAGACAGAACTCGATATAGAGCTGAAAGAATTTGGGTACCAAGGTTTGGAGATGTGAGAGAAAAGGTACTTAAGGAAGCACATAAAACCAGATATTCAATACATCTCGGAGCGGGGAAGATGTACAAAGATCTCAAGAAACACTTTTAGTGGCCGGGTATGAAAGCCGATATTGCTAAATACGTAGGAGAATGTTTGACGTGTTCTAAGGTCAAAGCTGAACATCAGAAACCATCAGGTCTACTTCAACAATCCGAAATCCCGGAATGAAAATGGGAAAACATTACCATGGATTTCATTACTAAATTACCAAGGACTACAAGTGGTTGTGATACTATTTGGGTAATAGTCGATCGTCTTACCAAATTAGCACATTTTCTGTCAATGAGAGAAGATGACAAAATGGAGAAGTTGGCACGATTATACTTGAAAGAAGTTGTCTCCAGACATGGAATACCAATCTCTATTATCTCTGATAGGGATGGAAGATTTGTTTCAAGGTTTTGGCAGACATTACAGCAAACATTAGGAACTCGTCTAGACATGAGTACTGTCTATCATCTACAAACCGATGGGCAAAGTGAGAGGACTATACAAACTCTTGAAGACGTGCTACGAGCATGTGTTATTGATTTTGGAAACAGCTGGGATCGACTCCTACCGTTAGCAGAATTTTCCTACAACAACAGTTACCATTCGAGTATTGAGATGGCACCGTTTGAAGCACTCTATGGTAGAAAGTGCAGGTCTTCAATTTGTTGGAGTGAAGTGGGGGATAGACAGATTACGGATCCAGAGATAATTCAAGAAACTACCGAGAAGATCATTCAAATTCAACAACGGTTGAAAACCGCCCAAAGTCGACAAAAGAGTTACGCTGACATTAAAAGAAAAGACATAGAATTTGAAGTTGGAGAGATGGTCATGCTTAAGGTTTCACCTTGGAAAGGCGTTGTTCAATTTGGTAAACGGGGGAAACTAAATCCAAGGTACATTGGACCATTCAAGATTATAGATCGTGTCGGACCAGTAGCTTATCGACTTGAGTTACCTCAACAACTCGCGGCTATACATAACACTTTCCACGTCTCAAATTTGAAGAAATGTTTTGCTAAAGAAGATCTCACTATTCCGCTTGACGAAATCCAAATCAATGAAAAACATCAATTCATCGAAGAACCCGTCGAAATAATGGATCGTGTGGTTAAAAGGCTTAAGCAAAACAAGATACCAATTGTTAAGGTTCGATGGAATGCTCGTAGAGGAACCGAGTTCACCTGGGAATGTGAAGACTAGATAAAGAAGGACTACCCGCACTTATTTCCAGAAGATGCGTCAACACCTTCAACCGCTTAAAATTTCGGGACGAAATTTATTTAACGGGTAGGTACTGTAGTGACCCGAACTTTTCCATGATTATTTATTAAATGAAAACTATATTTGCATGATTAAATTTTTCCAAATGTTAAGCAATCAAACTTATTAAAACTTGATTATTTGAAATGAGTTCATGTAGACAATTGACCACCCAAGTTGACCGGCGATTCACGAACGTTAAAACTTGTAAAAACGACATGATGATATATATATATATATATATATATATATATATATATATATATATATATATATATATATATATATATATATATATATATATATATGGACATATATATGGTTAACATGAGATTATGATAGGTAAGTATCTCACTAAGTATATTAACAATGTGTAATATACATAAAAAATGAGAATATTGAATTATGAAGCTCGAAACGATATACATAACGATTATCGTTATAGCAACGTCTTACTAAATACATATGTATTTTATTAAGATATTGATATACTATATTTAACATGATAAAATGATAATTAAGTATATCATTAAGTGTATTAAAAATGAACTATACAAGTAAGATGAGACTACTAACTTAAAGATTTTGAAACAATTTATATATGTAACGATTATCGTTGTAATAGTATTTTAACATATATATATATATATATATATATATATATATATATATATATATATATATATATATATATATATATATATATGATGTTAAGATATATTCATACACCATGTTATCATGTTAACATAACAATTTAACATCTTATTTAAGTATTATAACAATGGATTAATTACATTTAACAAGATCGTTAACTTAAAGGTTTCAAAACAACACTTACATGTAACGACTAACGGTGACTTAACGACTCAGTTAAAATGTATATACATGTAGTGTATTAATATGTATTAGTACATTTTTGAAAGACTTCAAGACACATATCAAAGTACTTCTACTTAGCAAAAATGCTCACAATTACATTCTCATTCATTTTCATTAACAATTCTACTCGTATGTACCCGTATTCGTACTCGTACAATACACAACTTCTAGAGGTATTTACTATTGGTATATACACCTTTAATCATTCATTATTAGCAGCCATATTAGAGTCAAACACATGTGGAACCATTATTTAACAACTTGTATGACTAATGAGCTAAAAACAAACTTAAGGATCTTTTTTTTCTTTATAACAAATAATCTCGTTTTTATGATTTCACCTCATTTTTTCATTCCATTTTCTCATACTTATACTCCAAATTCTCTCTCAAAATACTCCTAACATCATACTTGATCATCTCCAAGCATTTTCACCATCTTTTAGCTTCAATTACAAGCTTTAATCATCATAAAAACAACCATTCAAGAACACTTCAAGAAATATTTCAAACTTGCTAGCTTACTTCCAATCTTGCAAATCCATTTCAAGTGATCATTCAATCTCAAGAAATCTTTCTTATTTACAGTAAGATAGCTTTCTAATTCAAGGTAATACTCATACTCAAACTTTGATTCAATTTCTATAACTATAATAATCTTATTTCTAGTGGAAATCTTACTTGAACTTGTTTTCATGTCATGATTCTACTTCAAGAACTTTCAAGCCATCCAAGGATCCTTTGAAGCTAGATCTATTTTTCTCTTTTCCAATAGGTTTATCCACAAAACTTGAGGTAGTAATGATGTTCATAACATCATTCGATTCATACATATAAAGCTATCTTATTCGAAGATTTAAACTTGTAATCACTAGAACATAGTTTAGTTAATTCTAAACTTGTTCGCAAATAAAGTTAATCCTTATAAATTGATTTTTAAAATCAACTAAACATATGTTCTATATCTATATGATATGCTAACTTAATGATTTAAAATCTGGAAACACGAAAAACACCGTAAAATCGGACATACGCCGTCGTAGTAACACCAAGGGCTGTTTTGGGTTAGTTGATTAAAAACTATGATAAAATTTGATTTAAAAGTTGTTCTTCTAAGAAAATGATTTTTCTTATGAACATGAAACTATATTCAAAAATAATGGTTAAACTCAAAGTGGAAATATGTTTTTCAAAATGGTCATCACGACGTCGTTCTTTCGACTGAAATGACTACCTCTTATAATATTGACTTGTAACCTGTATTTCTGACTATAAAATTAAAATTTTTCTATTTAGATTCATAAACTTAAGTTCAATATGAAGCCATAGCAACTTGAATCACTCAAAACGGATTTAAAACGAAGAAGTTATGGATAAACAAAATTAGAAAAATTTTACTTGTTTTAGCTACGAAAATTTTATAACAAATCCATATTAATCATATCCTAGCTAAATTATATTGTATTATAAATGTATTATGTAATCTTGGGATACCATAGACACGTATACAATGTTTTGACATATCATATCGACCCATCTATATATATATTTCGGAACAACCATAGACATTCTATATGCAGTAATGTTTGAGTTAGCTATACAGGGTTGAGGTTGATTCCAAAATAATATATGTAATTTGTGTTGTGATCGAGCCTGAGACTTGTGTACACTGGGTCGTGGATTGATTCGAGATAATATATATGGATTTATTTCAGTACATCTAACTGTGGACAACTAGTTGTAGGTTACTAACGAGGACTGCTAACTTAACAACTTAAATCATAAAAATGTAATAAAAAATGTTGTGAATATATTTAAATCATACTTTGATATATATGTACATATTTGTTATAGGTTCATGAATCGACCAGTGGCCAAGTCTTATTTCCAACGAAGGAAAAATCTGTGAAAGTGTGTTATAGTCCCACTTTTAAAATCTATTATTTTTGGGATGAGAATAATGCAGTTTTATAAATGTTTTACAAAATAGATACAAGTGATCAAAATTACATTCTATGTTGAATTATCGAACTGAATATGCCCCTTTTTAGCTTGGTAGCCTAAGAATTGGTGTTTATTATAATTGCCACTAATTGACGCGAATCCTAAAGATAGATCTATTTGGACCAACAAGCCTCATCCGAGTTACGGATACTTTAGTACTTCGATTTATCATGTCCGATGAGATTCCCGGAATGATAGGGATATTCTATATGCATCCTGTTAAGGCCAGTTACCAGGTGTTCATCATATGAATGATTTTCTTGTAGATTGCATGTTGTTTATGAGAAATGGAAATATGAAATCTTGTGGTCTATTATTACGATTTGATAAATATATAGGTTAAACTTATAACTCACCAACATTTTGGTTGACGTTTAAAGCATGTTCATCTCAGGTGATTATTAAGAGCTTCCGCTGTTACATGCTAACTTATGGACAAGAGTTGGAGTCAGCAAGCTTGTATTATATTGTTTAAAAACTGCATTCGAAGACTTAAATTGATGTGTAATATTATTGTAAACCATTATGTAATAATCGTGTGAAAACGCTATATTTTAGATTATCATTATTTTATAATCGTCGTAATATTTTTAAACCTTTATCGATAAAATAAAGGTTATGGTTTGTTTTAAAATCGAATGCCGTCTTTGAAAAACGTCTCATATAGAGGTCAAAACCTCGCAACGAAATCAATTAATATGGAACTTTTAATAATCGATATGAACGGGACATTTCATCCCTAATCCAATTCTACTTGTAATAGGCCCAAATATTCAACACAACCCAACAGCTTCTAAAAAAAATGTAGGTGCCAAGATTCGAACTCAGGACCTCTTGTTTAGCAAACCCACTACTAACCACCGAACTGCTCACTAGTTTTCTGAATTAATTCATGTTTATAATTATATAACCATTTATGAACTGTTAACATAAACATCATCATCTCCTTCATCAGACACCCATTGTCATCATCATTAATGTCATCGATTTATCTTCACTGTGTCACCTTCATAACACATCATAATCATCTAACATCATCACAACCATTATCAATATGATTGTCGTCATCTTAATCGTTTTCATTGAGTATTTCGTGCATCCTCTTCTTGTATCATTTTCGTCATCCCCAACTTATGGACTGGGTGGAGTTTTAAATATAGCAACAGCCCAAATGACAGCCCAATAAGCAAAGGAAAAACGCTGCCCAATCATTCGGAGCCCATTAAAGTTAAATGTGTGGATTTAGGATTCGGTAAAAAAAAAATAACAGAAAGATACAAGTTGCAGCATACGTGTGATCACTCCCACCATCTTCTTTTCAACATGTAATAAAAAAATTAGATTTATTCCCACTTGGTCGGCCACCTTCGATGAAATATAGCAGCCATCAATAAAAAAAATGGAAACAGTCGGTGGTGCTTATTATTTAAACAGAAAAAGAAATTTACTTAGCAGCCATATCCTCTTCTTTCCATCATCATCTATATATCACACGTGGGTGTGTTTTGGGTTATAAAAAGGAAACAATTGCAATAGTAAAAGAAATCATAAAACGGGAGTTTTCTTCTCCTTGGGTTTGAATAGCAAGAACGAGTAAGGTATTAGGGTTTACGATGGTGGAGATGAGGGTTCAACTACAGATCTTTGGGTGTCTACAAACAGGAATAAACAATTGTAGGCCGAAGCAGATAGCTTCATATTGTGTTGGTGATTAAGCTGATCAAACAAAAAAAAATATCACAGCGTAGCAGCAGTAAATTTGGATTTTATGTTGGCTTTGCAAAAGAAGAATACTATATGGTTGTTTGTTCCTAACAACTAAATGAAGGTGGTGGTTCGATTTGCAGAATAGCTATAGAGACGTAGAGAGGGAAGGATAGTGAGGTTTTCGAAGAAAAAAAACATACAGTGAGGTGATGGTCTCACGGTTTGAAGAATGTGGGGTGGGTTTGAGAATGGTACAAGTTTTATAGTAATGATGGTTAATGGTGTTGGTAGTGGCGGTTAAGGTGGAGGAAGGTGGCGGGTTCAAATGATGATTTGGTTTGCTTATAGAAAAGAGGTTACATGTTTTCAGTTTCTTCTCTTTTTTGTTTTAATTTGAGTTGTTGTAATGGATTGTGATTATTGATAATGTAATTGATAAGTTGAATGATTTTTCTAATAACCTTGAGAATTCACTTGTTTTGTAGTTATAATTCGTCGACACAGAAATATTCCACAGGTACGAATACAAATAAAAATAATAAAAAGTGAATGCGACCTTCAACAGATTTTGTTGGTTTCTTTGAATTGAATTCGATTTGTAAACAAGAAAATAAGAATCAGTACCATATAATCGTGACAAGAAACGGATTCCAATTATATATATCTGATTCTTCATAGATTGGTACGAATGATATAGCTGTAAATGATTTTTAGGGAAAGAAACAAAAATCAACAACAGGTTGATAAGGATAGGAAACAGAATACGTTCCTTTATGTAATTATACAAGTATATACGGTGTCTGTATATGTAATTATATATGAATATATCTACATTTTGTGTATATATATGTATTTATATATAACTGTAATTATCTGTATAATATATCTGTATTCGTTTATTGAATATGTAAAGGAACATATTAATATTTATAATAAAATCATTAATATTTAATATTAATATTAATAATATTAATAAAACTAATAATAATAATGATAATAGAAATAATAATGATATTAATATCATAATAATATTAATAAGAATACTGATAATAATAACTTTAAATAAACATAATTATTTTTAGTAATCAAGTTAATATAATAACTTATACATAACCATTATATATATATATTTTATATTACGAATAATAATATTAATAATACAATTATTGATATTAACATTACCAATAATAAAAGTAACGATAATAATATTAATATAACAATTATATTCAAACTTGCAATTTAATATTGTTTATTATTTATGTAATATTATATCATTTGATGACGTTTACTGAATAATTAATATTTACATATTTTATTTATATAATAGAGTCATATATAGTTTCAATATAACATATATATATATATATATATATATATATATATATATATATATATATATATATATATATATATATATATATATATATATATATATATATATATTTTAACAATAACTTAATTATTCTAATTATGATTAAAGTATACTTTATTAATTTAAAATATTATATATATACTAATATTTATATTTATATAATATTTAAACATATTTATTTACCAATAATTGTTCGTGAATCGTCGGAAGCGGTCAAAGTTAAATGAATCCATGTGAACAATTCAGAAATTTTTGAATCTCAACATTGCAGACTTTGCTTATCGTGTCGAAACCATTTTAAGATTAAGTTTAAATTTGATCGGAAATTTTCGGGTCGTCACAGTACCTACCCGTTAAAAAAATTTCTTCTCGAAATTTGATTGAGATGGTCATGGCAAACAATAAGTATGTTTTCATGACGCATACGAGCTGAAAATTAGGGTTTTATCATCATTGAGTAATATAGATAAAACAATTTGATTTTGTGAAGAATACGAGTGAAGCTATCACAAAAGAGTGAAATGAGTAAATGCAAGTTCATATTAACCGGTGACGTAGTCACGGTTGATTTCCTGAATTCATGGGAAAAAGATAGAACTATCAAGATAATATGTTCTTGATATGTTTAGAGGTTAGATAGAATGTAAGAGTCGTGTAACATGGTACATGATGACGGTATGGTCTGTGAATCATCATGTTCCATTAGAAACTCAGCATGACTTACTATAATATAATCATGTTGATCAAGGGTCATTATATTATACTAACTCATGCTTCAGTTCCCAACACTACTTCAAGAACTTTCATATTTTAATTTCAAATTTTTGTTTTTTTTTTCTCTTCAGAATTTAGAAACTAAAATAATTTCCTTTCTTGATGCAATACAGATAACTCGGAGAGATAAATAATATCGAACAAGAATATTTATGAAGATATCTTCAGAAATATTGAGGATATTTATAATGAAAGATATGATGATATCTTATAATTTCTAATATCGATGGATGATGATGAGGATTTGTCCGTAAAAGCATAGAGTCAGGAGCAAAGTATTCGATAATGACTTCAGCAGACACTGAATCATTTGGATTCTTTGAAGGCAGGTTTAATCTTTGTGATTTATCCATAGTCTCCTTCATGGTTTGCTTAATCCGTTTCCCAGTTCCAACATTTCTGAGTTTTGCCAACATAATATCCTTTATCATCAAACTTTCGACTGTTAAGGTCGTTTACAGATTTTGCTGCTTCATTCAGCTTTTTCAACATTCCGAGTATTGATTCGTATGCTGGGTGCTTTTCAAAATTTCAGAATGGAAGATCATGATTCTAAGAGATAAATGTTATATGTATACATATAACTGTTGATATAGAAACACTGCGAGATGTCGAAATACTGATTGCTGATTCTCGGTAATTGGTATGACAATTCTCGTTACAAGGTGCGAATGAGTATATGATAGATTTTTAATGAATAAAAATAATGGTTCTTCGGAGAGACTTAAACCAATGAGTAATGAAGTTGTTGGTAAGTTTACTGCTAATATGGTGGGATATAAACGGTTCTCCAGTAACGACGACGAAGGGCATACTTATATATCTCGATTATAATATAGTTTATTCGAATGAAAAGTCGAAATTGATTTGCTGAAGCTTTGACAAAATTGGCTAATTTGGAGAGGAATTTGTAATGTTATTTTTGGTAATAACAATACTAAAGGAGCTAGTACAGATACGTATTAAACATTTACTCAGGTTCCAAGTGTTTTCAGGTGCATAACTATATGCATCAATCTTTTCTTCCGTAGATGAAGTGCGCTTGGTCCATCCTCTCGATTGAGGTGTTTTCCAGAATCATGAAAGGTTTGAACGCAGATTGTTATCGTCAAGACACAAATGAGGTTTAAGATGAAATCAAGTGGCAAACTTGAAGAATTGTTTAGTTTCATATGTTATAATCAATATTTTAATTCATTTTAATTGTCCAATGTTGACAGTCCACAGTTAGCAGTCCACAATTAGTAATTCAATAATTTATATATAATATTCAAATTAATTAATACATATCGTGACCCATTGTATACATGTCTCAGACTCGATCACAACTCAAAGTATATATATTATTATAGAATCAACCTCAACCCTGTATAGCTAACTCAAGCATTACAGCATATAGAGTGTCTATGGTTATTCTAAATAATATATATATATATATATATATATATATATATATATATATATATATATATATATATATATATGCGTCAATATGATATGTCAAAACCTTATATACGTGTCCCGATATTTAAAGTGCGTAAAATAAATAACTGAAATTAAATGACGATAAATAAAATTGCGAGAATATAAATTGCGATAATTAAATTGCGATAAATAAAATGTAATCAGTTAGCTAGGAACAGTTAGCTAGGAACAGTTAGCGTGGATTCTTACCAAAATTTCTCATAGTTAATTTGTCTGTTTCTAACAAATTTTATTTTGTCATATATTTTCTTCATTATGCCACTTGTTGAATTCTGATAGGTCAAAATCCAAATATGAAATTGAATGAAAATGGTTATTCTGCGGTGAACGGATACGTATATCGGTGGTTGTAAGTAGGATAGTAAATAACTGTTGAATCAGCTTCGACGAATGTACAGTGTAACTTATTAAGGTGAAATCTAAATATTCCTCGGGTATTACCTACCCGTTAAAATATTTTCACCATTAACAGTTTGTACAAAAGAATTTTTAATTAAAATCTTTATGAAAACATATATACATATATATTTTCTTCAGATGTAATCATGGATTTAATAAGTTAATAAGATATTAAACTCATTTGGTTTACGGTTAGAACTAGAGTACATAATCTCTAAAACATTTGAGGTTACATAACCATCATGTCGAACGAAGATAAATGATGTAGAACGTCATGTAGAACGATGATTATTCTCGAGGTACAGAATGAGATGTTGAGGCATGTGATGTTGAAACTTGGGTTCTGGGTGGTACTGTTGGTGCCAGTGATGTTGCTGAAGCTGGTAAATTTTGCACCATATTCTCCAAATTTATTTCTCGAGCACGAAGTTCGTTGACTTCTTCTATTATCCCGGGATGATTGTCTGTTGGAACGAGCGAATGAATAAGGTTTAGAATTTTAGATAGAATATAATCGTGGTGAGATATTCAGAAAATGAGTGTGAAAATGGTGTTTCGAATGGATTTGCCGGTAAGTGCTTCAGGTTCATCGCCAAGAGGTGAAGTTGGTTGGTGGAAAAGATCTCTTTCTTCTCGTCTCTATTGATTAAGTAGCATACGAACCCATCTCCAATTCATCCAGAATAAATGATGGCTAATTGGTTGATCCATTCCGGTCACACTTCTACCAGAGCTTAGGTGAACATCCATGTCGGAATAACTATCGGAATAACTATCGAAATCTGAGGGACTCGAACTGGTTGAGGGATTCATCTCGTACGATCAGATGAAGGATTTTTGATAAGAAATAGATTATAGGATGTAGATTAGTACCCTGCAATACATAATTTACATATGCATATATAATACTAAAATCCCATAAGTTACGGAGGAATCTACGGAAGTTGTCAGATAAAGGTAACAATAACATATACGCTAAGATATGAATTTATCTATACATTGTCTATGTAATAGAGGAAGTAAGACGTGTCTAGACTTTAAGGATGATAAGCAAATAATTTTTGACACTAAATGATAATCAAAACTTTTGACATGCAGACACGGTGGAAGTCCATACCCACTGATGCATCTAAACAACTATCAATTAGACATACTAATGCAAGACCTGGTTCGCTAAGACCACCGCTCTGATACCAACTGAAATGCCCCGTTCATACCGGTTATAAACGATTCATAATAGTTGATTACATCGCAAGTTACTTGACCTCTATATGATACATTTTACAAACATTGCATTCATTTTTAAAAGACAATCTTTCATTTCATCGACAGTTGACGGCATCCATACCATTTCATAATATATTCAACTATAATTGATTTAATAATAATCTTGATGAACTCAACGACTCGAATGCAACATCTTTTGAAATATGTCATGAACGACTCCAAGTAATATCTCTAAAATGAGCAAATGCACATCGAAAGATTTCTTACATACCTGAGAATAAACATGCTTAAAAGTTTCAACCAAAAGGTTGGTGAGTTCATTAGTTTATCATAATCAATATTCATTTTCATCATTTTAATAGACCACAAGATTTTCATTTCCATTTCTCATAAATATACGTCCCATTCATAGAGACAAAAATATCATTCATATGGAGTGAACACCTGATAATCGACCTTAACAAGTTGCATATAGAATAACCTCATCATTCCGGGACAACTTCGGACATGATAAATTTGCCATCATTCCGGGAAAATTTCGGACATGATAAATTCGCCATCATTCCGGGAAAACTTCGGACATGATAAATTCGCCATCATTCCGGGAAAACTTCGGACATGATAAATTCGCCATCATTCCATAAAAACTTCGGACATGATAAATTCGCCATCATTTCGGGAAAACTTCGGACATGATAAATTCGCCATCATTCCGGGAAAACTTCGGACATGATAAATTCGCCATCATTTCGGGAAAACTTTGGACATGATAATTAGGACATATTCGATTTCGATAATTCAACCATAGAATGTAGTTTCGATTACTTGTGTCTATTTCGTAAAACATGTAGTGACCCGGAAATTTCCGACCAAATTTAAACTTAATCTTTATATGATTTCGACACGATAAGCAAAGTCCGTTATGTTGCGTCTCAAAATTTTTGGAACTGTTTCATAAATTCATTTGACCTTCTATTGTTCCCGACGATTCACAAACATTTGTCTGTAAATAAATATATATTGATAGATATGTATAAATATAAAATTATATAATACAATTTAATCATTTGAATTAAAATAAATCTATATATACATGTATGTGATTTCTATATATAGTTAATATTATATGTATATTGTAATATATATAAAATATATGAATATTAAATATTAAATATAGGTTATTATATAAGTATCAAATATTACATAATTAATAATATGTAATATTAATATATTAAATTACAAGTAAAATATAAATGTTATACTTATTACTTTCATTATTATTGTTAACATCAATATTATTAATATGATTATCATATTTAGTATTATTATTATTAATAGACAATAATACAATTTATTATTATTATTATAATTAATAATATTATTATAATCATTATTTGTATTACTCCTATTATTATTAGTATTTGTATTATTATTAATAAAATTATCAATATTATTCATAATCTAAATTAATACGAAATAATAAGAATCAAAATCAGTTTATATCATTATCAAACTATGTTTGATTTGTAATTACTATTTCCGATTACTGACATTAAAATCAACGCAAACAAATTCAGTTATCATTCTCCATTTACTTTTCATTTTTTTTCTTCGTCTTCTGTATCTGATTGATTCTATCGACCTTAATAACCCCACAAACCCATTTGATTGTCCTTATAACCCTTCTATAATCATTTACAAGTCATCTCCTTCTCTCATAGAAAAACACATACAATACATGAGAATGAACCTCAAAACGATCACCACTCAACCTTCCATCTTCACCATCGATCTTCACCATCACCAAGGACACACTTTCACAATGAACACCCTTGGTTACTGCTGCAGCTGCACTCTTATGTTCCTGTTTTATGAACCGAGTAAAGACGATGAAGTTAGTAATAAAAAGAAAATGATGAAGACGAACCTGATAACTAACGATGTTAATCAACTAATTAAAGTTACTCGTTTTTATTTTCTTTCTCCTTTCTGACTCCTCTTCCTGATTATTCGTTGATTATAAGTATCACGCGTATGGTTATATAAAGTAGACTATATAATTTTTCTTTTGCCACTTTCTTTTGTTAATGATTTGCATGGGGGACAACACACATTCTATGGCCGACACTTTCAAGAAAATATCCACTTGAATGAATAAAAGTAGTGAAATGATAGATTAGTGGTAGGACAAGAGGTTTGAATCACTTCATTAAAACCCAACGAACAAAGTTTTAAATTGCATAGTATTCAACTTGAACATGGGCCATGAATCCATGAAAAACACGTGAAGCCAATTCACCATTTAGTAATTTTTGTTAAAAGAACTGAAAGTTTTTTTTATTTATTTAAATCACAGCTCGTCGATTTAGATGTTTGGGATTGAGCTGTATATTTAATCATTTTGACGGGCCGAGATTCAGTCAAATGGTTGGGCTGCGTAAAGGGCTATTGTGTTGGACCATCCATATTTTCTGCTTGGCAACAATTGAACAACCCCAAGAAACCATTCAGGTGACTAAGCTTCTGCTTTTGTTTTTATTTCTCGAACGAACTCCATAAACCGAAGGAAATACAGCTGCTATTTGTTGATGTTTTAATGATGATTATGATCATGAATCATAGATGAGAGTGATGTTACAATATTAATGAGCGAAGAGCCATAATACTCGATGGTTGTTTTTTGTTTAAAACTCATTACCTGTTACAATACGATGGCTCCATGTGTTGTTATTCGATGATACGTAAAGATGAGGTGGTGTACAATGATGAGTAATGATGATGATAACGAAAGTAGATGGAAACGGGTTATGATAATATAACAAAGATAATTAGGATCGTGATCTTATGTTATTAATGACGATGACGATTTAGAGACTGAATGATAGGATGAATATGAATAAGTTATGATCGGGATGATGGATAAAGTAGATGATGATCGAATATGAGGTATTATGTTAATGATGATGGAAAGATGATTTGGGTTCTTGGTTTAAAAAGAAAAGAAAACAGAAACGAGATTAAATAAATTAAGTTAGGGTTCTAATCAGAAGGGTAAGGATAGAGGAACGATTAGAGGGTGTTGTGGATGAGCAAGAGGTCTTTGGTTCGAGACTGGTCTCTGCCAAATTTTTTTAGAAAACTCTTTAAGGTAGTCTCTATTATTATTATTATTACTATTATTTTTAAAATTATTATTATTGTTATTTATATTATTATTATTATTATTATTATTATTATTATTAATGTAAGTATTATTATTATTAATATCATTATTATTATCACTATTAGAAAATTATTATTATTATATTTATTATTATCATTACTATCTTTTTATTATTAAAAGTATCATTGTTAATACCCATAAATTATTAAATATAATAATTATATCACCAAAGAATAATACATAAATTCGTTCGATTAAAATTATGTGTGTTAATATATATATAAATGATATAGGTTCGTGAATCCGAGGTCAACCTTGCATTGTTCCGTTCCGTCGTATGCATATTTTTACTACAAAATATCGTACGGTGAGTTCATTCGCTCCCTTTTACTCTTTATATTTTTGGGACTGAGAATACATGCGCTGCTTTTATAACTGCTGTATTAAATGCTTTTGAAATATATTTTGAACAGCGAATACATGAAATACTTTTATAAATGTTTGACGAGATAGACACAAGCAAAACATTCCTCGAATGAATTATTATGCAGACAGAAGTTCTGCGGATTATTATTGAATTATGTGGACATGATAATTGCCACCATTGAATTATGTGGACATGATAATTGCCACCATTGAATTATGTGGACATGCTAATCACCACCATTAAATTATGTGGACATGATAATTGCCACCACTTGATATGAATGTTATGTATCGAGAGAATAATTTTATACATAGGTTATGTGTATGTTATTTTTGTGCACGAGATATGTGTACGGTTACTGAGATTTATGAAAGATGATTTTGTACATGAGAAAGGTGTACTATATTTAAAAGATATCGCATGTACATTATAGGTGGGTATAGGATTCGGGCCCATTTGTACCATGCAGGATTTATATTTTGTGGTCTATTAAAATGATGAATTTTATTGTTTTAAGATAAACCTATGAACTCACCAACCTTTTGGTTGACACTTGAAAGCATGTTTATTCTCAGGTATGAAAGAAATTTTCCGCTGTGCATTTGCTCATTTTAAAGACATTATTTGGAGTCGATCATCGCAATGGGACCAAATATTGGTGACTTCGTCCGGATGGATTAGGACGGGTCATTTTAGTTGGTATCAGAGCGGTGGTCGTAGCGAACCAGGTCTTGCATTAGTGTGTCTAACTAGGAGTTGTTAGGATGCATTAATGAGTCTGGACTTCGACCTAGTAGTTGTTAGGTTATATTAAAGAGTCTGGACTTGAACTTGGTCTGCATGTCAAAAGGTTTTGCTTATCATTTTCTTGTCAGAAAATTATCTGCTTATCATTCTTAGTCTAGACACGTCTTACTGCATTAATTGCATAAATAGTGTATAGACAAAATTCATATCTTAGCGTATCTGCTAATTCATATCTTAGCGTATCGGTTACTGTAAACCTTGCCTGACATATTCTGTAAACTCCTCCGTGATCTACGGGATCTTCTGTACTATATTTAGGTATTCTATGCAATTAGAATATCATCCGATATCCGAAAATCATTTCATATCGAAAAATCCTTTATTCAATCGTACGAAATGGAATTCGTCATTAGTTCAAGTCCCTCGAATTCCAAAATGGAATCCCACTCGAGCTCCGAAAGCAGCGTCACTAGAATGAATCAACCAATCAGCCATCCCCAATTCATCTGATGGGTTCGTAGACGACTTAATCATTGGAGGCAAGAAGAAGGTGATCTTTTCCACCAACCGAATTCATCTCTTGACTAAAAACCTGAATCACTTACCAGCGAACCTATTCGTAATACCATTTTCTCTCTCATTTCCAGAGTATCTCGCCACGAATATATCACAAGTCAGATTCAAAACCTTATTCATTCACTCGTTCATACCGACAATCATCCCGGAGTAATAAAGACAACGAGTTTCGCGCCCGAGTTGTAGCCTTGGAAAATATGGTACAAAATGTACCAGCTTCAACAACATCAACGACATCAATTCTACCACCAGCAACAACACAAACCACAACAACACACATCCCAACCTCGCAATCTATACCTCAAGCATAATCATCGTTCTACGTATCGTTCTACATCAATTACTTTCGTTCGACCTGGCGATTATGTAATCTTTAATGTTTTAGAGATTATATATTCTCGTTCTAACGGTAAATCAAATGAGTTTAACTCATTAAATCCATGATTACATCTGAAGAAAATATATATGTATATATGTTTTCATAAAGATTGTAATTAAAATTTTTATTGTACAAACTGTTAATGGTGAAAATATTTTAACGGGTAGGTAATACCCGAGAAATATTTAGATTTCGCATTAATAAGTTACACTGTACATTCTTCAAATCTGATTCAACAGTCATTTACTATCCTACTTACATCCACAGATATATGTAACCGCTCACCACAGAATAATCATTTTCATTCAATTTCATATTTGGATTTTGATTTATCAGAATTCAACAAGTGGCATAATGAAGAAAACATTGGACAAAATAAAATTTGTTAGAAACAAACAAATTAACTATGAAAAATTCTATTAAGAATCCAGGCTAACTGTTCCTAGCTAACTGATTACATTTTATTTATTGCATTTTAATTATCGCAATTTTATTTATCATCATTTAAATTTCTGTTATTTATTTTTACGTACTTTAAATATCGGGACACGTATACAAGGTTTTGACATATCATATCGACGCATTTATATATATTATTTGGAATAACCATAGACACTCTATATGCAGTAATGGTAGAGTTCTCTATACAGGGTTGAGGTTGATTGTACAATAATATATATAATTTGAGTTGTGATCGAGTCTGAGACATGTACACGGGTCACGATACGTATTAATTAATTCAAATATTATATATTAAACTATATATGAATTATTGGACTGTTAAATGTGGACTATCGACTGTGGACTAATAACATTGGATAATTAAAATGAATTAAAATATTGATTATAACATATGAAACTAAACAAGTCTTCAAGTTTGCCACTTGATTTCATCTTAAACCTCAATTGTATCTTGACGATTACAATCTGCGTTCAAATCCTTCATAAATTCTTGAAAACACCTCAATCTAGAGGATGAACCAACCACAAATCATCTACGGCAGAAAAGATTGATGCATATAGTTAAGCATCTCGGAAACTGTGTAAACGTTTAACACGTAGTTGTGCTAACTCCTTAATGTTGTTATTACCCAAAATAACTTGATAATTCCTTTTCAAAGTAGCGAATCTTGTCACAGCTCCAGCAAGACAACTTCGACTTTTCGTTCGAAACAACCTTATTATAACCATGATATATATGCGTGCTCTTTTATTGTTACCTGGGAACCTTTCATATTCCACCATATTACCATCAGCGTTTAATCATCTAAAAACACAATTCTCTTGAAAACCCTCAGTTTGATAACCGATGATCCAGATTCGTTAACTTTGAAAATGCTGACGAAACAGCATGTTGTAGATGGTCTTAATGGCCAAAAGTGATGATAAAAGAATGGAGTGTTGGGAACGCTCGATAGAAAATTGGTACTGAAAAACAAATCGAGCTAACCATGAAGGAGATCAAGGACAAATACAAGGACCAAAACCTATATTCAAAGAATTCAGGTAATTTTGGATTCACCAAAATCTTTAGAGAATATCTTGCTCCGTACTCATGTTAAAATCTTGCGGAAAATTTTTCTTCATCAACCTTTGATCTTAGAAATTCCAAAATATCATCATAAATATCTTCGATATTTCTGAGGATATTTTCATAAATATTCTTGTCCAAAATTATCTATCTCTTCGTGTTTTCTGTATTCCATTATATTGGAAACTTCTGTAAAATTTAAGTATAAATTATGAATGAAATGTGGAGAAGTGTTGGGAATTGAAGCATAAGTTAGTATAATATAATGACGCCCGGTCAACGTGATTATATTACAGTAATTCATGCTGAGTTTCTAAATGGATTTGATGATTCACAGATCATAACATCATCATGTGCCATGGTACATAACTCTTTCCTTCTACTTAAGCTCTAAGCATATCACAGAAATATTTCCTTGATATTTATGTTCTTCCGTAATTCCAATGGTTGCTAATAAATCATGCTATTACATTTTCTTTCTGATTAGAAGATTTCCTTAAATTCCTTGAATTCCAAAAATCCACAATGACTACGTCAAAAGTTAATACGAAACTTTTCATTATTTTGTGATAGCTTCACTCGTACGTTTCACATGATCGAATCGTTTTATCTATATTAATCAATAATGATAAAACTCTAATTATCAACTCATATTCATCATGAAAACATTTTTCTTATTAGCCATAACGACCTCACTCAAATTTCGGGACGAAATTTCTTTAACGGGTAGGTACTGTAGTGACCCGGAAATTTCCGACCAAATTTAAACTTAATCTTTATATGATTTCGACACGATAAGCAAAGTCCGTTATGTTGCGTCTCAAAATTTTTGGAACTGTTTCATAAATTCATTTGACTTTCTACTGTTCCCGACGATTCACGAACATTTGTTTGTAAATAAATATATATTGATAGAAATGTATAAATATAAAATTATATAATACAATTTAATCATTTGAATTAAAATAAATCTATATATACATGTATGTGATTTCTATATATAGTTAATATTATATGTATATTGTAATATATATAAAATATATGAATATTAAATATTAAATATAGGTTATTATATAAGTATCAAATATTACATAATTAAAAATGTGTAATATTAATATATTAGATTACAAGTAAAATATAAATGTTATACTTATTACTTTCATTATTATTGTTAACATCAATATTATTAATATGATTATCATATTTAGTATTATTATTATTAATAGACAATAATACAATTTATTATTATTATAATTAATAATATTATTATAATCATTATTTGTATTACTCCTATTATTATTAGTATTTGTATTATTATTAATAAAATTATCAATATTATTCATAATCTAAATTAATACGAAATAATAAGAATCAAAATCAGTTTATATCATTATCAAACTGTGTTTGATTTGTAATTACTATTTCTGATTATTGACATTAAAATCAACATAAACAAATTCAGTTATCAATCTCCATCTACTTTTCATTTTTTTTCTTCGTCTTCTGTATCTGATTGATTCTAACGACCTTAATAACCCCACAAACCCATTTGATTGTCCTTATAATCCTTCTATAATCATTTACAAGTCATCTCCTTCTCTCATAGAAAAACACATACAATACATGAGAATGAACCTCAAAACGATCACCACTCAACCTTCCATCTTCACCATCGATCTTCACCATCACCAAGGACACACTTTCACAATGAACACCCTTGGTTACTGCTGCAGCTGCACTCTTATGTTCCTGTTTTATGAACCGAGTAAAGATGATGAAGTTAGTAATAAAAGGAAAATGATGAAGACGAACCTGATAACTAACGATGTTAATCAACGAATTAAAGTTACTCGTTTTTCTTTTCTTTCTCCTTTCTGACTCCTCTTCCTGATTATTCGTTGATTATAAGTATCACGCGTATGGTTATATAAAGTAGACTATATAATTTTTCTTTTGCCACTTTCTTTTGTTAATGATTTGCATGGGGGACAACACACATTCTATGGCCGACACTTTCAAGAGAATATCCACTTGAATGAATAAAAGTAGAGAAATGATAGATTAGTGGTGGGACAAGAGGTTTGAATCACTTCATAAAAACCGAACGAACAAAGTTTTAAATTGCATAGTATTCAACTTGAACATGGGCCATGAATCCATGAAAAACATGTGAAGCCAATTCACCATTTATTAATTTTTGTTAAAAGAACCGAATTTTTTTTTATATTTATTTTAATCACAGCTGGTCGATTTAGATGTTTTTGATTGAGCTGTATATTTAATCATTTTGACGGGCCGAGATTCAGTCAAATGGTTGGGCTGCGTAAATGGGCTATTGTGTTGGACCATTCATATTTTCTGCTTTGCAACGATTGAACAACCCCAAGAAACCATTCAGGTGACTAAGCTCCTGCTTCTGTTTTTATTTCTCGAAGGAAATACAGCTGCTATTTGTTGATGTTTTAATGATGATTATGATCATGAATCATAGATAAGAGTGATGTTACAATATTAATGAGCGAAGAGCCATAATACTCGATGGTTTTTTTTTGTTTAAAACTCGTTACCTGTTACAATACGATGGCTCCCTGTGTTGTTATTCGATGATACGTAAAGATGAGGTGGTGTACAATGATGAGTAATGATGATGATAACGAAAGTAGATGGAAACGGTTTATGATAATATAACAAAGATAATTAGGATCGTGATCTTATGTTATTAATGACGATGACGATTTAGAGACTGAATGATAGGATGAATATGAATATGTTATGATTGGGATGATGGATAAAGTAGATGATGATCGAATATGAGGTATTATGTTAATGACGATGGAAAGATGATTTAGGTTCTTGGTTTAAAAAGAAAAGAAAACAGAAACGAGATTAAATAAATTAAGTTAGGGTTCTAATCAGAAAGGTAAGGATAGAGGAACGGTTAGAGGGGGTTGTGGATGAGCAAGAGGTCTTGGGTTCGAGACTGGTCTCTGCCAATTTTTTTTAGAAAACTCTTTAAGGTAGTCTCTATTATTATTATTATTATTATTATTATTATTATTATTATTATTATTATTATTATTATTATTATTATTATTATTATTATTATTATTATTATTATTATTATTATTATTATCATTATTACTATTATTTTTAAAATTATTATTATTGTTATTTATATTATTATTATTATTATTAATGTAAGTATTATTATTATTAATATCATTATTATTATCACTATTAGAAAATTATTATTATTATAGTTATTATTATTATTACTATCTTTTTATTATTAAAAGTATCATTGTTAATACCCATAAATTATTAAATATAATAATTATATCACCAAAGAATAATACATAAATTTGTTCGATTAAAATTATGTGTGTTAATATATATATATATAAATGATATAGGTTGAATCCGAGGTCAACCTTGCATTGTTCCATTCCGTCGTATGCATATTTTTACTACAAAATATCGTACGGTGAGTTCATTCACTCCCTTTTACTCTTTATATTTTTAGGACTGAGAATACATGCGCTGCTTTTATAACTGCTGTATTAAATGCTTTTGAAATATATTTTGAACTGCGAATACATGAAATACTTTTATAAATGTTTGATGAGATAGACATAAGCAAAACATTCCTCGAATGAATTATTATGCAGACAGAAGTTCTGCGGATTATTATTGAATTATGTGGACATGATAATTGCCACCGTTGAATTATGTGGACATGATAATTGCCACCATTGAATTATGTGGACATGATAATTGTCACCATTGAGTTATGTGGACATGATAATTGCCACCAATTGATATGAATGTTATGTATCGAGAGAATGATTTTATACACAGGTTATGTGTATGTTAT
The DNA here is from genome assembly GCF_046630445.1 of Rutidosis leptorrhynchoides. Taxonomy (NCBI): domain Eukaryota; kingdom Viridiplantae; phylum Streptophyta; class Magnoliopsida; order Asterales; family Asteraceae; genus Rutidosis; species Rutidosis leptorrhynchoides. The sequence continues at coordinate 236,667,171 of NC_092339.1, forward strand.
TTTTGTGCACGAGATATGTGTACGGTTACTAAGATTTATGAAAGATTATTTTGTACATGAGAAAGGTGTACTGTATTTAAAAGATATCGCATGTACATTACATGTGGGTATAGGATTCGGGCCCATTTGTACCATGCAGGATTTAAATTTTGTGGTCTATCAAAATGATGAATTTTATTGTTTTAAGATAAACCTAAGAACTCACCAACCTTTTGGTTGACACTTGAAAGCATGTTTATTCTCAGGTATGAAAGAAATCTTCCGCTGTGCATTTGCTCATTTTAAAGACATTATTTGGAGTCGATCATCGCAATGGGACCAAATATTGGTGACTTCGTCCGGATGGATTAGGACGGGTCATTTCAAAACAGTTTTAAAAGCATTTCATGTATTCGCTGAAAGGACCCGTCCTAATCCATCCGGACGAAGTCCAAACCGATTATAAACGATTCACAACAGTTGAATACATCGCGAGGTACTTGACCTCTTTATGATACATTTTACAAACATTGCATTCGTTTTTGAAAAGACAATCTTTCATTACATCGAAAGTTGACGACATGCATACCATTTCATAATTTATCTAACTATAATTGACTTAATAATAATCTTGATGAACTCAATGACTCGAATGCAACGTCCTTTGAAATATGTCATGAATAACTCCAAGTAATATCTTTAAAATGAGCAAATGCACAGCGGAAGATTTCTTTCATACCGGAGAATAAACATGCTTTAAAGTGTCAACCAAAAGGTTGGTGCGTTTATTAGTTTATCATAAACATTCATTTCCATCATTTTAATAGACCACAAGAATTTCATTTCCAGTTCTCATAAATATACGTCCCATGCATAGAGACAAAAAAGTATCATTCATATGGATTGAACACCTGGTAACCGACATTAACAAGATGCATATAATAATATCCCCTATCATTCTGGGAAATCCTTCGGACATGATAAAAATGAATTCGAAGTACTAAAGCATCCGGTACTTTGGATGGGGTTCGTCGGGCCCATAGATCTATCTTTAGGATTCGCGTCAATTAGGCGTGCACTAATTCTCAAAATTAGTGATGTTCCCTAATTCTTAGGCTACCAAGCTAAAAGGGCATATTCGGCTTCGATCATTCAACCATATAATGCAGTTTCGATTACTTGTGTCTATTTCGTAAAACATTTATAAAAATTGCGCATGTATTCTCAGCCCAAAAATATAAAGGGTAAAAAGGCAAATGAAACTCACCTAATGTATTTTGTAGTAAAAATACATACGACGATATTGAAAAATGCAGGGTTGGCCTCAGATTCACGAACCTATATCATTTGTATATTTATTAATATACATAATTGTAATTGAGCACATATATTTATATAAATGTATTAGTTATATTATTTTTATGTTAATAATATATATATATATATATATATATATATATATATATATATATATATATATATATATATATATATATATATATATATATATATATATATATATATATATATATGTTTTATATGTTCATTTTGTATATAAAGATATTAAATTTTGTTATGTTATATGTGTTAAATATGTATATTTATGTATGTATTTAGTTTGTTTATCAAAACAGTAGTTTTATTATACTAAGTTAATATTAGTAAAAAAAATATTGATAACAACATTAATAATATACATATGTTAATAATAACCATATTAGTGATAGTAACAATGTTATTAATAATAGTACTTGTAAGAATATTAATTTTACTGTTTAATATAGTTATGATATTAATGATTCACTAATAATAATAATAATAACTCTAAACATAATATTAATAATAACACACTATTAGTGATAATAATATTAATATTCATACTTGTATTTATAATCATAATAAATTTGTTAATACCTATACTAGTAGTAAAATGATAAAATTATATTTTAAATGATGATAATAATATTAGTAACAACATTAATAATGATAAAAATCATATTTGTAATTATAGTTATAATGAAGTTTTCTATCATAATATTTATATTAAAAATAATAATACTCTTAATAATTATAATATTAATAATAATAACAACAATAATAATAATAATGATATTCATAATACTTAACAATTATAATTATAATACAAGTAATAATGATATTAATTATTAATAACAATAATAATAATAGCAATAATAATAATAATAATAGAAATAAAATAGCAATGTATACCCTTTTAAATCTTTGAGTAAAAAGAATTGCTGTATACATGACTCGAACTCGAGACCTCTCGCTCACTCGCACCAACACCCAACCATTGACCCATGTTTATTTTCTGATTTATACCCCAACCAAAACGATTTAACTCGTATATAAAACTGTTTCTCCTTCTTCTTCTTCTTCACCCCATTCTCATTTAATTGATCCAAAGATTCATAAATCTTCTAAAACAGAGTTTTAAATATTTCAAGATATAATAAATCAATATCCATTGTTTATGTCTAATTGGGAACGAAAAAAAAATAAAATAAAAAAATATGCAGCTAGCTGCTGTCGCAGATTTGTTTAATTTTTTTTAATGATTTCAATTTTTATAGCGTTTTAGATAATGGTTATAACTCAAATTGTGTTTTAAATGATTCGTAAAAACTATATGAATCCTTAATTTCATCAGAAACAACACCAAAAGCTTTAATTTAATTGTAGAACAAAGTTTGAGTTTTTAGAACCAAAACTTTGACTCAAAAATTAGAAATTTATACAAAGAATTGAAGTATGAAAACTTACAGATAGTTTTCTTAGATCATTCCTAGCAACTTTGCATTTATAGATTTTTAATTGGAATTCGTATTCGAGTTTTTGAAAAATTTATCAAGAATAGAGAAATATGAACTGGTTCAGTTCTTTTTCTGTAAAAAAATTGAAGTTATAATTAATACATGCTAATTGACATTCGAAACTGGTTCCATGAATACAAAAAAAATCGATTGCTTTATAACCAAAATGGTCAACACAAAAATAGTTCGTAGGTACAAAATAATAAAAAATATATATAAAGTGAGTGTGGTTGTTAGCAAATTTTTGGAAGTTGCTGTATAAATTGTATCTGATTGTACGAACGATAAAGATGGTTAACCAAGTGTAGATAAAATCAAAAGCTTAAAGGGAATTATGGAAACGTAAACTGGTTCTACTAAATTATCTGATTCCTAATCTGTATAATTCACTATCTATATAAATTTATTATTATTTTTTTTATATTTTTGTGTATATATCTGTATTCATATAACACGTATATATATGTTTACATATCGATTTCTGTTTTTCTGAATGTATATCTATCTATATATTTTATACAATTTTAATAATTATAACTATAGCTATAATAATAATATTGTACTTAATAATAATAATATAATAGTAATAATAATAATAATAATATTAGTATTATTAATAATGATAATAATAACTATAAAATTTATAACAATAATTTTATTATAAATAACAATATTAATCATAAAAATACTAATAACACTTATATAAATAAGACTTATATTTCTATTCTAATAGTAATTATAATACTAATAATAATAATAATAATTACATTCATTATATTAATGTTATATATTATAATTATACCATGTATATTAAATGATAACATATGTTTATTATTTATACATTTTAATATAAATACATTATATAATAGATGTTTGCATATTAAATATAAGTGTCTTATATATTCATAAGTATTCTATATATTTTCTTGATATGTTATTTCCTTTCAGTAAAAATAAATTTCAACATATAGTATTTATAACTTTTATAAATATATATTCTAATATACATATGATAATAATTATTATAGAAATTCATTAATACATAGATTTATTTAAGTAACAACTTATTTTGTATAATATTTTACATTTTTAATTTTAATGAGTTAATAATATTTTTATAATTTCTAATACGTACATTTATAATTATATATATATATATATATATATATATATATATATATATATATATATATATATATATATATATATATATATATATATATATATATATATATATATATATATATAATTAGTTGTTTACAAACAATTGTTCATGAATCATCGGAGATGGTCAAAGTCAAATGCATTCATGGAAATAGTTCAAATGTTATGAGACTCAGTTTAATAGACTTTGCTTATCGTGTCGAAATCATATAGAATTAAGTTTAAATTTGGTCGGAAATTCCCGGGTCATCACAGTACCTAACCGTTAAAGAAATTTCATCCCGAAATTTGAGTGAGGTGATCATGGCTAACAATAAAAATGTTTTCATGACGAATATGAGTTGATAAATTGAGTTTTATCATCATTGAGTAATATGGATAAAAATAATTCGATTATTCGAAGAGTACGAATGAAGCTATCACCAAAGAGTGAAATAGGAAAGTAAAGATTCATCTTAACTTTTGACAGAGTCGGGGTTGAATTCCGGAATTCATGGGATATAAAGAAAATCTTCGAAATCTAAAAGATTTGATTCTTCGGCGAGTAAGAAAATTAAGATCTCTATAATTAAATACAGTGATCTGCCTCGATTACTCTATCTGATATATCCACTATAAATTAAGCTCTTCCGTTCCATTACTCTCACCATTCCTATACTTTCTTTCTTAGTTCATACATCCAAAAGATTGTGAAAATGCTTAATCCAGTTCTAATCCTTGATATTTTTTCTAATTATCATTTCTGTCATCCTTCTTTTCAATCTTCCATCAGAAGAATCTATTTACTTCTACTATTACCTTCGGGTGATACTATTCTTAATTATACCGTGTCTTTATATTGCTATCCGTATTAATATCCACGGTTTGTAATCTCCGTGTTATTATTGGGCTTTATATTTTCTCTTATATTTTGGAGCTCTTTGCCTTTTTATTCTCTTCTCGACCTCTAGTAAAGAGAGTAATGGTTCAGAATTCGTAAATATGGAGTTTCAAATGAACTCCATGTTCTAAGTAAGAAAGAACGTGATCGCACGATTTGATTTGTCAAATTACCAGAATCATTGAGAATAGAACTATCAAGAATATATTTTCTTGATATGTTCAGAAGTTAAGCAGAATAAAAGAGTTATGTAACATGGCACATGATGACGGTATGGTCTGTGAATCATCATGTTCCATTTAGAAACTCAGCAGGGCTTACTGTAATATAATCACGTTGATCAAGTGTCATTATATTATACTAACTCATGCATCAATTCCCAACATTACTTCAATAGCATTCATATTTTAAGCTCAAAAGTTTACAGAATATAGAAACTAACAGTTTCTATATGATGTAACACTGATAGTATGAAGAGATTAATGATTTCAGATAAGAATAGTTATGAAAATATCTTTGAAAATATAGAGGATATTTATAATGAAAGATACGATGATATCTTGGAATTTCTAATATCTAAGAATGGTGGAGAAAATTTGTCCACAAGAGTTTGGAGTCAGAAGCAAGGTACTCGCTAAAGATTTCATCAGAAACAGAATCATCAGGATTCTTAATGTACAAGTTTAGTCCTTGTGATTTGTTCAGAGACTCCTTCGTAGTTTGCTCAATCAGTTTTTCAGTTTCAAACTTTTTCTGAGCTTTGCCAACATACAATTTTTTTATCATTGACTTTAGGCTGTTGATGTCGTTTACAGTTTTTGTTGCTTCATTCAACATTTTTAAAATTCAGAGCATTAATTTGCAGACTGGGTGCTTTTCAGAATTTCAGAATTGGAATTCGTAAATCCAGGAGATAGAAGTTATGTGTGTATATATATATATATATATATATATATATATATATATATATATATATATATATATATATATATATATATATATATATATATATATATATATATATATATATATATATATATATATATATATATATATATATATATATATATATATAAATTGTTGTCGTAGAATCGCTGAGAATTTCGAGATTATCGATTGATGCCTTCCGGTACTTGGTATGGTAATTATCGTTACAAGATACCGATGAGTTAATGATAAGACTTCAATAGATAAATATATGGAGTTCATGATAAGACTTTAATAGATAAATATATTGATTTGTCGTAGATATTTGAGCCAAGGAGCAACGAGGTGGCTGGTACGTCTGCTGGTAATATAGTGGAATATAAAAGAATTCTCGGGTATCAAAGGGTAATCGTATATATCAGGATTATAGTAAGGCTACTTCGAATGAAAAGTCGAAGTTGACTTGCTGGAGCTGTGACAAAATTGGCTACTTTGATAAAGGATCGCAAAGTTATTTTTGCTAATAAATGCCAAAGGATCTGACGCGGCTACGTGTTAAACTTTTACTCAGTTTCCGAGAGTTTCTCAGGTGCAATACTATATACATAAATCTTTCCTTCCGTAGATGAAGTGCGGTTGGTTCATCCTCTCGATTTGAGGTGTTTTCAAGAATCATGAAAGGTTTGAATGCAGATTGTAATTGTCAAGATACAATGAGGTTTAAGATGAAATCAAGTGGCAAACTTGAAGAATTGTTTAGTTTCATATGTTCTAATCAATATTTTAATTCATTTTAATTGTCCAATGTTATTAGTCCACAGTTGATAGTTCACAGTTGACAGTCCAATAATTCATATATAATTTAATATATAATATTTAAATTAATTAATACGTATCGTGACCCGTGTACATGTTTCAGACTCGATCACAACTCAAACTATATATATTATTGTAGAATCAACCTCAACCTTGTATAGAGAACTCGATCATTACTGCATATAGAGTGTCTATGGTGACTCTAAATAATATATATAGATGTGTCGATATGATATGTCAAAACCTTGTATACGTGTCCCGATATTTAAATGCGTAAATAACAGTATTTAAATGACGATAAATAAAGTGCGGAAAATAAATAACAGAAATTAAATGACGATAAATAAAATTGCGAGAATTAAAATTGCGATAAAATAAATTGCAATAATTAAATTGCGATAAATAAATTGCGATAATTAAAATGTAATACGGAATTAACAGTTAGCTAGGAACAGTTAGCTAGGAACAGTTAGCGTGGATTCTTAACAAAATTTCTCATAGTTAATTTATCTGTTTCTAACAAATTTTATTTTGTCAAATGTTTTCTTCATTATGCCAATTGTTGGATTCTGATAGGTCAAAATCCAAATATGAAATTGAATGAAAATGATTATTCTGCGGTGAACGTATACGTATATCGGTGGTTGTACGTGTTATAGTAATTGATTGTTGAATCAGATTCGAAGAATGTACAATGTAACTTATTATTGTGAAGTCTAAATATTCCTCGGGTATTACCTACCCGTTAAAATATTTTCACCATTAACAGTTTGTACGAAAGAATTTTTAATTACAATCTTTATGAAAATATATATACATATATATTTTCTTCGGATATAATCATAGATTTAATGAGTCAATGTGATATTAATCTGATTTGATTTACCGTTAGAACAAGAATATATAATCTCTGAAACATTAGAGATTACATAATCACCATGTCGAACGAAGATAAATGATGTAGAACGATTCGCAGATTGATGATTATGCTCGAGGTACATAATGAGATGTTGAGGTGTGTGATGTTGAACTTGACTTGTTGATGGTACTGGTGTCGATGTTGGTGGTACTGTTGGTGCCGACAATGTTGATGAAGTTGGTAAATTTTGCACCATATTCTCCAAATCGATTACTCGAGCGCGGAGTTCGTCGACTTCTTATATTATTCCGGGATGATTGTCGATCGAAACGAGCAGATGAAAAAGGTTTAGAATTTTAGATAGAATATATTCTTGGCGAGATATTCGGGAAATGAGAGAGAAAATAGTAATACAAATAGGTTCGTCGGTAAGTGTTTCAGGTTCATCGCCAAGAGGTAAATTCGGTTGGTGGAAAGGAAAGGATCACTTTCTTCTTGTCTCTGTTGGTTTAGTCGACTATGAAGCCATCACCAATTCATCCTGAATTGGTGATGACTGATTTTGTTGATCCATTCCAGTTATACTGCTTTCGAAGCTCAAGTGTGTTTCCATATCGGAATAGCTGTCGGAATTCGAGGAACTTGAACTGGTTGATGGATTCATCTCGTACGATCAGATGAAGGGTTTTCGATAAGAATTAGATTATAGGTTGTAGTTTAGTACCCTGCAATACATAATTTACATATGCATATATAATACTAAAATACCATAAGTTACGGAGGAATCTACGGAAGTTGTCAAGCAACGTCTACAGTAACAGATATGCTAAGATATGAATTAGCAGATATGCTAAGATACGAATTTTGTCTATACATTATTCATGCAATCATTGCAGTAAGATGTGTCTAGACTAAGAATGATAAGCAGGTAATTTCCTAAGGATGATAAACAGATGATTCCCGACAAAAATGATAAGCAAAACTTTTGACATGCAGACACGGTCGAAGTCCAAACTTACTAATGCATCCTAATGACTATTAGGTAGACACACTAATGCAAGACCTGGTTCACTAAGACCACCGCTCTGATACCAACTGAAAGGACCCATCCTAATCTATTCGAACGAAGTCCATACCGATTATAAACGATTCACAACAGTTGATTACATCGCGAGGTACTTGACCTCTATATGATACATTTTACAAACATTGCATTCGTTTTTGAAAAGACAATCTTTCATTACATCGAAAGTTGATGACATGCATACCATTTCATAATTTATCTAACTATAATTGACTTAATAATAATCTTGATGAACTCAACGACTCGAATGCAACGTCCTTTGAAATATGTCATGAATGACTCCAAGTAATATCTTTAAAATGAGCAAATGCACAGCGGAAGATTTCTTTCATACCTGAGAATAAACATGCTTTAAAGTGTCAACCAAAAGGTTGGTGAGTTCATTAGTTTATCATAAACATTCATTTCCATCATTTTAATAGACCACAAGAATTTCATTTCCAGTTCTCATAAATATACGTCCCATGCATAGAGACAAAAAAATATCATTCATATGGATTGAACACCTGGTAACCGACATTAACAAGATGCATATAAGAATATCCCTATCATTCTGGTAAATACTTCGGACATGATAAAAACGAATTCGAAGTAATAAAGCATCCGGTACTTTGGATGGGGTTCGTCGGGCCCATAGATCTATCTTTAGGATTCGCGTCAATTAGGCATGCACTAATTCTCAAAATTAGTGATGTTCCATAATTCTTAGGCTACCAAGCTAAAAGGGCATATTCGGCTTCGATCATTCAACCATATAATGCAGTTTCGATTACTTGTGTCTATTTCGTAAAACATTTATAAAAATTGCGCATGTATTCTCAGCCAAAAAATATAAAGGGTAAAAAGGCAAATGAAACTCACCTAATATATTTTGTAGTAAAAATACATACGACGATATCGAAAAATGCAGGGTTGGCCTCAGATTCACGAACCTATATCATTTGTATATTTATTAATATACATAATTGTAATTGAGCACACACACACACACACACACACACACACACATATATATATATATATATATATATATATATATATATATATATATATATATATATATATATATATATATATATATATATATATATATATATATATATATATATGTGTGTGTGTGTGTGTGTGTGTTTTATATGTTCATTTTGTATATAAAGATATTAAATTTTGTTATGTTATATGTGTTAAATATGTATATTTATGTATGTATTTAGTTTGTTTATCAAAACAGTAGTTTTATTATACTAAGTTAATATTAGTAAAAAAAAATAATGATAATAACATTAATAATATACATATGTTAATAATAACCATATTAGTGATAGTAACAATGTTATTAATAATAGTACTTGTAAGAATATTAATTTTACTGTTTAAGATAGTTATGATATTAATGATTTACTAATAATAATAAAAATAACTCTAAACATAATATTAATAATAACACACTATTAGTGATAATAATAATAATATTCATACTTGTATTTATAATCATAATAAATTTGATAATACCTATACTAGTAGTAAAATGATAAAATTATATTTTAAATGATTATAATAATATTAGTAACAACATTAATAATGATAAAAATCATATTTGTAATTATAGTTATAATGAAGTTTTCTATCATAATATTTATATTAAAAATAATATTACTCTTAATAATTATAATATTAATAATAATAACAACAATAATAATAATAATGATATTCATAATACTTAACAATTATAATTATAATACATGTAATAATGATATTAATTATTAATAACAATAATAATAATAATATCAATAATAATAATAATAGAAATAAAATAGCAATGTATACCCTTTTAAATCTTTGAGTAAAAGAATTGTTGTAGACAGGACTCGAACCCGAGACCTCTCGCTCACTCGCACCAACACCCAACCATTGACCCATGTTTATTTTTCTGATTTATACCCCAACCAAAACGATTTAACTCGTATATAAAACTGTTTCTCATTCTTCTTCTTCACCCCATTCTCAATTAATCGATCCAGAGATTCATAAATCTTCTAAAATAGAGTTTTAAATATTTCAAGATATAATAAATCAATATCCATTGTTTATATCTAATTGGGAACCAAAAAAAATAAAATAAAAAAATATGCAGCTAGCTGCTGTCGCAGATTTTTTTAAATTATTTTTTAATGATTTCAATTTTTATAGCATTTTAGATAATGGTTATAACTCAAATTGTGTTTTAAATGATTCATAAAAACTATACGAATCCTTAATTTCATCAGAAACAACACCTAAAGCTTTAATTTAATTGTAGAATAAAGTTTGACTTTTTAGAACCAAAACTTTGACTCGAAAATTAGAAATTTATACAAAGAATTTAAGTATGAAAACTTACAGATAGTTTTCTTAGATCATTCCTAGAAACTTTGCATTTATAGATTTTTAATTGGAAATCGTATTCGAGTTTTTAAAAATTTTCTCAAGAACAGAGAAATATGAACTGGTTCTGTTCTTTTTCTGTAAAAAAAAATGAAGTTATAATTAATACATGCTAATTGACATTCGAAACAGGTTCCATGAATACAAAAAAAATCGATTGCTTTATAACCAAAATGGTCAACATAAAAATAGTTTGTAGGTACAAAATAATAAAAAAAATATATAAAGTGAGTGTGGCTGTTAGCAGATTTTTGGAAGTTGCTATATAAATTGTATCTGATTGTACGAACGATAAAGATGGTTAACCAAATGCAGATAAAATCAAAAGCTTAAAGGGAATGATGGAAACGTAAACTGGTTCCACTAAATTATCTGATTCCTAATCTGTATAATTCACTATCTATATAAATTTTTATTTTATATTTTTGTGTATATATCTGTATTCATTTAACGCGTATATATATGTATACATATCGATTTCTGTTTTTCTGAATGTATATCTATTTATATATTTTATACAATTTTAATAATTATAACTATAGCTATAATAATAATATTGTACTTAATAATAATAATATAATAGTAATAATAATAATAATAATATTAGTATTATTAATAATGATAATAATAACTATAAAATTTATAACAATAATTTTATTATTAATAATAATATTAATCATAAAAATACTAATAACACTTATATAAATAAGACTTATATTTCTATTCAAATAGTAATTATAATACTAATAAAAATAATAATAATTACATTCATTATATTAATGTTATATATTATAATTATACCATGTATATTAATTGATAACATATGTTTATTATTTATACATTTTAATATAAATACATTATATAATAGATGTTTGCATATTAAATATAAGTGTATTATATATTCATAAGTATTATATATATTTACTTGATATGTTATTTCCTTTCAGTAAAAATAAATTTCAACATATAGTATCTATAACTTATATATATATATATATATATATATATATATATATATATATATATATATATATATATATATATATATATATATATATATTCCAATATACATATGATAATAATTATTATAGAATTTCATTTATACATAGATTTATTTTAGTAACAACTTATTTTGTATAATATTTTACATTTTTAATTTTAATGAGTTAATAATATTTTTTAATTTCTAATACGTACATTTATAATTATATACATATTTATATATATATAATTAGTTGTTTACAAACAATTGTTCGTGAATCGTCGGAGATGGTCAAAGTCAAATGCATTCATGGAAATAGTTCAAACGTTATGAGACTCAGTTTAATAGACTTTGCTTATCGTGTCGAAATCATATATAATTAAGTTTAAATTTGGTCAGAAATTCCCGGTTCATCACATTCGCAGTTCAAAAAATATTTCAAAAGCATTTAATAAAGCAGTTGTAAAAACAGTGCATGTATTTTTAGTCCCAAAAATGTAAAGAGTAAAAGAGAATCAAATGAACTCACAATACGATATTTTGTAGTAAAAATATGCACACGATGATACTGAACAATGCAGGGTTGGCCTCGGATTCACGAACCTATATCAATTATATATATTAACTCATAGAATTAAATAATTCTATCTATTAATTATATAATATTTATATATTAGTGTTGTAATTATATATAAAATTTATACTAAATCTTAACTAAATATATATATTTTATTTACATTTTATATCTTAAATTATATGTTATCTATATTTATTTTGTATACTTTAAATAAATAATTTATAAAAATATTACTATAGTTTTATTCAGTATATCTTTATATGACTAACTTTTGTTGTAATAATAATAATAATGTTTCTAATGATAATAAGAATGCTAATACTTATAATAATAATGAAAATGATAATTTCAATAAAAATACTTTTGTTAATAATAATAATTTTAAAAATGATAATTTAAATGATAATACTAATAATTATATTAATAATAATAATAGTAATGATATTCTTAATACTCATTTTAATGTTAATAATATTAATAATAAGTATAATATTTATTTTAGTATAGTAATAGTATAATAATAATAATAATAATAATAATAATAGATATAACTACCTCAAGAATAGGCCCTTTAAATAAAAATAACGCCTAAGTCCGGGCTCGAACTCGTGACCTCTCGTACATGAAAACACCCTTAACCATCTGATCTATTTCGATTTAGTGATTACATCACTTCCTTAAATCTATTTATCCCTAATCCAATTCTACTTGTAACAGGCCCAAATATTCAACACAACCCAACAGCTTATAAAAAAAATGCAGGCACCAAGATTCGAACTCAGGACCTCTTGTTTAGCAAACCCACTACTAACCACTAAACTGCTCACTAGTTTTCTGAATTAATTCGCGTTTATAATTATATAACCATTTATGAACTGTTAACATAAACATCATCATCTCCTTCATCATACACCCATTGTCATCATCATTAATGTCATCGATTTATCTTTACTGTGTCACCTTCATAACACGTCATAATCATCTAACATCATCACAACCATTATCAATATGATTGTCATCATCTTAATCGTTTTCATCGAGTATTTCGTGCATCCTCTTCTTGAATCATTTTCATCATCCCATACTTATGGACTGGGTGAAGTTTTAAATATAGTAGCAGCCCAAAGGACAGCCCAATAAGCAAAATAAAAACGCTGCCGAATCATTCGGAGCCCATCAAAGTTAAATGTGTGGATTTAGGATTCGGTAAAAAAAATAACAGAAAGATGCAAGTTGCAGCATACGTGTGATCACTCCCACCATCTTCTTTTCGACACGTAATAAAAAAATATGATTTATTCCCACTTGGTCGGCCACCTTCGATGAAATATAGCATCCATCAAAAAAAAAAGGGGAAACAGTCGGTGGTGCTTATTATTTAAACAGAAAAAGAAATTTCCTTAGCAGCCATATCCTCTTCTTTCCATCATCATCTACATATCACATGTGGGTGTGTTTTGGGTTATAAAAAGGAAACGATTGTAGTAGTAAAAGAAATCGTAAAATGGGAGTTTTCTTCTCCTTGGGTTTGAATAGCAAGAACGAGTAAGGTATTAGGGTTTACGATGGTGGAGATGAGGGTTCAACTATAGATCTTTTGGGTGTCTACGAACAGGAATAAACAATTGTAGGCCGAAGTAGATAGCTTCGTATTGTGTTGGTGATTAAGCTAATCAAACAGAAAAAAATATATCACAGCGTAGCAGCAGTAAATTTGGATTTTATGTTGGCTTTGCAAAAGAAGAATACTATATGGTTGTTTGTTCCTAACAACTAAATGGAGGTGGTGCTTCAATTTGGAGAATAGATAGAGAGACGTAGAGATGGAAGGATGGTGAGGTTTTCGAAAAAAAACATACAGTGAGGTGATGGTCTCACGGTTTGAAGAATGTGGGGTGGGTTTGAGAATGGTACAAGTTTTATAGTAATGATGGTTAATGGTGTAGGTAGTGGCGGTTAAGGTGGAGGAAGGTGGCGGGTTCAAATGATGATTTGGTTTGCTCATAGAAAAGAGGTTACATGTTTTCAGTTTCTTCTCTTTTTTGTTTTAATTTGAGTTGTTGTAATGGATTGTGTTTATTGATAATGTAATTGATAAGTTGAATCATTTTTCTAATAACCTTGAGAATTCACTTGTTTTGTAGTTATAATTCGTCGACACAGAAATATTCCACAGGTACGAATAAAAATAAAAATAATAAAAAGTGAATGCGACCTTCAACAGATTTTGTTGGTTTCTTTGAATTGAATTCGATTTGTAAACAAGAAAATAAGAACCAGTACCATATAATCGTGACAAGAAACGGATTCCAATTATATATATCTGATTCTTCATAGATTGGTACGAATGATATAGCTGTAAACGATTTTTAGGGAAAGAAACAAAAATCAACAGCAGGTTGATAAGGATAGGAAACAGAATACGTTCCTTTATGTAATTATACAAGTATATACGGTGTCTATATATGTAATTATATATGAATATATCTACATTTTGTGTATATATATGTATTTATATATAACTGTAATTATCTGTATAATATATCTGTATTCGTTTATTGAATATGTAAAGGAACATATTAATATTTATAATACAATCATTAATATTTAATATTAATATTAATAATATTAATAAAACTAATAATAATAATGATAATAGAAATAATAATGATGTTAATATCATAATAATATTAACAAGAATACTGATAATAATAACTTTAAATAAAAATAATTATTTTTAGTAGTCAAGTTAATATAATAACTTATACATAACCATTATATATATATATTTTATATTATGAATAATAATATTAATAATACAATTATTGATATTAATATTACCAATAATAAAAGTAACAATAATAATATTAATATAACAATTATATTCAAACTTACAATTTAATATCATTTATTATTTATGTAATATTATATCATTTGATGACGTTTACTGAATAATTAATATTTTCATATTTTATTTATATAAAAGAGTCATATATAGTTTCAATATTACATATATATATATATATATATATATATATATATATATATATATATATATATATATATATATATATATATATACCTATATATATATATATATATATATTTTAACAATAAATTAATTATTCTAATTATGATTAAAGTATACTTTATTAATTTAAAATATTATATATATACTTATGTAGTGACCCGAACTTTTCCATGTTTATATATATTAAATGAAATTATTATTTACATGATTAAGTGTTTCCAACATGTTAAGCAATCAAACTTGTTAAGACTTGATTAATTGAAATAGGTTTCATATAGACAATTGACCACCCAAGTTGACCGGTGATTCACGAACGTTAAAACTTGTAAAAACTATACGATGATATATATATGGTTATATATATATAGTTAACATGATTTTATTATAAGTATGTATCTCATTAGGTATTCTAACAATGAGTTATATACATAAAAATGAGACTATTAATTTAAGAAACTCGAAAACGATATATATAACGATTATCGTTATAACAACGTCTTACTAGGTACATATGAATCATATTAAGATATTGATACACTTGGTTAATTATGTTAAATGATAAGTAAATATATTATTAAGTGTATTAACAATGAAATACATATGTAAAAATAAGACTACTAACTTAATGATTTCGAAACGAGACATATATGTAACGATTATCGTTGTAACGACATTTAACTGTATATATATCATACTAAGATATATTATATATCATAATATCATGATAATATAACAATTTAACATCTCATTTGTTATAATAAATAATGGGTTAATAACATTCAACAAGATCGTTAACCTAAAGGTTTCAAAACAACATTTACATGTAACGACTAACGATGATTTAACGACTCAGTTAAAATGTATATACATGTAGTGTTTTAATATGTATTCATACACTTTTGAAAGACTTCAATACACTTATCAAAATACTTCTACTTAACAAAAATACTTACAATTACATCCTCATTTAGTTTCATCAACAATTCTACTCGTATGCACCCGTATTCGTACTCGTACAATACACAGCTTTTAGATGTATGTACTATTGGTATATACACTCCAATGATTAGCTCTTAGCAGCCCATGTGGGTCACCTAACACATGTGGGAACCATCATTTGACAACTATCATAAAATATATCATAAAATTACAAAAATATGAGTAATCATTCATGACTTATTTACATGAAAACAAAATTACATATCCTTTATATCTAATCCATACACCAACGACCAAAAACACCTACAAACACTTTAATTCTTCAATTTTCTTCATCTAATTGATCTCTCTCAAGTTCTATCTTCAAGTTCTAAGTGTTCTTCATAAATTCCAAAAGTTCTAGTTTCATAAAATCAAGAATACTTCCAAGATTGCAAGTTTACTTCCAAGTTTTCTAAATCCATTCCAAGTAATCATCCAAGATTAAGAAACCTTTGTTAAATATAGTAGGTTATCTTTATAATACAAGGTAATAATCATATTCAAACTTTAATTCAATTTCTATAACTATAACAATCTTATTTCGAGTGGAAATCTTACTTGAAATTGTTTTCGTGTCATGATTCTGCTTCAAGAACTTTCAAGCCATCCAAGGATCCTTTGAAGCTAGATCTATTTTTCTCATTTCCAGTAGGTTTATCCAAGGAACTTGAGGTAGTAATGATGTTCATAATATCATTCTATTCATACATATAAAGCTATCTTATTCGAAGGTTTAAACTTGTAATCACTAGAACATAGTTTAGTTAATTCTAAACTTGTTCGCAAATAAAAGTTAATCCTTCTAACTTGACTTTTAAAATCAACTAAACACATGTTCTATAACTATATGATATGCTAACTTAATGATTTAAAACTCGGAAACACGAAAAACAACATAAAACCGGATTTACGCCGTCGTAGTAACACCGCGGGCTGTTTTGGGTTAGTTAATTAAAAACTATGATAAACTTTGATTTAAAAGTTGTTATTCTGGGAAAATGATTTTTATTATGAAAATGAAACTATATCCAAAAATTATGGTTAAACTCAAAGTGGAAGTATGTTTTCTAAAATGGTCATCTAGACGTCGTTCTTTCGACTGAAATGACTACCTTTACAAAAATGACTTGTAACTTATTTTTCCGACTATAAACGTATAATTTTTCTGTTTAGATTCATAAAGTTAAGTTCAATACAAAACCGTGGCCACTGGAATCACTCAAAACGGATTAGAAACGAAGAAATGGCGAGTAAAACAAGATTGATAAAAACTACTCATTTTACCTATGTGAAAGTTAGTAATAAATCTATTCCAACCATAACCTAATCAACTTATATTGTATATTATGTAATCTTGAGATACCATAGACACGTATACAATGTTTCGACCTATCATGTCGACCCATCTATATATATATTGGGGAACAACCATAGACACTCTATATGTGAATGTTGGAGTTAGCTATACAGGGTTGAGGTTGATTCCAAAATATATATATAGTTTGAGTTGTGATCAATACTGAGATACGTATACACTGGGTCGTGGATTGATTCAAGATAATATTTATCGATTTATTTCTGTACATCTAACTGTGGACAACTAGTTGTAGGTTACTAACGAGGACAGCTGACTTAATAAACTTAAAACATCAAAATATATTAAAAGTGTTGTAAATATATTTCGAACATACTTTGATATATATGTATATATTGTTATAGGTTCGTGAATCAACCAGTGGCAAAGTCTTACTTCCCGACGAAGTAAAAAATCTGTGAAAGTGAGTTATAGTCCCACTTTTAAAATCTAATATTTTTGGGATGAGAATGCATGCAGGTTTTATAAATGATTTACAAAATAGACACAAGTACTTGAAACTACATTCTATGGTTGAATTATCGAAATTGAATATGCCCCTTTTTATTAAGTCTGGTAATCTAAGAATTAGGGAACAGACACCCTAATTGACGAGAATCCTAAAGATAGATCTATTGGGCCTAACAAACCCCATCCAAAGTACCGGATGCTTTAGTACTTCGAAATTTTTATCATATCCGAAGGGTGTCCCGGAATGATGGGGATATTCTTATATATGCATCTTGTTAATGTCGGTTACCAGGTCTTCACCATATGAATGATTCTTATCTCTATGTATGGGATGTGTATTGAAATATGAAATCTTGTGGTCTATTGTTACGATTTGATATATATAGGTTAAACCTATAACTCACCAACATTTTTGTTGACGTTTAAAGCATGTTTATTCTCAGGTGAATACTAAGAGCTTCCGCTGTTGCATACTAAAATAAGGACAAGATTTGGAGTCCATGTTTGTATGATATTGTGTAAAAACTGCATTCAAGAAACTGATTTCGATGTAACATATTTGTATTGTAAACCATTATGTAATGGTCGTGTGTAAACAGGATATTTTAGATTATCATTATTTGATAATCTACGTAAAGCTTTTTAAACCTTTATTTATGAAATAAAGGTTATGGTTTGTTTTAAAAATGAATGCAGTCTTTGAAAAACGTCTCATATAGAGGTCAAAACCTCGCAACAAAATCAATTAATATGGAACATTTTTAATCAATAAGAACGGGACATTTCAACTTATATTTATATTAATATAATATTTATACATATTTATTTACAAATAATTATTCGTGAATCGTCGGAAGCGGTCAAAGTTAAATGAATCCATGTGAACAGTTCAGAAATTTTTGAAACTCAACATTGCAGACTTTTCTTATCGTGTCGAAACCATTTTAAGATTAAGTTTAAATTTGATCGAAAATTTCCGGGTCGTCACATCAAGTATTAAAAAAACTCTAAGCTAGAAAGCTTGAATCTTTACAAGATTAATGAGACCATAAGCTATAAAGCTAAGATCTAATGAAATTAATGAGACCATAAGCTAAAAAGCTAAGATCTTTAACAAAGTAATGAAACCCTAAGCTAGAAAGCTTGGATCTTTAATGTTTTTGAAGATCCTTAAAGCAAAAGTCTAGATCTTCAAGTTACATGAAGATCATAAACATAAGTTTTGATCTTTATAACAAAGAAAAGAATCATAAGCAAGAAAACCTAGATCTAACAATCAAATGAAGATTCAAAGCTAGAAAGCTTGAATCTTTCATGTTCTTGAAGGATTCAAACCCAAGTTTAAATCTACAAGACATAACAAGATCAAAAAGCTAAAAAGCTAGATCCTTGCATAATGATGATGATATCGACATTTAGAAGAGAAGAAAAAGAAGAAGAAAATTTAAAACTTACACTTTTTAGAGTGAGAAAGACTAGAGAGAATTAGAGAGTAAGTGTGTGTAATTTGTGAATGAGATCAAGTGTAAAATGGGTGAGGTTTGAGTGGTATTTATAGGGAAAAAGGGGTTCTTAGCCGTGGGTTTGGGGGGACAAGGGGGGAGACAACTTTTGCTTTTTAGTTAATGGTTGTCTAAAGTTGATGCTTATGTTGGGATCCCATGCAACAATTGTGATTATGGTTAATAAAAATGCTAGTATGTTCCCTCTAATAAATGGGTTTTTGTCTTGCATTTATATGGGTCATAAACTTATTAAAATTGGGCTAATTAAATAGTCTATTTGCTAGAGTAGGGTGAGCTAAATTCCAACAAGGTAGAAAGTCCAACAAGACTAACTAGTGTGCTCTAGTAAATTACTAGGCGTAATTAAGCATCCAAAAACCCAAGTAATTGTTATTGTAAAAAATAACAATTAGTATTACGTAGTTATAATATTCTGATCATGACCAAAGTTAAACGTGTACCAAGTACATAGCTCGTTTTAAACGTCAAGTTACACCAACGGTCGTAAAAGCATTCGGGGATCAAGTTAAGTGATTACACACTTAATAGCACGTTGTAAAATATTAATGAAAGTAATTAACCATTAAATAAGATCCTAGAGCATAAACTAGCTCAGTACGCATATATACGCAGTTTCATGAAAGCACAAAGCACAAAAGAAAGTCGAAAAAGCCGGGTCATTACACCTAGTCCGACTGGAAAATCGAAGTTGACTTCCTGAAGTTGTGACAGAATTTGCTACTTTGAAAAGGGATCGCAAAGTTATTTTTGGTAATAAGTGCCAAAGGATCTGACACAGATATGTGTTAAACTTTTACTTAGGTTCCAAGTGTTCTCTCCAGGTTTATATATTCTTCGTATGTATCGTGTGATTGGTTCATCCTCTCGATTGTTCCTTAGTTGAGGTGTTTTCAAGAATTTTGAAGGGTTTGAACGCAGGTTGTCGTCGTCAATATCCGTATGATGCAATCATCGAGAATCTTGAATGATTCGAATATCTTTCTGTGTTTTAATGAATAAAAGTGATGTTCTAGTATAGTTTCGATTCAAACTATGGTTTGGAAGATGTAGGAATCTAAGAATGATATCTTCTGTTAGATCTTGACTTGAATTTTGATGTGTCAAAATCAGAATATGTAATTGAATTTGAATGAGAATGGTTGTCCTGATTTTTATGAAAATGTATATCGCTGTGTAAGTAGTGAGTATAGTTAATGATTGTTGAATCAGAATTGAAGAATGTACAATGTAACATATTAATGTGAAGTCTAAGTATTTCTAGGGCATTTCCTACCTGTTAAAAAAAATTCACAAGTAATATTTTGTACAAGAGAATTTTTATTATAGTCTTTATGAAAATATATATATATTTTTTTTCAGATGTAATACAGATTTAATGAGTTAATATTAAATTAAACTCATTTGATTTTTGGCTGGAATTAGAAATGAATAATCTCTAAAACTTTAGAATTTACTTAATCTTCGTGGATTATTTCTTCAACGTAAATGAAATCATGAATCATAACTTCATTATTCATTTTTATTGATATTTCTTCGGTAAATGATGTTGGTGCTCGTGGAATTCTTGCGAACTTCGCAAGATATGAATGATATTTTCTAGGAGGTTTCAAGTACATCGAAGATGAAAGTGTAAAATCAAACATATAATTGAATAATACACTTGGTTTATTATGAAATTAGATTCATTGAGTTAAAACAAAGGTTGTAGTTAACGATGGTTAAGTCTTTAGCGAAGGATGTACATCATTTCATATTAGTAATATGAATTAACCGAGTAGTATCTACCCTTATTCAATTCATACATAATAGCTTAGTACGACAAGATATACTATGGTTTCCAAAATTTATATATATAAGATATACATATAAATTCTTCAGTGGAAATGAGTTAATACTTCATAACTCGCTGATATGACATACTTGTTATTGATTAGTGATGTTGTTCGCGGTAATTATGGATCAGGCGAAGCTTGTGATGTGGTAGATGTTGCTGGTGCTGGTGATGCTGACGGTACTATTGATGTTGTTGGTATAACAAGTATATCTTTTAAATCGTGCACCCTTCCGGTCAGGGTTTAATTTCATCATTATTATTCGCCCACTCATCTGGTTTACATAGAACTAGAATAAAAAATCTCTAAAACTTTTAGAAACCACATATTCTCTGCAGAATATTTCTTCGATGAAGTTATAAATCAATACTTCATCGTTTATTGTTGTTGGTATTCCTTGGTACTTACAGTGTGTATGATGTTGATGCTCAAGGTACAAATTGTGATGTTGAGGTGTGGAATGCAGAGGTTATTGTTGGTAGTGGTAATGGTATTATTGGCGTTGATGATGGTGGTACTATTGATGCTGGTGATGCTACTGGTGCTTGTAACCTTTACACCATATTCACTAAAGTCACTACCCGAGTGTGAAGCTCGTTGACTTCTTCTATTACACCGAGATGATTGTCGGTTCGGACTAGCAGATGAATAAGATCTAGAATTTGAGATAGTATATAATCGTGACGAGATACTCTGGAAATAAGAGAGAAAATGGTGTCTCGAACAGGTTCGCCGGTAAGTGCTTCAAGTTCTTCGCCAAGAGGGAAATTTGGTGGATGGAAGGGATCACCTTCTTCTTGTCTCCAATGACGAAGTAGACTACGAACCCATCCCCAATTCTGTAGTTACCCGAACTTTTCCATGTTTATATATATATTAAATGAAATTGTTATTTACATGATTAAGTGTTTCCAACATGTTAAGAAATCAAACTTGTTAAGACTTGATTAATTGAAATAGGTTTCATATAGACAATTGACCACCCAAATTGACCGGTGATTCACGAACGTTAAAACTTGTAAAAACTATACGATGACATATATATGGTTATATATATAGTTAACATGATTTTATTATAAGTATGTATCTCATTAGGTATTATAACAATGAGTTATATACATAAAAATGAGACTATTAATTTAAGAAACTCGAAAACGATATATATAACGATTATCGTTATAACAACGTCTTACTAGGTACATATGAATCATATTAAGATATTTATACACTTGGTTAATTATGTTAAATGATAAGTAAATATATTATTAAGTGTATTAACAATGAAATACATATGTAAAAATAAGACTACTAACTTAATGATTTCGAAACGAGACATATATGTAACGATTATCGTTGTAACGACATTTAACTGTATATATATCATACTAAGATATATTATATATCATAATATCATGATAATATAACAATTTAACATCTCATTTGTTATAATAAACAATGGGTTAACAACATTCAACAAGATCGTTAACCTAAAGGTTTCAAAACAACATTTACATGTAACGACTAACGATGACTTAACGACTCAGTTAAAATGTATATACATGTAGTGTTTTAATATGTATTCATACACTTTTGAAAGACTTCAAGACACTTATCAAAATACTTCTACTTAACAAAAATGCTTACAATTACATCCTCGTTCAGTTTCATCAACAATTCTACTCGTATGCACCCGTATTCGTAATCGTACAATACACAGCTTTTAGATGTATGTACTATTGGTATATACACTCCAATGATCAGCTCTTAGCAGCCCATGTGAGTCACCTAACATATGTGGAAACCATCATTTTGCAACTAGCATGAAATATCTCATAAAATTACAAAAATATGAGTAATCATTCATGACTTATTTACATGAAAACAAAATTACATATCCTTTATATCTAATCCATACACCAACTACCAAAAACACCTACAAACACTTTAATTCTTCAATTTTCTTCATCTAATTGATCTCTCTCAAGTTCTATCTTCAAGTTCTAAGTGTTCTTCATAAATTCCAAAAGTTCTAGTTTCATAAAATCAAGAATACTTCCAAGATTGCAAGTTTACTTCCAAGTTTTCTAAATCCATTCCAAGTAATCATCCAATATCAAGAAACTTTTGTTACTTGCAGTAGGTTATCTTTCTAATAAAAGGTAATAATCATATTTAAACTTTAATTCAATTTCTATAACTATAACAATCTTATTTCGAGTAGAAATCTTACTTGAAATTGTTTTCGTGTCATGATTCTACTTCAAGAACTTTCAAGCCATCCAATGATCCTTTGAAGCTAGATCAATTTTTCTCATTTCCAGTAGGTTTATCCAAGGAACTTGAGGTAGTAATGATGTTCATAACATCATTCTATTCATACATATAAAGCTATCTTATTCGAAGGTTTAAACTTGTAATCACTAGAACATAGTTTAGTTAATTCTAAACTTGTTCGCAAATAAAAGTTAATCCTTCTAACTTGACTTTTAAAATCAACTAAACACATGTTCTATATCTATATGATATGCTAACTTAATGATTTAAAACCCGGAAACACAAAAAACACCGTAAAACCGGATTTACGCCGTCGTAGTAACACCGCGGGCTGTTTTGGGTTAGTTAATTAAAAACTATGATAAACTTTGATTTAAAAGTTGTTATTCTGGGAAAATGATTTTTATTATGAACATGAAACTATATCCCAAAATTATGGTTAAACTCAAAGTGGAAGTATGTTTTCTAAAATGGTCATCTAGACGTCGTTCTTTCGACTGAAATGACTACCTTTACAAAAACGACTTGTAACTTATTTTTCTGACTATAAACCTATACTTTTTATGTTTAGATTCATAAAATAGAGTTCAATATGAAACCATAGCAATTTGATTCACTCAAAATGGATTTAAAATGAAGAAGTTATGGGTAAAACAAGATTGGATAATTTTTCTCATTTTAGCTACGTGAAAATTGGTATCAAATCTATTCCAACCATAACTTAATCAACTTGTATTGTATATTATGTAATCTTGAGATACCATAGACATGTATACAATGTTTCGACCTATCATGTCGACACATCTATATATATTTCGGAACAACCATAGACACTCTATATGTGAATGTTGGAGTTAGCTATACAGGGTTGAGGTTGATTCCAAAATATAAATACTTTGAGTTGTGATCAATACTGAGATACGTATACACTGGGTCGTGGATTGATTCAAGATAATATTTATCGATTTATTTCTGTACATCTAACTGTGGACAACTAGTTGTAAGTTACTAACGAGGACAGCTGACTTAATAAACTTAAAACATCAAAATATATTAAAAGTGTTGTAAATATATTTTGAACATACTTTGATATATATGTATATATTGTTATAGGTTCGTGAATCAACCAGTGGCCAAGTCTTACTTCCCGACGAAGTAAAAATCTGTGAAAGTGAGTTATAGTCCCACTTTTAAAATCTAATATTTTTGGGATGAGAATACATGCAGGTTTTATAAATGATTTACAAAATAGACACAAGTACGTGAAACTACATTCTATGGTTGAATTATCGGAATCGAATATGCCCCTTTTTATTAAGTCTGGTAATCTAAGAATTAGGGAACAGACACCCTAATTGACGCGAATCCTAAAGATAGATCTATTGGGCCTAACAAACCCCATCCAAAGTACCGGATGCTTTAGTACTTCGAAATTTATATCATATCCGAAGGGTGTCCCGGAATGATGGGGATATTCTTATATATGCATCTTGTTAATGTCGATTACCAGGTGTTCACCATATGAATGATTTTTATCTCTATGTATGGGATGTGTATTGAAATATGAAATCTTGTGGTCTATTGTTACGATTTGATATATATAGGTTAAACCTATAACTCACCAACATTTTTGTTGACGTTTAAAGCATGTTTATTCTCAGGTGAATACTAAGAGCTTCCGCTGTTGCATACTAAAATAAGGACAAGATTTGGAGTCCATATTTGTATGATATTGTGTAAAAACTGCATTAAAGAAACTGATTTCGATGTAACATATTTGTATTGTAAACCATTATGTAATGGTCGTGTGTATACAGGATATTTTAGATTATCATTATTTGATAATCTACGTAAAGCTTTTTAAACTTTTATTTATGAAATAAAGGTTATGGTTTGTTTTAAAAATGAATGCAGTCTTTGAAAAACGTCTCATATAGAGGTCAAAACCTCGCAACGAAATCAATTAATATGGAACGTTTTTAATCAATAAGAACGAGACATTTCAAATTCATCCAGAATATATGATGGATAATTAGTTGATCCATTCCGGTCACACTACTTTCGGAGCTCGAGCGGAACTCCATATCAGAATCCGAGGGACTTGAACTAGTGGTGAGTTCCATTTCGTACGATTGAATAAAGGATTTTTCGATATGAAATGATTTCCGGCTATCGGATGGTATTCAAATTACATAGGATATCTATATATATAAAACAAAAGATTTCGTAGATTACGGAGGAATTTACGGAATATATCAGGCAAAGTTTACAGTAACAGATACGCTAAGATATGAATTAACAGATACGCTAAGATATGAATTTTGTCTATACACTGTTCATGCAATCAATGCAGTAAGATGTGTCTAGGCTAAGAATGATAAGCAGGTAATTTTCGACAAGAAATGATTAGCAAGACTTTCTGACATGCAGACACGGTCGAAGTCCAGACTCACTAATGCATCTTATCAACTATCAGTTAGATACACTAATGCAAGACTTGGTTCGCTAAGACCACCGATCTGATACTACATGAGATGACCCATCCTAATCTATAAGGATGAATACAATAACATATGGTTCCATTGCGAGGTATTTGACCTCTATATGATAAGTTTTACAACATTGCATTCGTTTTTAAAAGACAAACTTTTATTTACATCAAAAGTTGACAGGCATGCATACCGTTTCATAATATATCCAAACTATAAATGACCTAATAATAATCTTGTTGAACTTAATGACTCGAATGCAACGTATTTTGAAATATGCCATGAATGACTCCAAGTAATATCTTTAAAATGAGCAAATGCACAGCGGAAGATTTCTTTAATACCTGAGAATAAACATGCTTATAAGTGTCAACCAAAAGGTTGGTGAGTTCATTAGTTTATAATAACCTATCAGTTCCATATTTTAAATAGACTACAAGATTCCATTTTTCATAAATAACATTACACTCGTGCGTGTATAAAAATCATTCATATGGTGAACACCTGGTAACCGACATTAACAAGATGCATATAGAATATCCCCAAACAGAAACTCGTCTGTATAATACAAACTCGAAGTACTAAAGCATACCATTTTTCAGTATAGGGGTTGTTAGTGCCCGTAGATCTACCTTTAGGATTCGCGTCAATTAGGGTTTTTGTTCCCTAATTCTTAGGCTACCAAGCTAAAAGGGGCGATATTCGATTTCGATAATCCAACCATAGAAAGCAATTTTCGAGTACTTGTGTCTATTTCGTCACACATATATAAAACATCGCATGTATTCTGAGTCCCAAAAATATATATTGTAAAAGCATTTAAAAAGGGACCAAATGAAACTCACGATATTATATTTTGTTATAAAAATACATATGACGGCATTGAACAAGTGTAGGGTTGGCCTCGGATTCACGAACTTATATTAAGTATATATATTTATATGTTGGTCAATATCTGTCTAACAATTTAGGTTAAGTCGTAGTGTATCACAATCCTAATGCTCGAGATTATCATGCAAAAGTCAACAAAAGTCAACTAATCCAAAAATGAGTTTCAAAATTTATATATGTTTATAATTATATTACTAGAGTATAAGTCTTGATAGTTGAATAAATCGATAATTTATAAAACTCAAATTATCACATAACTGACTAAATTGTTGTATTTAGAAATTCTTAGATAAATCAATGTAACTAGTTTATATATATTTATTTGAAATCTACATGTTATTTTAATGAATTTTATGTTATTTTAATGATTAAATAACTTATATTTATTCTACATATTTTAAGTAATTAATATTTATATAGTAAATATTTATTAAGTTATTTCATCATTTATTATAATGTATTAATGATAAAAAATTTATGTTAATATATGATAAAAAAATTTATGTTAATATATGATAAAATATATTTTTATATATTAAGTATTAGAATTTGTATAACGTTTACATAATATCATTTTAATGATAAAAATATGGTGATATGTATTATTAATATAATTTTATTACATATAATAAATATATATATTTGTATTAAATATTTATTCTATTAAATAATATAATATTGATAATAATAAAAATGAACCAAAAGCTGTATTATTTTGTAATAATAATAATATTAATTATTTTAATAGTAATAATAATATTATTATTATTATTATTAATGATGATGATAATAATAACTATAAAATTTATAACAATATTATTATTAATAATAATAATATTAATTATAGTAATACTAATATTATTAATGATAATAATAATATTAGTAATAATAATACTATAAAAATTTATATATATCAACTTCATATCTATATGTTATATATTGAAAATAATAATATTAATAATTCTGATTTTAATTTTAATATTAATATTGATAATAATAATTTTGATAATAAATAATAATCTTTTGTAGTAATACTAATGTCATTATAATAATAATATTACTAATAATAATAAAAATAATGAAAGTGATATTTTTATCTAAATCATAATCTTAACAATATTTTAACTGAATCATGATACTTATACTCATTATTTCCTATTCGACTTGTTTAATAGCTTTTAGTCCTCTTTTATATCGCATTCATAATAATGATAATAATAGTAATCATAATAATTAGATGATATTAATATTAGTTTTAATGATAATGATACCAATAATAATATTAAATATTATAATAATATTAATGATAATACTAATAATAATAATAATAATAATAATAATAATAATAATAATAATAATAATAATAATAATAATAATAATAATAATAATAATAATAATAATAATAATAATAATGATAATAATATTAATAATAACCTTAATGAAAATAACGATAGTAATAATAATAATAATAATAATAATAATAATAATAATAATAACAATTTTTAATGATAATAGTTATATTAATAACGATAATGATAATAATAATAATAATTAATAATAATAATAAGATAATAATAATAACGACGATAGTAATAATAATATTAAAATTAATGATAATTCACCTGACTATATCTTTCAATCCGTTCATCGAAACCACACGGTTTCTAAATGAAAAGTTATTAATTTTTCGCCAGCTTTCTAACGACATGCATATCATATACCTTATCTTAGTAGCATATATGTTATATTCGTGATTTATCATAAACTATTTAACGACGAACTTAAGCATACAAGCATGCATAAACATATATACTCGAGCACTAGTCAGGGATACACTATTAATATACAAAAGATAAGATATGAATGCTCACGTATCAATATTGTGATTCAATATTGCAGGAAAATACGTAGACGCAACGGAGATGATAAACACTAGATTGACCTCATGAGCAATACCCCCGAACAATACCCATAACCTCCATAGCTATAACCCATAACTTCGATAGCTCTATCCCGCTTGAAAAACTTGTTTTGAAATAACCCGCTCATGACCTCGTCATAGTATTTTATGTAATATACTTAATAATAACGCTACCTAATAATACTAATAATAAGATTAATATTAATAATCTTAATATTAATAATAATATTAATATTAATAATATATATATATATATATATATATATATATATATATATATATATATATATATATATATATATATATATATGTGTGTGTGTGTGTATGTGTGTGTGTGCGTGCGTGTGTGTGTGTGTTTGTTTATGCGAAGTATGAAAATGAATCACAAAACTGGAGAAATCGCTCGTTTTGTAGAATGTAACTCGTACCTACTCCCCATGCGATCGCATGGGGTTTCTTTAGTTTTTCCATGCGATCGCATGGCCACATGAAACAGCTCATCGTCGATCAATAATTCTTGCCGACAGTTTTTATTTATAATTATATATTTATATATATAATCTAAATAATTATATATATATATATATATATATATATATATATATATATATTATATTATATTCATGTGTCTAGTTGACATGCAATTTTAGTTCCAATGTCTTGTACGTTGAAGCTCGACATCTGTCTTGGTTCCGATTTTTTAAACGTTACTTCGTATGCTTTATTAATTTACATTCTACGTTTCATGACTCGTACCCTTATCAAAATATAGACTTAAATTACTCATAAACTATATTACTTGAAATGTAACTTGAACGTTCGAGTATTTTGGTCATTTATTTCAATAAATCATCGTCTCGTTATATGTATATATATATATATATATATATATATATATATATATATATATATATATATATATATATATATATATATATATATATATATATATATATATATATATATAATAGTATTATTTTAAATCCAAAACGTTTTATGAATAAGTTAATATCACATTTTATCACTTTGTAAAATATAAATATATTTTCATTTAGAAATATAAACTTATATATCTTAGAAATATTTATTTACTAATATAATATTTAGTTTTTCAAAAACTAATTATATTTCAAAGTTTAATATATATAATTTAAAATCGTTTAAATAATAGATGTTATTATACACCTAACGTTTACGCTCTAGAACCATCATCGTTTAATCTTCTCAAACGTTCCAAATAACATATCTAAAAATCAATCGAATCAACTAAACAAGTGTTACTATCGTTTACTTAATTAATCTAAAATCTTATATATTCAATATTTATAAACACGTTTTAAATACACGTTGCAAGTTATTTATATATTTAATTCTAATAATTTATATCCTGTTGTATGTATTCAAATTATGTTATTTAAACAAAACATTTTTAATATCAAATTCTATTAAATCGAAAAGCGCTTTCGCACGTTTGAAAGTAGATAAATCGAATATTATGAAATTCAATTCTCCACTAACTTTTGTCTTACTTTCGTTAATTGACACTTTTGTTCTTATATATAAATCACTTTACCATTTTCCAAATATTGTTAAAAAGAACAGATTTCTTAAATCATAGTGGACCTTACTACAAAGACCCGTAATCATATCACAATGTATCTGATAACTCAATCATTTGATATTATCTTTTAATTCTGTCGATAATTATATTAAACATATATCGAAACAAATACGTTCATGTAAAGTATTATTCATCAAATACTTTGTTAACATTTTCAATTAATATAACTATATATTATATATATACATATCTATATACACATAAATGTTCGTGAATCGTCGAGCACAGTCAAAAGGGTAATTGATTACATGAATATAATTCCAAAACTTTTGAGACTCAATATTACAGACTTTGCTTATCGTGTCGAAATCATATAAAGATTAAGTTTAAATTTGGTCGAAAATTTCTGGGTTGTCACATCTGTTAGGTTTCTATCTGCTTTACTTTCGGTATATCAGCTGTAATGCTGTATAATGTTTCATTTGGTATAAACTCATTAGTATGATGAAACGGTTATTAGTTTTCATTTAAGGTTTTGTCAACTTAATCCGACGGACTCCTTTCGTTTGTGTTCAGTGTTCAATCAACACGGCACGTTGTTATTCAGTTAACTAAACTGATAACAAGGGTTAGGATTATAGCTCAACTCACTACCTAACCTATTTCTTTACTGAGGATAATCTCCGAGGTATAGTTACCTTTCGATTATACGACCAAGTGACATACTTTTCACTACTCAATGAAAACTCTGAGAGTCTAGAGATAAGTAGGTCTGTGTAATTGGCTCATCCAACCAGATATATTCCATTCCAATCATAGCTTTAACATAAATAAAATTACCTTTCCCTAGCCCAAACTAATATCTTGGTCAACATTTCCCTTATCTGCATACTCCGAATATCCTTCCACTTTCTTTACTTTTTCGCAATTAGGACCATTAGCTTAAAACCATTACTATCCTTTATCTAGGTATTTTAACTAAATACAATTATACACTTGATCATCAATTCGTTAAACCATTCAAAAGTAAGGCCCTAGGTTAACTTACACCTTCTACCATCAGAAAGTTAAAAGTAAATGTAGTCCCCGCAAAATATAAATAATAAACCAATGTTCGCTACTCTGATCAGTTTATTCCGACGCCCTGCGGCCTAACGACACTGCACGAATAAAACCATCCGTTTCGGTCATATGAACCCCCCTTAAGAAGATTCCATCCTCGCATCTGGTCAGTTACTATTACAAAAGTCACAGGTTCATCACAACCTCTAATTTCTAATTCACACTCAAGTCCAAACGGTCATACCCAATTACTCCTACAAACTTAATTGGTCGAATCATTATCATCGAACCTTCAATCGACAGATTACATATACTTACTTACGATGATCAATATTGAAATCTGACCCCTTTGTCATTCTAAACTTATCATTATCCCCGTTAAAATGCAAAGGATAGTCAATTTTTACAACCAATCACCATTAAAAACAATGACATTTACTCAAACGTCATTCCACTAACCACTAGTGTCCATAAATTGCCACAGTCAACTCAGGAGTTAAGGTCTAAACCTTGTCAGTATATCATTTGTACCATCAATTTCACCAAATTGTCATCGGGTTTAAATCTTTACACCGTTGAATTCCCTCAAATTTTCAGGCAATGTATAACAACCCTCATTTTTCCATCATGAAATTTCCAAAATACCCTTAGGGTTTTCATTTGTTTCTCCGTGTAATCGATTTAGGGTTATTATCCATGTCGACAAACGAACAGTTATGCTTTCATCACGTGTAAACTAAATGAAATAATATCGAATCATAAACCCTAACCCCATTTAATATCGAATCATAAACCCTAATCCCATTTAATATCGAATCATAAACCCTAACCCTAATACTACATTAATAATATAAACTAAATGAAATAATATTAAATGGTGTCATTTATAAAATTAAAAACTAAATGGAACCAAATAAAATTAATAAAAGTTAAGGTCTAATATTTAAATAAAATGTAACCCTAATATTAGAAATACTAATAATAATGATAATAATAATAATTATTATAATAAAATATATAAAATATAAAAATAAATACATAAAGCCGTATAAAAAAATACAATATGTATCTATAAAAGGCTAATGCCGTAAAGTAAAAAAAATGTATATACATGAAACCAAATATACATCGGTTGTATAGTTTTTAGGATTAAAAACTTGATTTTTTTTAGCCTTTACAATCCTAGTTAGACTATAATTAAGTATCCTTGATCACCAAGTTTTTGAATGGAATTAGGAAACTAGAGACTAAACTATAAAAGGCCTCAAGATTTCCAAGATATTCACCAAAAACCTGCTGCAATTTGGTCGACTAATCCAGCTCTTTCCTTCCCTAGTGTGTCGACTAAAACAACCCACAGAATCCATCTGTTAGTCGACTAATAACCTCCACCTTTAGTCGCCTAATAACCCTCCAACTGCAGCCTGTTTCAGTCGATTAAAACAACCATCAAACAGCCCTTTTCAGTTCCCAATCTTCATCATCAAAAAGCCTGCTGTAGTCGACAGAAAACCCTCACAAAACCCTCCTGGTATTTGCTGCTGTACTCGCTGATATTCAGCCTCAATACATCATCGAATCTGCTGTGTTGTTGCTGCTTGTTGCTGTGTGTTACCTGCTGTTTCTTGCTGCTGTAATCGTGATAAAACAGCCCCAATATTCGTTACATTGTTAATGTTGTCTTGTTGATCCTGTCGTGGAAAATCAGATGCAAAGACCCCTCTTTTGGGTCGTATATTGTTGTTGCTGCTGGTTCTGCTTTCTATTTTTCTGCTTCGCATATCATCATCATCCTTAGTCTCCAATCTTAGTAAGGTATACCTAATAACCCTAGTTTAATTGTGTGATTAAATCAATTATTTTTAAGATGTTAATAACATCAAGTATTATGGTTAATTATTAATAAGAAGATTATGATTTTTAGTGTTAAAAGATGATAATGAATAATGATTAATAAGATTATACATTAGAAGTAATGGGTTGAGTATGATTATTAAAGGCTAGGATTAATGAATTTAAGTGTGAATATGATGTATGATCTTGATTAGGTTATATTAGTATGGAATAAATATAATTGTGGTGATTAAGATAAAAGATTATAGTTATTAGTTGATGAATAAAAGTTATGGATAAAAGAAAAAGTTAAAAGTATTTAGGGTAAGATCTTCATCAAGTATTATGATTAGTTAAATAAGAAGTTATGATTTCATGTTGAAATTAGGATATGAATATGATATAGGGTATGAGCTAGTAATGAATGTCACGTATTGATTATGATTTTATGTAGGTGAAGGTTATGATTTTATGTTTAGTAAAGTATGATGTAACGTGAAACAAGTTAATGAAGTGAAGGTTTATGATTTTAGGCACAAGAGAAGGTTGGTAAATAATAATGGTGATGGTACACATGCATGCATGCATGCATACGTACGTATGTGCATGTATACACTGTATGTATATATGTGTGTGTATATGTAAATATATACATACGTGCATATGTATGTGTATATATGTATGTATGTGCACGTGTGTATGTATGTATGAACGTGTATTAAGTAAGTATTATCATGAGTTAGTAAACCTAATAAAAAGGAAGGTAATAAGTGAAAGGACCCGTTCATATACATTATAAACGATTCACAATAGTTGATTACATCGCGAGGTATTTGACCTCTATATGATACGTTTTACAAACATTGCATTCGTTTTTAAAAGACAAACTTTCTTTACATCAAAAATTGACGGCAT
The DNA here is from genome assembly GCF_046630445.1 of Rutidosis leptorrhynchoides. Classification (NCBI taxonomy): domain Eukaryota; kingdom Viridiplantae; phylum Streptophyta; class Magnoliopsida; order Asterales; family Asteraceae; genus Rutidosis; species Rutidosis leptorrhynchoides. Next base: position 236,701,838 of record NC_092339.1, read on the forward strand.
GCATACCATTTCATATTACATCCAACTATAATTGACTTAATATTAATCTTGATGAACTCAACGACTCGAATGCAACGTCTTTCAAAGTATGCCATGAATGACTCCAAGTAATATCCTTAAAATGAGCTAATGCACAGCGGAAGATTTCTTTAATACCTGAGAATAAACATGCTTTAAAGTGTCAACCAAAAGGTTGGTGAGTTCATAGGTTTAACATAACAATCATTTCAATATATTAATAGACCACAAGATTTCCGTTTATAAATATATGTACACTCGCAAGTGTATAAAAGTATTCTATAAGTTGTAGGCACCTGGTAACAAGCCTTAACGTTCATGTTTTACCCTCTGAAGTACACCAGATCAGGTGTGTTTAAAATAACCTCGAAGTACTAAAGCATCTCATAGTCAGGATGGGGTTTGTCAGGCCCAATAGATCTATCTTTAGAATTCGCGCCTACCGTACATAGACAAGTAGTTTAATGTTACCAAGCTAAGGGTATATTTCTGGTTTAAACCCACATAGAATTAGTTTTAGTACTTGTGCCTACTTCATAAAACATTTATAAAACAGCGCATGTATTCTCAGCCCAAAAATATATATTGCAAAAGCAATTAAAAAGGGAGCAAATGAAACTCACCATACTGTATTTCGTAGTAAAAATACATATAACGTCATTTAATAAGTGCAAGGTTGGCCTCGGATTCACGAACCTATATTAATTATATATATTTATATGTTGGTCAATATTTGTCTAACAATTTTTGGTCAAGTCATAGTGTACCACAATCCTAATGCTCGAGACTAATATGCAAAAGTCAACAAAAGTCAACTTGACCCAAAATGACTTCTAAAATTTATACGTGTTTATTATATAACTTAACTATAGTCGTTTTATATATTTAAATATATTTATTAGATTTTATAATAATAAAAGTCATTTATTAATAAAAATTTATATTAACGTTTATATATGATAGAATATACTTTTATATATCTTAAGTAGTAAAATTTATAAAGTTCACTTAATATAGTAAAACTATAGTGGTAAGTATTATTAATGTAATTATATTACGCGTGGTGAAAAATATCTTTATATCCCCTATTTATTTGATAAAATAATATTGATCATAATAATAATAAGTAAAAGTTGTATTATTTTGTAATAATAATTATTATTATTCTATAAAAAAATAACAATATTTATATTTACTAAAAATGGTATTATGATAAAATGATAATACTAATATAATAGTAATAATTATATTTTATAATAACAATGATATTTCTATTAAAATAATAACGACAATAGTAATAATAATCATTTTAACAATAATACTAAAATTCAGTTGACTATAACTTCTAATCCGTTCATCGAAACCATTCGATATCTAAATGAAAAGTTCTTAATTTTTCGCTAGCTTTCCAATGATATGCATATCATATACCCTATCTCAGTAGCATATGTATCTAATTCAGGATTCAACAAACCTATCTAAGGACAATATCGAATGTACAAGCATGCATAATCCTATATACTCGAGCACTAGTCAGGGATACACTATTGATATATAAAAGTGAAGTTATGAGTGCTCACGTATCAATATTGAGATTCAATATTGCAGGAAAGTACGTAGACACAACGGAGATGATAAACACTAGATTGACCTCACGAGCATACCCATGAACCATACCCATCACCTCCATAGCTATAACCCATAATTTCCTTAGCTTCGACTCATTCAAAAAAACTATTTTGAAATCACTCGGACAGCACTCCGTCGTAATATTTTATGTATACTAATAATATCTTGAAATAATACAAAGAAAATATATATATGTAATTCGATTGAGAGAGTTTAGAGAAATATATTTTCAAGTTTCTATGAAATAATGAAACCTATTGAATTCTATTTATAACAGATTTTTGAATTATTAAAGTGAATTATTAAAGTATGAATTATTAAAGTGAATTATTAAAGTATGAATTATTAAAGTGAATTATTAAAGTATGAATTATTAAAGTATGAATTATTAAAGTTAAAGTAAAGTAAAAGTAAAGTAAAGGTAAAGTTAAAGTATAGTAAAAGTATAAATACTATGTATGTATAATACGCGTATAAATATATATAATATTAATTTAAATCGTTATATATATTTAATAAAATAAAATATAAATATCGTTATCTTTATCATACTGGTTAAGTAATGAGTTGTCAAAAGTAGTTCTAGATATTTATAAAAGATATATATGTTTTAATAATAAAGTTCTTTTTAAACTGAAAACGTTTTTTGTACTTTTGAAACTAAATTAATAGAATATTATGGAAACCAATTCTCCACTAACTTTTGTCTAACTTTCGTAAACGACACTTTTTGTTTTTATTTATAAATAGCTTTACAAATTATTCTGAATATCGTTAAGAGGAATAGATTTTCTCAAATCATAGTGGACCTCTCAACAGAGACTTGTAATCATAATTCAATGTTTCTGATAATTCAATCATTTAATATATTTTTTTTTCTTCGAAAATCATATTGAAACAAATACGTCCGTGTAAAGTATTATACGTTTAATACTTTATTAATATTCTCAAGTTATAATATATATATACACATATACATATCTATTTATATATAACGGTTCGTGAATCGTCGGAATTTGGTCGAGGTTATAATGAATGTATGAACACAGTTTAAAATTCTTGAGATTTAACTTAACACACTTTGCTTATCGTGTCGGAATAATATAAAGATTAAAGTTTAAATTTGGTCGGAAATTTCCGGGTCGTCACAGTACCTACCCGTTAAAGAAATTTCGTCCTCGAAATTTGATCGAGATCGTCATGGCTAACCATAAAAATGTTTTCATGACGAATATGAGTTGATAAATAGAGTTTTATAATCATTGAGTAATATAGATAAAACAATTTGATTACGCGAAGAGTATAAGTGAAGCTATCACAAAAGAGTGAAATGAATAAATGCATATTCGTTTTAACCAGTGACGTAGTCACGGTTGATTTTCAGATTTAGAGGAAATCTTCGTCATAAGATTTGGGTTCTTCGATAATTAAGGAAATTAGAATCCTCTTTGGTTAAATGCGATGATCTGTCCTGATTGTTCTATCTGGTACTTCACTATAAATCCACCATCTTTATTTCCTTACACCTTCTATTCTTTCTCCCTCAACTCATATTTTAAAGTATTTGTCAATATGCTCCATCCAGTGCTGATTCTTGATATACTCCTCACTTTCATATCTGTCGTTCTTCTTTTTCATCTGCCGCCGGAAGAATCTATTTACTTCTACTATACTCTTGGTTTTATAGTGTTTTTAGTTCTCCCGTGTCTTTATATTGCTATATGCATTGATATATACGGTTTGTGATTTCTGGGTTGTTGTTAGGTTTTATATCTTCCCTTATATTTCAAAGTCCTTGCTTCTTCTATAATCATTGTCATCCACAGTTAATGCTCTCTTCTATTTGCTATGATTTATACTCCCATTTCTAGTTCGGAGCTTTGTCCTTCCGTTTCTTCTTCTTGCGATTAAGCACCGCTTGTAATGGTCCAGAATTCACAGATATAAATTTCGGAATGAACATTGTTAATGTTCTAGGAAGGAAATTGTAATGACACGATCTTGACTTGTCAAATTACCAGAATACCTCGGAAAAGGCCGAATCATCAAGAAATATTTTCTTGATATTTAGAGATCAAAGAGAATACAAGAGTCGTGTAACATAGCACATGATGACGTTATGATCTGTGAATCATCATGTTTCATTTAGAAACTCAGCATGAATTACTGTAATATAATCACGTTGATCAAGTGTCATTATATTATACTAACTCATGCTTCAGCTCCCAACACTTCTTCAAGAATATTCCTATTTTAAACTCGAATGTTTCAGAATTTAGAAACTAAAATAGTTTCTTTTATGATATAATACAGATAGCGCGAAGAGGTAAATGATTTCAGATAAGAATAATTATAAAAATATCTTCAGAAGTATGGATGATATTTATAATGAAAGATACGATGATATCTTAGAATGTCTAATATCAGAGGATGATGAAGGATATTGTCAGCAAGGGTTTAGAGTCAGGAGCAAGGTATTCGTTAATGACTTTAGCAAGTACTGAATCATTTGGATTCTTTGAAGGCAGGTTTAGTCTTTGTGATTTGTCCACAGCCTCCTTCATACTTTGCTCAATCCGTTTTCCAGTTCCAAACCTTCTCTTTTTCTGAGTTTTGTCAACACACTATTTTTTTATCATCAAACTTTTTACTGTTAAGATCGTTGACAGTTTCTGCTGCTTCATCAACATTTTTTTAAAATTTCGAGAACTAGTTCGCAGTTTAGGCGTTTTTCAGAAACTTTACATTCGAAGTATGTAAGTCTTGGAGGTAGACGTTATATGTATATATAACTGTTGATGTAGACATGCTGCAAGATTTCAAAATACTGATTACTGATTCTCAATAATTGGTATGGCAATTCTTGTTACAAAGTGCGGATGAGTATATGATAGGGTTCTAATGAATATATCGATTTTTCTGAAAATCAAAGATCAGTGAAATTGTTGGTGAAGGTATTTCATATGCCCGAGAGACATATTAAATTAATGTGGCTAACATGTTATGATCCAAGTCGGGTCATACCCAATAACAAGCTTACCGACACCTTATAAGTATTTAATCATAACGAATGGATCGTTAAGTAAATACGCGACACTTGAATTTCAGAAAATCGGGTTTCTGAAATAATTTAACTTGAGATAAATTATTTGGATAATTTATATATTGAGGGTTTAATTATTTAATTGGTTTAAATAATTACTTGTGTTAATATTTATAAAAGGGTTCATAAATATATTTGTGCAAGTAACAAAATGCATAAGTTTTATAACAAATAAATGTTGTAGCTTATGATGAACATTTTTTCTTTATAAAATTATGTATGGGGCAGCTCATGGGAGTTCTAAATGGATTCCCATGCTAGCTTTATTGTTACTTACAATTCCTAAACACAAGGTAAGCATGCAAGTCCATAAAACCAAGTAATTTGACTCATACAAGGGTGTGACTTGTGGTTTAACTCTCTCATTCCTTTCTCTTATGTTTCTGGCCGAAATTCACAGCCTTGTTTCAGCTATAGGCTGATCGAATTATACAAGAGTGAAAGGAGCAAGTATCTTGCTTAGTAATTAGCTTATAAGTGTCTAAAATCCTAACCATATCAAAGGGGTGTTGGTGCAATCAAAGCTTGGGGTATTACTAGCTTGAGGCCTTAAGTTAAAGGCTCATAATCATTCAATATTCATCCTTATAAGCTTCTGTTCCTGGTCGAAATATTCAGCTAATATCAAGGGGTTTGAAGCTGAATTTACAAGGGTGTTAAGGTGTGAAGGTTTAACCAACTCAAGGGTGTGTTGGTGCATTTGGTTCTTCATCATCTTCATCATCTTACTTGTTAATTAACACTAAGAGATTAGAAATTATACCTCCTCAAACTATGTTTGAGGGCTCTTTTGAAACAAGTAAGATGATGAAGATGATGAAGAACCAAATGCACCAACACACCCTTGAGTTGGTTAAACCTTCACACCTTAACACCCTTGTAAATTCAGCTTCAAACCCCTTGATATTAGCTGAATATTTCGACCAGGAACAGCAGCTTATAAGGATGAATATTGAATGATTATGAGCCTTTAACTTAAGGCCTCAAGCTAGTAATACCCCAAGCTTTGATTGCACCAACACCCCTTTGATATGGTTAGGATTTTAGACACTTATAAGCTAATTACTAAGCAAGATACTTGCTCCTTTCACTCTTGTATAATTCGATCAGCCTATAGCTGAAACAAGGCTGTGAATTTCGGCCAGAAACATAAGAGAAAGGAATGAGAGAGTTAAACCACAAGTCACACCCTTGTATGAGTCAAATTACTTGGTTTTATGGACTTGCATGCTTACCTTGTGTTTAGGAATTGTAAGTAACAATAAAGCTAGCATGGGAATCCATTTAGAACTCCCATGAGCTGCCCCATACATAATTTTATAAAGAAAAAATGTTCATCATAAGCTACAACATTTATTTGTTATAAAACTTATGCATTTTGTTACTTGCACAAATATATTTATGAACCCTTTTATAAATATTAACACAAGTAATTATTTAAACCAATTAAATAATTAAACCCTCAATATATAAATTATCCAAATAATTTATCTCAAGTTAAATTATTTCAGAAACCCGATTTTCTGAAATTCAAGTGTCGCGTATTTACTTAACGATCCATTCGTTATGATTAAATACTTATAAGGTGTCGGTAAGCTTGTTATTGGGTATGACCCGACTTGGATCATAACATGTTAGCCACATTAATTTAATATGTCTCTCGGGCATATGAAATACCTTCAATCTCCCACTTGCACGAGAAACATAAGAAATTAATGCAAGTGATGGATACAGCCTAACACACCGTCCATCACCCCTAATATGTTATGACTTTGCGCCATTCAATAACATCATCCCTTTCGAGTACCCAACTCGAATTGATATATATAGGTGAATCTTTTCATTATATCCTTTTATCCTAGACGTCATGTCAAATCCAAGAGATACAGAGTGACCACTCTCTTATAGATTCAACTTTATCAGGCCTTAGACATCTGACTCTTAACGAATAAGAGGGACAAATTCCATCTTGACTACATACTTCCTAGATATACACTTTTGTATTATACCTGAGCTCTTTCTAGGGAACTACCATATTTCAGAATAGCTAAGAAAGAATCAAGGTATAATACTCGGTGAATATTAGGACCCAATATGTATCTCAGGTCAGAGGATACGATGATATTCGCCATTACTCAAGATTACATGTGATCAACCACGAAGGCTCCATACAGTAAGTCTTGAGAGCGGGTCTTCCAATATTTGTATCCCACAAATATCTATGAACCTTGGTAGCAACCCTGCCCCACATTCATTCCATGAATGTATACCAATCCAAGTTCATAATAGTCTAAACCTCACACTCATTCCCATAAATGTGATCGACTACGGAATTTAGAATAATAGCTTATTCATGGATAACCAATATTTGTATCCCACAAATATCTATGAACCTTGGTAGCAACCTTGCCCCACATTAGTCTGTGAATGTATACCAATCCAAGTTCATAATAGTCTAAACCTCACACTTGCTCCCACAAATGTGATCGACTACGGAATTTAGAACAATGTCTTATTCATGGATAAAATATGCAAAATAGGAACTTAACTCAAAATAAATTAACCAATAATTATATTAATGAGTTTGAACCAATTCATTCCATTACAATACTTAAAACAGATCATAACCAATCACTAGAATATCGAAGCCCTAACGCACAAACATGTCCATGATGTTTTGGGCCATGTAAGAGCTTCGTGAGTGGATCCGCTATATTTAGATCTGTGTGAACTTTGCGAATACATATCATTCCGTTTTCAACTTCATCCCTTATGTAGTTGAATTTCCGTTTAATGTGACGGGTCTTTTGGTGATCACGAGGTTCTTTAATTTGAGCTATTGCTCCCTCGTTGTCACAAAAGATCTCAAGAGGGTCTTGAATGGTAGGGACCACTCCTAAGTCGTCGATGAATTTCTTCATCCATGCTGCTTCCTGAGCTACCAAGGAGGCGGCAATGTATTCTGACTCTGTAGTGGATAACGCAACAACTTCCTGTTTTGAACTCTTCCAAGAGACCGCACCTCCATTTAACATGAAAACATAACCGGATTGTGATCGAGAGTCATCTTGATCAGTTTGGAAACTTGCATCCACGTAACCTTTTACAGCAAGTTCCTCCTCACCAGACCCGTATATAAGAAACAAATCCTTAGTCCTCCTAAGGTATTTCAATATACTTTTAACCGCAATCCAATGACTGTTCCCTGGGTTATTCTGGTATCTACTTGTCAAGCTTAGAGCGCATGACACATCCGGTCTAGTACATATCATTGCATACATGATTGACCCAATAGCAGACGCGTATGGGACTTTCTTCATTCTCTCTTGTTCATCTTCCGTGGTGGGACACTGAGATGTACTGAGAATGGTTCCTCTTTGAATAGGTACCAAACCTCTCTTAGAGTCCTCCATCTTGAACCTTTTCAAGACTTTGTCAATGTATGTACTTTGACTTAAACCTATCAATTTCTTGGATCTATCCCTATAGATCCCAATCCCCAATATGTGTTGTGCTTCTCCAAGGTCCTTAATGGAGAAGCAGCTTCTTAGCCATGTTTTGACTCCTTCCATTGTGGGAATATCATTTCCAAATAATAATATATCATCCACATATAGTACAAGGAACATGACTATGCTCCCACTAGCCTTTTTGTATACACAAGCTTCAGCACCATTTTTAATGAAACCAAATTTCTTGGCCTCCTCATTAAAACGATGATTCCACATTCTAGATGCTTGTTTTAGTCCGTAGATCGACCTTTTTAATTTACATACTTTGTCAGGATGTTTTGGATCGATAAAACCTTCAGGCTGAACCATATAGATATCTTCCTCAAGATATCCATTTAGGAAAGCGGTTTTGACATCCATTTGCCATATTTCATAATCATAATGAGCAGCAATGGCAAATAATATCCAGATAGACTTCAGCATTGCTACAGGTGAAAAAGTTTCATCATAATCAACCCCTTGAGTTTGAGTGAAACCTCTTGCTACAAGTCTAGCTTTGTATGTATCCAAGTTTCCATGTCTGTCGGTTTTCTTCTTGAAAAGCCATTTACAATCAACTAACTTAGAGCTAGCAGGTTGTTCAACCAATTCCCAATCTTGGTTGTCATACATGGATTGCATCTCTGCGTTCATGGCTTCCTGCCATTTATCTTTATCAGTCCGTGATAAAGCATCTTGGTAGTTTGTTGGTTCATCTAAATCAACCGTATAACAACCATCTATGAGATACCCATATCTCTCAGGAGGGTTACTAATTCTACCAGATCTATGAACGTTTTGTATACTTTGATCACCCATGTGATCATTCTCAACATTTTCATGTTGAGAGCTAGTGTCAACCAATTGTGTATCATCTACTTGATCTTGAACCTCTTCAAGATCTATCTTCCTTTCACTATTTCCTTCCAGAAGGAACTTAGTTTCAAGGAATTCAGCCTTCCGAGCAACAAATACATTTTGTTCGGATGGATCATAGAAATAGTATCCCATATCATCTTTGGGATATCCTATGAAGATACACTTCGTGGATCGAGCATTCAACTTATTGGGGACGTAACGCTTAGGGTAAGCTTCACATCCCCATACCTTTAAGTATGAAAGAGATGGAGGTTTTCCAAACCACATCTCATGAGGTGTTCGTTCCACTTTCTTGGTTGGGGCCATATTTAGAATACGAGCCGCGGAGCTTAGACAATAACCCCAAAATGATAGAGGTAACGAGCTTCTTGCCATCATAGATCGAACCATATCCATTAGGGTTCGGTTTCTCCTTTCGGACACTCCATTAAGCTGGGGTGTTCCGGGTGGAGTAAGTTGTGAGATAATCCCACAATTTCTAAGATGATCCTGGAAGGCATCACTGAGGTATTCACCTCCTCTATCGGTACGAAGTACCTTAATTGTCTTGTTGAGTTGATTTTGTACTTCGTTTTGATATTCTTTGAATGCTTCAAAAGTTTCATCCTTGTGTCTTAATAAGTAGACATATCCGAAATGACTGAAGTCATCAATGAAAGTAACGAAGTACCTTTCACCATTCCTAGTCATGGGCTTAAAAGGTCCACATACATCCGAATGTATTAATCCTAATAAGTCTTTAGCCCTTTCAAAGGTTCCTTTGAAAGGTGCTTTAGTCATTTTGCCTTGTAAACAAGATTCACACACATCAAACGAATCCAGCTCATTTGATTTCAAAAGACCATTCTTTTGAAGTGTATGCATTCGATTCTTGTTTATGTGACCAAGGCGACAATGCCATAAGTAGGAATCACTCAAATCCCTTTTGAGTTTCTTGGTGGTTGCTTGGTATATTGAGCTATCGAATGATGTGTTATCATGAACCAATTCATAAATACCATTCAAAGGCGAAGCCTTAAAATAGAACATATCATTTAAAGAAACATGGATATCATCATTAATGAAATTAAGATTAAATCCATATTATCTTAGACGGGAAACAGAAATAATGTTTCGTGTCAACTGAGGTGCATACAAAACATTTTTCAAAATCAGCTTCAATCCAGTTTGAAGCTTTAAAACAAAATCTCCTTGGGCTTCGACGTGCACCTTTGCACCATTTCCCATGTAGAGACTTGTTGTTCCCGTACTTTGATTACTTCTTTTGAACCCTTGCAATGAATTGCAAATATGAGTTCCACATCTCGTGTCTAATACCCATGTATTAGAAGAAGTAATACTAAGCTCAACGTATATCATATATATATTACCTGAGGTTTGCCCTGCATCCCTCTTTGCATTCAACTCCTTTAGGTAGACCGGGCAGTTGCGTTTCCAGTGACCTATCACACTGCAACCATAGCACGGATCTTCCTTGGGGTTTGCTTGTCTGGCAACCTTTTGCCATTTAGTGTTGTTGGTTGGGGCAACCAACTTCCCTTTTCCTTTGCCCTTGTAGGTGGGTCCTTTCTTCTTAGCCACCTTTGGCTTAGAAGAGGATTCATCCTTGGATCCACCTTCTTTGATCATGAGCATGGGTGAAGCCTTTTTACCCATGCTTGATTCATCCGTCCTTAACATGGCATGTCCTTTGCCAATGCTCTTATCCCAATCATTCATGCTGTAATTCAACATGCATGTGTCAAACCTTTTTGACAAAGAGTTGTGGATACTGTCCGTGGTTAATTCATTAGACACGGGACAGTTAGGACGGTGTATTCGATCAATTAGGCTTTTCATCTTTTGTACATTAGATGAAACGGAGTGGGTGTTATTTTCCTTTTCGAGGATGGACCTCAATGATAGGTTATTAAAGTTGATTGGTGCGTTTGGAATGTTGTTGTAGTTATTGGCGGCCATCTACAAAATTTAACAAAGTTCGTTTAAGTATTAATTTCAATTTAACATTCAATACCCTTTAAATCCAATTGATATATTAAATTCTAGAATCCAACGGTAAACCAAATTCCGGTTAGGTGACCTTTATCCCGTAATTTGATTTAGCTAGGTAGTCATTATATGACAATTGCAATCCTTTTGCAACTTCTAGAGTATGGGATCATGCAATCCTTTTGCATGGCATATTTATCCCATCAACGCCTATTTGTTCCTCATGCTTCGGTGACCCTAAGTTCATGATTCCCAAATCAAGTCGTCCTACTTGTGTAAACGTGTAAACTTAACGTACAAGTGGTTAGGTGACCTTTATCCCACAAGCATGTCAAATTTACCTTAACCACATTAGTTTGTTCATGACGGTTAGGTGACCTTTATCCCATCATGAACTCCCTAATATGTTTAAGTGTCGCACAAAAGGATGGCGTTAAACTTGTTTACCTTGTTTGTAAAAGGGATTTTAAGTTTTCATTAATTCTAGTTTGAGAAAACTTTTATGCCATACACCAACATGCATTTAGTGTATGGTACTTATGGAAAACCATTTTCATGTCATGTAATTTGCCAATTACTTGATATAAACCATTTTATATATATGTGATCCTTTTCTTGTTCTTAATAACCATTTATTAATGTTCTTTTGCCACTTTTAATTTAACCAATTAAATTGTCGTGTTGCATGTTGTTAATGTTGTCTAATTTAACCAATTAAATTATCGTTTTGCTTGTTATTAACTTGTGATATACTTGTAGCAACCATACATACAAACACAATAAACAATCATACATGTAAAACAAAATATGTTTACAATCAAGCCAATTTGGTAGACATTTGTTTAGCCGAAAACAAATGTCACCGGTTAAGGGTAATAACACAAAGTAGGAGATTTCAAAATCTCCCACTTAATCATGCATCCAAATGCTCCTTGTTGTGTTCTTCCAAGTCTTCATCTTGTATCTTCATCTTGTTACAAAATATATCCTAATACATTTTGTCTATAAAATGAAATACAACCTAATCTATTTTACATGTCAAATATAAAATAAATTACATAACCAAATGAATTATTACAAACCCAAATGAATGAATTAATATTACATACCGAATGAATGAATTAAATCAACCAAATATAACATGCATTCAACCACAAGGTCAAGGCTTGATTGTGAACCACAACATACAACAAATATTGACCAGATGGCAAGTCCCAAACCACTTTTGGAACCCCATGAATTCGGCCTCCCTTATCAACCCACCCAAACCCATGATTTTTGCATTCTTCTTTCATGCATGTACTTAGAATGCAAAGTTGATGGGTTTTAAAGACCATATTTAGAAGCATATTTCAAAGACCTCGGCTCTAGATACCATTGATGTGATGTGGCTAACATGTTATGATCCAAGTCGGGTCATACCCAATAACAAGCTTACCGACACTTTACAAGTATTTAATCTTAACGTTTGGATCGTTAAATAAATACGCGACACTTGAACTTTAGAAAATCGGTTTTCTAAAATATTATCACTTGAGATAAATTATTTGGATAATTTATATTTAATTATTTATAAGTTTAAATAATTAAGTTGTGTTTTATTTTATAAAGTGGTTTATAAAATGAAAGTAACTTAACAAATAACAAGTATTATATAAAATTCCAAGGTATTTTATAACAAGTTTGTTATAAAATATAAATCTTGTTTTGAATGCCCTTGGTGGACGTTTTTTGGGGTCTTCAACAACTTCGGCTCTGATACCATTGTAGGGATTTAACAAGTTCATATATCTTAAAACCTTTTAAGAATCATTATAAACGGAAGCGTGTAATTATCAATTTTACTTGTCATCTTTAAACCATTTAAGGCCAAATCCCATCAAGGATCAAGTTGTGAAAATATATGCTTACAATTAACAAGAAAAGGAAGAGTAATATACCTCCTTAAAACAAGTTTAAGGGCTGTCCAAAATGGTAGTAAGATGATGAACAAAAGTGTAGAACTTCAAGCCTTTGATCCTCCAACACCACCCTTAAGTTAGATAGACTTTATAACCTTAACACCCTTGTTAATCTAGCTTGAAGACCCACTTTTCTGCCTTGTAAAAATCGGACAGCAGCAGTTTTTTTTTACAGCTCAAAATGAAGATGAATGTGATGAATATTAGCTTCTAACTTGAAGCCTCAAGTGTGTAATACCCACAAGCCTTTTGTGCACCAACACTACCTTTAATTTGGTTAGGATTTTGACACTAAATGAACTAGATAATCAAGCTCAAAAACCTCTCTTTTCCTTTTGTGAAAAACGGCCAGCAGCCCACTCCACAAGATAACAAAAATGGTTGCATGTTGTAAACTTGTTTTCTTAACCACTTAGCTTCCGCTTGCCATTCTTTTAACTAATGTTTAGTAATTAAATTAACACTAAGAACTTGTTTATACATCTTGAATTCCATCAGTTGGTAAGTTTATTGCTAATGTGATGGAACATAAACGGTTCTCCGGTAACGATGGAGAAAGGGCATCGTATATATCGAGATTATAATAAGACCGTTTTAATTGAAAAGTCGAAGTTGACTTGTGGAGCTGTGACACAACTGTCTACTTTGGTAAGGAATTGAAAAGTCATTTTTGCTAATAAATGCCAAAGAGTCTGACACGGATACGTGTTAAACTATGACTTTAGTTTCGAGAGTTTTTCAGGTGTATACTGTGGGTAACATGTGGTTGGATCATCATCTCGATTGTTCATTATTTGAAGCGTCTTCAGGAATTTCGAAGGGTTTGGACACAGATTGTAATCGTTAATATACCTATGATGTTCTAACACAGTTTTGAAGTCAAAGTATAGCTTTGAAAGATGTAAGGATTTAAGAGTAATGATTTTTGGCTATATCTCGAATTAAATTTTGCGATTTCAAAATCAGAATATGTAATTGAATTTGAATGAGTATGGTTATTTTGATTTCTATAAAAGAATGTATATTGTTGTGAAAGTAGGGAGTATAATGGATGATTTGCTGAATCAGATTCGAAGAATGTAATGTATTAATTGTGAATTTATATATCTCTCGGGTATTACCTACCCGTTAAAAAAAATTGTCACAATTAATATTTTTTACAAAAGAATTTTATTACAGTCTTTATGGAAATATATGTGTATATTTCTTCAGATGTAATATTGATTTAATGAGTTAATATTAAATTAAACTCACTTAATTTATGGTTAAGGCTAGGATAGATAATTTCTAAACTTTAGAAATTACATAATCGTCATAGAATGTTTTCCCAATGAAGTTATGAATCAATACTTCAACGTTGTGGTATTCCTTAGTATCTACAGGGCGTATGACGTCGATGCTCATGGGACAGATTGTGAAGTTGAGGTTTGCGATGCGGTTGTTGTTGGTGGTGGTAATGGTACTGTTAATGTTGTTGATGGTGGTACTGGTTATGTTGTTGGTGCTGCTGCTGGTGTTTGTAACCTTTGCACCATATTCTCCAAAGCCACTACCCGAGCGCGAAACTCGTTGACTTCTTCTATTACACCGGGGTGATTGTCGGTTCGGACGAGCGGATAAATAAGATCTAGAATTTGGTGTAGTATATAATCATGACGAGATACTCTGGAAATGAGAGAGAAAATGGTGTTTCGAATAGGTTCGCCGGTAAGTGCTTCAGGTTCTTCGCCAAGAGGGCAATGTGGTGGATGGAAGGGATCACCTTCTTCTTGTCTCCAATGATTAAGGAGGCTACGAACCCATCCCCAATTCATCCAGAATAGATGATGACTAATTGGTTGATCCATTCCGGTCACACTGCTTTCGGAACTTGAGTGGGATTCCATTTCGGAATCCGAGGGACTTGAACTAATGACGAATTACATTTCGTACGATTGAATAAAGAATTTTTTCGATATGAAATGATTTTCCGGCTATCAGGTGGTATTCTAATTATATAGAGCAAAAGGTTTCGTAGATTACGGAGGAATTTACGGAATATGTCAGGCAAAGTATACAGTAACAGATACGCTAAGATATGAATTAGCAGATACGCTAAGATATGAATTTTGTCTATACACTATTCATGTAATCAATGCAATAAGATGTGTCTAGACTAAGAATGATAAGCAGATAATTTCCGACAAAAATGATGAGCAAAACTTTTGACATGCAGACACGGTCGAAGTCCAGACTCACTAATGCATCCTAACGACTATCAGTTAGACACACTAATGCAGACCTGGTTCGCTAAGACCACCGCTCTGATACCAACTGAAAGGACCCGTTCATATACATTATAAACGATTCACAATAGTTGATTACATCGCGAGGTATTTGACCTCTATATGATACGTTTTACAAACATTGCATTCGTTTTTAAAAGACAAACTTTCTTTACATCAAAAATTGACGGCATGCATACCATTTCATATTACATCCAACTATAATTGACTTAATATTAATCTTGATGAACTCAACGACTCGAATGCAACGTCTTTTAAAGTATGCCATGAATGACTCCAAGTAATATCCTTAAAATGAGCTAATGCACAGCGGAAGATTTCTTTAATACCTGAGAATAAACATGCTTTAAAGTGTCAACCAAAAGGTTGGTGAGTTCATAGGTTTATCATAACAATCATTTCAATATATTAATAGACCACAAGATTTCCGTTTATAAATATATGTACACTCGCAAGTGTATAAAAGTATTCTATAAGTTGTAGGCACCTGGTAACAAGCCTTAACGTTCATGTTTTACCCTCTGAAGTACACCAGATCAGGTGTGTTTAAAATAACCTCGAAGTACTAAAGCATCCCATAGTCAGGATGGGGTTTGTCAGGCCCAATAGATCTATCTTTAGAATTCGCGCCTACCGTACATAGACAAGTAGTTTAATGTTACCAAGCTAAGGGTATATTTCTGGTTTAAACCCACATAGAATTAGTTTTAGTACTTGTGCCTACTTCATAAAACATTTATAAAACAGCGCATGTATTCTCAGCCCAAAAATATATATTGCAAAAGCAATTAAAAAGGGAGCAAATGAAACTCACCATACTGTATTTTGTAGTAAAAATACATATAACGTCATTTAATAAGTGCAAGGTTGGCCTCGGATTCACGAACCTATATTAATTATATATATTTATATGTTGGTCAATATTTGTCTAACAATTTTTGGTCAAGTCATAGTGTACCACAATCCTAATGCTCGAAAGTAATATGCAAAAGTCAACAAAAGTCAACTTGACCCAAAATGACTTCTAAAATTTATACGTGTTTATTATATAACTTAACTATAGTCGTTTTATATATTTAAATATATTTATTAGATTTTATAATAATAAAAGTCATTTATTAATAAAAATTTATATTAACGTTTATATATGATAGAATATACTTTTATATATCTTAAGTAGTAAAATTTATAAAGTTCACTTAATATAGTAAAACTATAGTGGTAAGTATTATTAATGTAATTATATTACGCGTGGTGAAAAATATCTTTATATCCCCTATTTATTTGATAAAATAATATTGATCATAATAATAATAAGTAAAAGTTGTATTATTTTGTAATAATAATTATTATTATTCTATAAAAAAATAACAATATTTATATTTACTAAAAATGGTATTATGATAAAATGATAATACTAATATAATAGTAATAATGATATTTTATAATAACAATGATATTTCTATTAAAATAATAACGATGATAGTAATAATAATCATTTTAACAATAATACTAAAATTCAGTTGACTATAACTTCTAATCCGTTCATCGAAACCATTCGATATCTAAATGAAAAGTTCTTAATTTTTCGCTAGCTTTCCAATGATATGCATATCATATACCCTATCTCAGTAGCATATGTATCTAATTCAGGATTCAACAAACCTATCTAAGGACAATATCGAATGTACAAGCATGCATAATCCTATATACTCGAGCACTAGTCAGGGATACACTATTGATATATAAAAGTGAAGTTATGAGTGCTCACGTATCAATATTGAGATTCAATATTGCAGGAAAGTACGTAGACACAACGGAGATGATAAACACTAGATTGACCTCACGAGCATACCCATGAACCATACCCATCACCTCCATAGCTATAACCCATAATTTCCTTAGCTTCGACTCATTCAAAAAAACTATTTTGAAATTACTCGGACAGCACTCCGTCGTAATATTTTATGTATACTAATAATATCTTGAAATAATACAAAGAAAATATATATATGTAATTCGATTGAGAGAGTTTAGAGAAATATATTTTCAAGTTTCTATGAAATAATGAAACCTATTGAATTCTATTTATAACAGATTTTTGAATTATTAAAGTGAATTATTAAAGTATGAATTATTAAAGTGAATTATTAAAGTATGAATTATTAAAGTGAATTATTAAAGTATGAATTATTAAAGTATGAATTATTAAAGTTAAAGTAAAGTAAAAGTAAAGTAAAGGTAAAGTTAAAGTATAGTAAAAGTATAAATACTATGTATGTATAATACGCGTATAAATATATATAATATTAATTTAAATCGTTATATATATTTAATAAAATAAAATATAAATATCGTTATCTTTATCATACTAGTTAAGTAATGAGTTGTCAAAAGTGGTTCTAGATATTTATAAAAGATATATATATTTTAATAATAAAGTTCTTTTTAAACTGAAAACGTTTTTTGTACTTTTGAAACTAAATTAATAGAATATTATGGAAACCAATTCTCCACTAAATTTTGTCTAACTTTCGTAAATGACACTTTTTGTTTTTATTTATAAATAGCTTTACAAATTATTCTGAATATCGTTAAGAGGAATAGATTTTCTCAAATCATAGTGGACCTCTCAACAGAGACTTGTAATCATAATTCAATGTTTCTGATAATTCAATCATTTAATATATATTTTTTTCGTCGAAAATCATATTGAAACAAATACGTCCGTGTAAAGTATTATATGTTTAATACTTTATTAATATTCTCAAGTTATAATATATATATATACATATACATATCTATTTATATATAACGGTTCGTGAATCGTCGGAATTTGGTCGAGGTTATAATGAATGTATGAACACAGTTTAAAATTCTTGAGATTTAACTTAACACACTTTGCTTATCGTGTCGGAATAATATAAAGATTAAAGTTTAAATTTGGTCGGAAATTTCCGGGTCGTCACAATAAGTATATGCATATGAACCATCTTACACTATTATAAATGTAACACATACACCTACTATATATATATATATATATATATATATATATATATATATATATATATATCTTGATATAGTTATAAATACATATATGAATAATAATAAATAAAGAATACATATGTATGCATCACATAGGTATAATTATATACATACCATATAATGACAAGATACATAATAATTGATTAAAGTAAATAATAATACTATTATTAGTATAACTTATACACTTAATTATATAGTAACACTTAATAACACTAAGTATATTATCACTTATATAAATAAAACTTTTCTCGAAAACGGTCACTGTTAATATAGTTTGCTATATTAATAAACAAACTTTATGTCTATTAGACATTAACTAACCGAACATAATATCTCTAGGTTGAGATCTCCGAATTCAACACTCCAATCATATAACTTGCATGGAATATCTACCTGATATTAAGGTGAACTTCATAGCCCCGTTTTTTTTTTTTTACTTTCTCTATTACTTATTTTGAACTTTTGGGGTGAGACACATGCTTGCTTTCAAACTGTTTTACACTTAGACACAAGTACATGAAAACTTTATTTTGATTAGTTCAAACTGTTGCTAACATGCTTTGATTCATGCTTAATCTCTACCATGATATCGTTAATTGCTACGTATAAAGGCAAGCTTAGTTATTGTGATAGCGCTATTGAGGGTGACGTCTCTATCCGGATGACCGCTGGTCAATGGATACATAATAACGATGAACGACACGAACGTGATGTGTTTAGGGTAACTAATGGTTAGTATCGATATCATATACACCAGCACTACTACCGAACTGATTAAACCGCTTATTTAAATCTTGTGGTCTAAAACTTGTTATAATTATTAAACCTATGTTGTTCACTCAACCATTTTGGTTGACACTTTTAAGCATGTTTTATCTCAGGTACTTAGATACTTTGCTTCAGCTGTAGAACTCTGCTGTTACTTAAAAGTCAAGCCGAGCACTGGGACCAGAGTTAACATCTGCGTCAATGGCGATTTTGGCGGGGTGTTACACAATGGCAATTAAATTTCATTTATTTCACTAAAATCTGTACATATGTTCACAAAATATGTCCTTAATCTACCAAAATTATTCAGGTTAGTCATTTCATGCTCATATAATTCATTGTTCAACAGTCAATCCACTGTCCATGCATAGTTCGAGTCTTCTATATTTTCTTCAGCTTCTCAAAATTCCTGTATGATTTACCACAATATACTTTCGTTGGCCAGACACTAGTATATTCTTCCAAATCATACTTTCATTCTGAGTCACTTGATAAGGAAAAACCTAAATGATTCACACCTTGCTCAAGACACACAATTTCCTGTCAAGCATCGGAGTTAAGGAAATTTACTTTATCACTAGTCAACAAGTCTTATCATTCTTAAATCATCAATCATCACAAATTCTTCACACATGGATATCTAACTAAATCCATTCTAGTCATCATTTACAACATATCACAATAGTCCAAGTTCAGTTTACGGAAGTTACACCGTTTGTAAATCAATAACAGTCCATGTATTATCAATCTAATTCCCGAAGGTTACAACCGTTATATAAAAATATCACACGACCATCCAAGTATAGGAATTTATCAAGTCATGCCATTCTATTTTAATGGTACACTAGTCACAATTCCAAACACTGACTAACATTTAGCTGTGTCTTCCAGTGATAACATACACTCAGTATCAATCACCACTTAGGTCAAGGGTTTCCCTATCCTTTAAAAGACTACCCAGGGAACACTTCCCATAACTACTTTCTAAAGGTTGCCACAATTCATGCAAGTCTAATGAAAGAAAAACAATTCCTTAAGGCTTCACTACTGTCTCATGCATTTTAAGATAAGCATGTATTGTAAGTAATACAATAGGGCCAGCATCCTACACAATGTACAAATCACATACACCTAGGAACAATATACAAGGTTTAAGTCCTTTATCTATAAACAATGGGACTACTACCTTATTCCAATCCTTACCGGCCACTACGTGTGTCTCGTCAGTCGAAGGTAAAAATACAAAATCACATAAGCCCTACGCAGTCTTATCAAGTCATACATAACTCTATAGCAAGACTTGCATAACAGACAAGTCACTAAAAGCAGGACAACCACTTCACATGGAACATAGCCAAAAGTCACATGTAGTGCATAACCAACGAATCACAAGAATCATGAAAAACATATCGCACGCCTCTTATGCAGTACAAAACTAATAATCTTACTAATCATGGCAAGCATATTTAGAGCATCATATCTAACCAGTATTAGAGAACATAGTAATCACCTAAGGCATGACAAGCAATCAAAAGGAAATAAAATCCCAATAATGTCAATGGTAGCTCTAGACATAACTTATGTAACAGGAGTCATCAAACCACTGGCTACTTTCACTTTAGAGCAAGAAGCAATCACTTCACATGCACATAATCATGCATCATAGCAAATACGTTACAAAAGGTCGAGAAAAAAATCTATAAATATCACACAAACATGTCACAGGGACTAAGTTCTCTAATTCACCAAAAGTACTTCCAGTCATAATCATAGTGGTTGGAACCACTAAACCTCTAAGTACTTCAAACCTTAAGGAGGAAGTAACTATATCATAAATAAACTCACGGAATCCCTACTGACTACAAGCACAGTCAAGTAGTTGTTTATAATCAAACGATACACTTATATATATATATATATATATATATATATATATATATATATATATATATATATATATATATATATATATATATATATATATATATATAACAATTAATCAAGAACATACCTTTTAGATTCAAGAGGATTTCTTCCTCTTCTGCCCAATCACTGAAACTGATGATCCTCCAGTCAAACCCTCGATTGATCCTGACCTTGCCATAGACCTTGATTCAGAATATGACTTTCTCACGGATGGACACTGATCAGATCGATGACCTTCATTCTAACAATTTCAACACACAATATCCTTAAATGAACAAGACTGGACATCATGTCCTATTAAACCACATCGGTAACATCGGCGCGTTATTTCAGAACAATCTCCATTGTGATTTGCTCTACAATGAACACACCACTTTTTAAATTTTGACTTAGATACACTCTGAGTCTGTGTCCTTTTCATCTTGTTCTAAAAATATTTCTTTGACTTGGAACTAAATTGATTTGTTGTTTGACTTTGATGCTGAAGATTCACACTCTCTTTTCTACGGTTAAATGCAGCTTTAATATCACCCTCAAACATTTTTTCCATAACAAAAGCTTGAGATAAAGTGTTGTCAGTTCTTGCCAGAGTTCAAGATAAAGTGTTGTCAGTTCTTGCCAGAGTTCAATATTCTGGCAATAATATTTCACAAAATGATCAATTTTGGATCGTTCATCCGGAACCCATTGATGCGCAAACCTTAGTTTGTCTGTATATTGATCAATCGCATCGTCTACAGACATTTTCTCGATCATTTTCAATTCCATAAACTCTCTCCTTAACTTTTTTATCTCGTATGGAGTACAATACTGTTCGCACACTTTTTCATAAAATTGCTCCCAAGTGATTTGACCAAATTGTTCCTTTGTTATATGGGTAATGGCAGAATCCCACCATACCATAGTTTTATTCTTCAATAATAGATAAGCAAAAGTAACTCTGAGTTCTGGTTCATATTGACATGCTTCAAATGCCCGGTCCACTTTTCTCAACCAATTTAATGTGTCATTCAGGTTAGCACTGCCCGAATACGTAGGAGGATTACAATTTAAGATCTGTTTATAAATACACTTCTTCTGGGTTTCAATTGAGGATTTTTGAAAGATCTGATACGGATACAACGTCTACGCTGGATTTGAATAATTAAACTGGAATGGAATTTGTGATTGTGGTTGCGATCGTTGTGGTAATGCACCTCTAATAGACACAGACGCACTTTGTGATGTTGTAAAAGCTGGAGGTGTACATGGAATAGTTGTGATGGAGCAATAGTAGTAGTATCTTCTTGTGACTTTTGTTGTTCCAACTCTTGTATTCTGTCCTTCATTTCATTCAGTTGACTTTGTAACTGAAAATTATACATTTGTAAATTATCTTCTACACTAAGCTCCTTTGAGGATGCTCTTGTTAGTTTGTGTGTCAAGGGGGTATCCACGTCTCGAGTTTGATCAGCCATACCTATCTTATCACAACATCTCAGAAAAGCTTAGTAGATTATCGGTTAGCACCTATCAACTAACACGTATACGTCCCTTATTCACTCTCCCTTCTCCCACTAGAATGTTTGACACAGATCCAATCAAGATTTGGGAACATGACATTCATCACAATGTACATGTTGCCAAACCTATGCTCTGATACCAAGTTGTAACACCGTACTTTTTTTAAATCATAGCTGAAGTATTTAAAGCATATAATATTCATATGTTAAAAGCACCTCATTAATATACATTACAATCCAACTAGTGTTACTTTTCAAAACAGTTAAACATAGTTATATCAGACATCAGAGTTCTTCAGTGTGTCAAACATAACCAAAGTACGACTATCTTCTCCCGTCTCCAGCATGCAAAACATTATAACCTGCAGGGGAGAAAATGTGGGGGATTAGCACAATGCTAATTGAGTGCGATATCCCAATAGATACTAATACAAAGTACCAAGCATAGGTTTTAGGGAGCATGCTGTGACAACCCAGAAATTTCCAACCAAATTTAAACTTTAATCTTTATATGTTTCCGACACGATAAGCAATATTTGTTAAGTTAAATTTCAAGAATTTTAAACTATGTTTATACATTCATTCAACCTCGACCAAGTTCCAACGACTCACGAACCATTAAACGAATATGATTATATATGTATATGTGTATATATATTATAACTTGAAACGTAAACAAAATATTAGATTAAATACTTTATATGATTGTAACTGTTTCAAAATGTTTATCAATGAAATTAGAAGATAAGATCAAATGATTGAATTATCAAATATATTGAATTATGATTACAAGTCTCTGTTGAAAGGCCCACGTTGATTTGAGAAATCTTTCCATTTTAACAATATTTGAAAAATGGTAAAGTGATTTATAAATAAGAACAAATTGTCAATCATTAAGAACTACACAAAGGATAGTGGAAGATTGAATCTCATAAAGACTCGATTGATCTATTTAGTTTCAAACGTACAAAAACGTTTTCAGTTTAAAAAGAACTTTATTATTAAAACGTATATAACTTTTATAAATATCTAGAACCACTTTTGACAACTCATTACTTAACTTGTATGATAAAGATAATAATATTTATATTTTATTTTATTAAATATATATAACGATTTAAATTAATATTATATATATTTATACGCGTATTATACATACATAGTTTTATACTTTTACTATACTTAAACTTTACCTTTACTTTATTTTTACTTTACTTTAACTTTAATAATTCACTTTAATAATTCATACTTTAATAATTCACTTTAATAATGCATACTTTATTAATTCACTTTAATAATTCATACTTTAATAATTCACTTTAATAATTCAAAAATCTATTATAAATAGAATTCAATAGGTTTCATTATTTCATAGAAACTTGAAAATATTTTTCTCTAAACTCTCTCAATCGATTTACATATATATATTTACTCCGTATTATTTCAAGATATTATTAGTATACATAAAATATTATGACGGAGTGCTGTCCGAGTGATTTCGAAATTGTTTTTCGAGTAGAATAGGATTAAGGAAATTATGGGTTATAGCTATGGAGGTGATTGAGTATGGTTCATGGGTATGCTCGCGAGGTCAATATAGTGTTTATCATTTACGTTGCGTCTACGTACCTTTCCTGCAATATTGAATCTCAATATTGATACGTGAGTACTCATAATTTAACTTTTACATACTAATAGTGTATCCCTGACTAGTGCTCGAGTATTTAAGATTATGCATGCTTGTACTTTTGATATTGCCCTTAGACAGGTTAGGTTGAATCTTGAATTAGTTACACTTGCAGTTGAGATAAGGTATAAGATATGCATGTCCTTGGAAAGCTATCGAAAAATTAAGAACTTTTCCTTTAGATATCGAATGGTTTCGATGAACGGATTAGAAGTTATAATCAATTAAATTTTCGATATTTTTATTAAAAATGATTATTATTATCGTCGTTTTTATCGTCGTTCTAGTTTTATCTTATTATTATCATTATTATTATCTTTATCAATAAAAGGGATTTATCATTAAAAATTGTTAATTTTTTTTATTATTACTATCGTTATTATTGTTAAAGTTATAATTAGTATTATTATTATTATCCAATTATTATTATTATTATTATTATTATTATTATTATTATTAGTATTATTATTATTATTATTATTATTATCATTATTAATATTTATATCATTATTTAAAAATGGTTATTTTTATTGTTATTATTATTATTACTATATTATCATTAAGATAATTATTAGTATTATCATTAATAATGTTATAGTAACTATCATTATTAATATTAGTGTAATTAAAACAAATATTTGTAACACGTAATTATTTTGATTACTATTATTATCATTATTATGGACACGATATAAAAAACGATTAAAAGCTATTAAACGAAACGATTAGGAAATAATGAGTAAGAGTATCATGATGAAATTAAAATATTATAAGATATTGATTTAGATAAAATTATCATTCTTATTATTTTTATCATTACTATTATTATTAAAAGTATCGTTAGTATTAAAACTATCATTTTAACAAAAATTATCATTTTAATAGAAATGTCATTGTTACTATAAAATATCATTATTATTATTATTATTTTAAATAGAATTATTATTTTAAAGATAATATTAAAAAAATTATCGTAAATATTAAAGTTATCATAATTAGAATTATCGTTTTATCATAATGTCATCTTAGTAATTATAAATATTGATATTTTTATAATAATAATTATTATTACAAAATAATACAACTTTTACTTACTATCATTATAGATATTATTTTATCAAATAAATATGTGATACAAACATATTTTATTACGTGTAATAACTTATTTAATAATACCTATCATATTATCTTTATGATATTAAATAAACCCTATAAATTTTATTACTTAATATATATAAAAGTATATTTTTTTATATAAATTTAATATAAAATTTTATTTATTAATAAATAAATTATATTATTTACTCTAATAAATCTTTTAAAAATATAAAAGGATGATATTTAAACTATATATTAATCATGTATAGATTTTTGAAAATTATTTTGAGTCAAATTTACTTTTGTTGACTTTTGCATATTAGTCTCGAGCATTAGGATTGTGGTACATTATGACTTGACCTAATTTGTTAGACAAATATTGACCAACACATAAATATATATAATTAATTTAGGTTCGTGAATCCGAGGCCAACCTTGCACTTGTTCAATGACGTTATATGTATTTTTACTACGAAATACAGTATGGTGAGTTTCATTTGCCTTTTTACCCTTTATATTTTTGGGACTGAGAATACATGCGCTTTTATAAATTTTTTACGAAATAGACACAAGTAATTGAAACTACATTCTATGGTTGAATTATCGAAATCGAATATGCCCCTTTTTATTAAGTCTGGTAATCTAAGAATTAGGGAACAGACACCCTAATTGACGCGAATCCTAAAGATAGATCTATTGGGCCTAACAAACCCCATCCAAAGTACCGGATGCTTTAGTACTTCGAAATTTATATCATGTCCGAAGGAGGATCCCGGAATGATGGGGATATTCTTATATGCATATTGTTAATGTCGGTTACCAGGTGTTTAATCCATATGAATGATTATTTTTGTCTCTATGCATGGGACGTATATTTATGAGAACTGGAAATGAAATTCTTGTGGTCTATTAAAATGATGGAAATGAATGATTATGATAAACTAATGAACTCACCAACCTTTTGGTTGACACTTTAAAGCATGTTTATTCTCAGGTATAAAAGAAATCTTTCGCTATGCATTTGCTTGTTTTAAAGATATTACTTGGAGTATTTCATGGCATATTTCGAAGAACGTTGCATTCGAGTCATTGAGTTCATCAAAGATTACTATTAAGTTAATTTATAATTGGATAGTGGATATTATGAAATGGTATGCATGCCTGTCAATTTTCGATGTAAAGAAAGTTTGTCTTTTAAAAACGAATGCAATGTTTGTAATATGTATCATATAGAGGTCAAATACCTCGCGATGTAATCAACTATTGTGAATCGTTTATAATGTATATGAACGGGTCCTTTCAGTTGGTATCAGAGCGGTGGTCTTAGCAAACCAGGTCTGCATTAGTGTGTCTAACTGATAAGTCGTTAGGATGCATTAGTGAGTCTGGACTTCGACCGTGTCTGCATGTCAAAAGTTTTGCTTATCATTTCTAGTCGGAAATCATCTGCTTATCATCCTTAGGAAATTACCTGCTTATCATTATTAGTCTAGACACGTCTTGCTACATTAATTGCATGAGTAGTGTATAGACAAAATTCATATCTTAGCGTATCTGCTAAATCATATCTTATCGTATCTATTACTGTAAACTTTGCCTGACATATTCCGTAAATTCCTCCGTAATCTACGAAATCTTTTGATCTATATACATATATGGATATCCTATGTAAATAGAATACCACCCGATAGCCGGAAAATCATTTTATATCGAAAAATCCTTTATCCAATCGTACGAAATGGAAGTTGTCATCAGTTCAAGTCACTCGGATTCTGAAATGGAATCTCACTCAAGCTCCGAAATCAGTGTGATCGAAATGGATCAACCAATCAGTCATCATCTATTCTGGATGAATTGGGGATGGGTTCGTAGTCTCCTCAATCATTGGAGACAAGAAGAAGGCGATCCTTTCCATCCACCACATTGCCCTCTTGACGAAGAACCTGAAGCACTTACCGGCGAACCTGTCCGAAACACCATTTTCTCTCTCATTTCCAGAGTATCTCGTCACGATTATATACTCCATCAAATTCTAGATTTTATTTATCCGCTCGTCCGAACCGACAATCACCCCGGTGTAATAGAAGAAGTCAACGAGCTTCGCGCTCGGGTAGTAGCTTTGGAGAATATGGTGCAGAAATTACAAACACCAGTAGCAGCACCAGCAGCATAACCAGTACCACCATCATCAACGC
Source organism: Rutidosis leptorrhynchoides (assembly GCF_046630445.1). Taxonomy (NCBI): domain Eukaryota; kingdom Viridiplantae; phylum Streptophyta; class Magnoliopsida; order Asterales; family Asteraceae; genus Rutidosis; species Rutidosis leptorrhynchoides. The sequence goes on from NC_092339.1 coordinate 236,729,417, forward strand.
CAACAGTACCATTACCACCTCCAACCACAACCGCGTCGTAAACCTCAACTTCACAATCTGTCCCACGAGCATCAACGTCATACGCACCATAGATACCAAGGAGTACCAACAACAATAACTGACGAAGTATTAATTCATAACTTCATTGGAGAAACATTCCGCGGCGATTATGTAATCTCTAAAGTCTTAGAGATTATCTAATCTAGCCCTAACCATAAATCAGTTAAGCGAACCAAAATGATAGAAGGAAGAGTAGAAACCCTGACAAAAATGGTGTGTGATTAACAAGCTAAACTTGCTTTACCAACAGCATCAACAGTACCGTCAGCGTTACCAGCATCGTCAGTACAGTCAACATCTGAATCAACAACACCGATAACATCACAAACTCCGTCAGTTCAAGAATCACTGTGGACATCATTACGAATCAATAACGTGTATATTGTATCAACGAGTTATGAAGAATTAACTCATTCCCTCTGAAGAAATTATATGTATATTATATATATATATATATATATATATATATATATATTGAAATAAATCTTTCCGTGCTAAGCTATTGTGTGTGAATCTTAACTACTCGGTTAATTCATAGTACAAATATGCAATAATGTACGTCCTTCGGCCGCAACTTAACCAGCGTTAACTACAATCTCTGTCGCAATTCAACAAATTCCAATTCATAATAAATCAAGTATATATTTGATTTTACACTTTCATCATCGATGTACTCGAAACTTTTCAGATAACATCATTCGTACTTTGCTAAATTCACAAGAATTCCACGAACCGAACATCATACATCAACAAATAACGAAGTATTGATTCATAATTTCAATGTCTTTAAAGAAATACTGCGTAAAAGTTATGTACTTTTAAATCCTTTCGGGATTATTCAATTCTAGTTTCAACCGTAAATCAAATGAGTTTAATTTAACATTAACTCATTAAATCTATGTTACATCTGAAGAAAATATACATATATATATTTTTATAAAGACTGTAATAAAATTCTTTTGTACAAAATATTAATTGTGAAATTTTTTTTAACGGGTAGGTAATACCAGAGAGATATATAAATTCACAATTAATATGTTACATTCTTCGAATCTGATCAAGCAAATTATCAACTATACTTCCTACTTTCACAATAATATACATTCTTTCATAGAGATCAAAACAACCATACTCATTCAAACCCAATTACAAATTTTGATTTTCAAACCTCAGAATTCAATTCGAGATATAACCGGTATCATCACTTTTAGATTCCTACATCTTTCAAAGCTATACTTTGACTTCAAAACTATGTTAGAACATCAATTGTATATTAACGATTACAATCTGTGTTCAAACCCTTCGAAAATATCTGAAGACACCTCAAATAATGAGCAATCGAGATGATGATCCAACCACATGTTACCCACAGTTATGTACCCAAAAAAACTCTTGAAACCAAATTAAAAGTTTAAACAACGTATTCGCGTCAGATTCTTTGGCATTTATTAGTAAAAATAACTTTGCGACTCCTATTCAAAGTAGCCAGTTTTGTCACAGCTCCAACAAGGCAACTTCGACTTTTCAGTCAGACTAACCTTATTATAACCTTGAGATATACACCATCGTTACCAGGGAACCTTTTACATCCCACCACATTATTAGCAGATGTACCAACAACTTCATTACCCTTTGACTTTAGCCTCTCCAAAAAGTCATTATAATTATTCATTGAAACCCCATCATTTACTCATTCACATCTTGTAATGAGAATTGCCATACAAATCATTGGGAATTAGCAATCAGTATTTTGATATCTCGCAGCATGTCTACGCCAACAGTTATATGTGTATATATAACGTCTATCTTCTGGACTTAATTTGAATGTGAAGTTTCTGAAAAACACTCCGAACTACGAATTGGTTCTCCGAAAATGGGAAAAAAAATGCTGATGAAGCAGCAAAAACTATAAAAGACTTTAAACGGTAAAAGCTGGATGATAATGATGAAGTGTGCTGGCAAAGCGCAGAAAAAGAGAAGTTTTGGAACTGGAAAACGGATTGAGCAAAGTAGGAAGGAGGCTGTGGACAAATTACAAAGACTGAACCTGACTTCAAAAGATCCAAATGATTCAGTACCTGCTGAAGTCATTAACGAATACCTTGCTCCTGACTCTAAACCCCTGCGGACAATATTCTTCATCATCATCTGATATTAGAAATTCTAAAATATCATCATATATTTCATTATAAATATCCTCCATATTTCTGAAGATATTTTCTTAATTTTCTTATTTGAAATCATTTACCTCTTCGCGCTATCTGTATTACATCATAAAAAAAACTATTTTAGTTTCTAAATTCTGAAACATTCAAGTTTAAGATAGAAATATTTTGAAGTAGTGTTGGGAACTGAAGCATGAATTAGTATAATATAATGACACTTGATCAATGTGATTATATTACAGTAAGTCATGCTGAGTTTCTAAATGGAACGTGATGATTCACAGATCATAACATCATCATGTGCCATGTTATACGACTCTTGTATTCTATTTAACCTCTAAAAAATCAAGAAAATATTTCTTGATGATTTGGCCTTTTCCAAGGTATTCTAGTAATTTGACAAGTCAAGATCGTGCCATCACAATTTCTTTCCTAGAACATTAACAATGTTCATTCCGAAATTCATATCTGTGAATTCTGGACCATTACAAGCGGTGCTTAATCGCAAGAAGAAGAAACGAAAGGATAAAACTCCGAAATAGAAATTGGGGTATAAATTACAGCAAATAAAAGAGAGCATTAACTGTGAATGATAATGATTATAGAAGACAGAAGCAGAGACTTTGAAATATAAGGGAACATATAAAGCCCAACGACAAACCAGAAATTATAAACCATATATATCAATGCATATAGCAATATAAAAACACGGGAGAACTAGAAACACTATAAACCTAAGAGTATAGTAGAAGTAAATAGATTCTTCCGGCGGTAGATGAAAAAGAAGAATGACCGATATGAAAGTTAGAAGCATATCGAGAATCAGAACTGGATGGAGCATATTGTGAATACTTTAAAATATGAGTTGAGGGGAAAAGAATAGAAGGTGATGAAATATGACTAGGAACTTAGAAATCAACAGATTTAACTCACACAATGGCGGAATGAATCAAACCCTCTAGTGAATAGGTTAAGTTTTTTTTTTTTTTTTGATTAATTTAGTCAAACCACAACTAAATCAAGTGTGATTAGATCAACACCTAGAGCTATTATTCACCACCTGGGTGATTTGGACTGAGAGAGAATCGGAGGAGCTCACTAGATCTGAATGTGTGTAGCAAATGAGAGGCTTAACCTAAAATGAAGAACATAAGACTTTATATACCCCTGTTGTTGACTCACCCATACGATTCATTCATCACACGTACGAGTTGGCTTCATCAGCCGTACAGGTGATCACTCACTCGTGTCTTCTCATTTAGGTTGTAATTGTGACTTAGCTCAGCATCAACCGTGCATATGAGCCTGTCAGCCGTACTAGTGAGGCTTCACTCGTACGTCTGACTAAGTCTAACATAGTCAAACATCTAAATCTCATTCCTGCAGTTCTTGTAACCACATACAAACACGGATAGGATAATAACGAGTAATCATGGTGGCCTGTAAACTGTTGTTCCTGCAATAGACGTGGGTAGATATCTAGGGACTTGCATAAAATGCATCAACAGAAGGTGTGAGTTGTAAGGAAACGAAGGAGGTGAATTTATAAGAAAATCTCCGACAGAACAATTAAAATGGACGATCGCATTTAAATCGGATCCTAATTCCCTTGATTACCGGAGAGTCAAATCTTATTAAGAAGATTTTCTTCAAATCCCTTAAAATCTGGGAATCAATCATATCTACGTCAAATGATAAGATGAATCTACACTTACTCATTTCACTCTTCTATGTTAGCTTCATTCGTACTCTTCATATAAATGGACTGTTTATCCAAATTATTCGCTGATGATAAAACTCTAATTTTCAGCCCGTATGCATCATGAAAACATACTTATTATCATTCACGACCTTTCCACTCAAATTTCGGGACGAAATTTCTTTAACGGGTAGGTACTGTGACAACCCAGAAATTTCCAACCAAATTTAAACTTTAATCTTTATATGTTTCCGACACGATAAGCAATATTTGTTAAGTTAAATTTCAAGAATTTTAAACTATGTTCATACATTCATTCAACCTCGACCAAGTTCCAACGATTCACGAACCATTAAACGAATATGATTATATATGTATATGTGTATATATATTATAACTTGAAACGTAAACAAAATATTAGATTAAATACTTTATATGATTGTATCTGTTTTAAAATTTTTATCAATGAAATTAGAAGATAAGATCAAATGATTGAATTATCAAATATATTGAATTATGATTACAAGTCTCTGTTGAAAGGCCCACATTGATTTGAGGATGTTTACTATACTTAAACTTTACCTTTACTTTATTTTTACTTTACTTTAACTTTAATAATTCACTTTAATAATTCATACTTTAATAATTCACTTTAATAATTCATACTTTAATAATTCACTTTAATAATTCATACTTTAATAATTCAAAAATCTATTATAAATAGAATTCAATAGGTTTCATTATTTCATAGAAACTTGAAAATATTTTTCTCTAAAAACTCTCAATCGATTTACATATATATATTTACTCCGTATTATTTCAAGATATTATTAGTATACATAAAATATTATGACGGAGTGTTGTCCGAGTGATTTCGAAATTGTTTTTCGAGTAGAATAGGATTAAGGAAATTATGGGTTATAGCTATGGAGGTGATTGAGTATGGTTCATGGGTATGCTCGCGAGGTCAATATAGTGTTTATCATTTACGTTGCATCTACGTACCTTTCCTGCAATATTGAATCTCAATATTGATACGTGAGTACTCATAATTTAACTTTTACATACTAATAGTGTATCCCTGACTAGTGCTCGAGTATTTAGGATTATGCATGCTTGTACTTTTGATATTGCCCTTAGACAGGTTAGGTTGAATCTTGAATTGGTTACACTTGCGGTTGAGATAAGGTATAAGATATGCATGTCCTTGGAAAGCTAGCGAAAAATTAAGAACTTTTCCTTTAGATATCGAATGGTTTCGATGAACGGATTAGAAGTTATAATCAATTGAATTTTCGATATTTTTATTAAAAATGATTATTATTATCGTCATTTTTATCGTCGTTCTAGTTTTATCTTATTATTATCATTATTATTATCTTTATCAATAAAAGGGATTTATCATTAAAAATTGTTAATTTTTTTTATTATTACTATCGTTATTATTGTTAAAGTTATAATTAGTATTATTATTATTATCCAATTATTATTATTATTATTATTATTATTATTATTATTATTATTATTATTATTATTATTATTATTATTATTATTATTATTATTATTATTATTATTATTATTATTAGTATTATTATTATTATCATTATCATTATCATTATCATTATTAATATATATATCATTATTTAAAAATGGTTATTTTTATTGTTATTATTATTATTACTATATTATCATTAAGATAATTATTAGTATTATCGTTAATAATGTTATAGTAACTATCATTATTAATATTAGTGTAATTAAAACAAATATTTGTAACACCTAATTATTTTGATTACTATTATTATCATTATTATGGACACGATATAAAAGATGATTAAAAGCTATTAAACGAAACGATTAGGAAATAATGAGTAAGAGTATCATGATGAAATTAAAATATTATAAGATATTGATTTAGATAAAACTATCGTTCTTATTATTTTTATCATTACTATTATTATTAAAAGTATCGTTAGTATTAAAACTATCATTTTAACAAAAATTATCATTTTAATAGAAATGTCATTGTTACTATAAAATATCATTATTATTATTATTTTAAATAGAATTATTATTTTAAAGATAATATTAAAAAAATTATCGTAAATATTAAAGTTATCATAATTAGAATTATCGTTTTATCATAATGTCATCTTAGTAATTATAAATATTGATATTTTTATAATAATAATTATTATTACAAAATAATACAACTTTTACTTACTATCATTATAGATATTATTTTATCAAATAAATATGTGATACAAACATATTTTATTACGTGTAATAACTTACTTTAATAATACCTATCATATTATCTTTATGATATTAAATAAACCCTATAAATTTTATTACTTAATATATATAAAAGTATATTTTATTATATAAATTTAATATAAAATTTTATTTATTAATAAATAAATTATATTATTTAGTCTAATAAATCTTTTAAAAATATTTAAAAATATAAAAGGACGATATTTAAACTATATATTAATCATGTATAGATTTTTGAAAATTATTTTGAGTCAAATTTACTTTTGTTGACTTTTGCATATTAGTCTCGAGCATTAGGATTGTGGTACATTATGACTTGACCTAATTTGTTAGACAAATATTGACCAACACATAAATATATATAATTAATTTAGGTTCGTGAATCCGAGGCCAACCTTGCACTTGTTCAATGACGTTATATGTATTTTTACTACGAAATACAGTATGGTGAGTTTCATTTGCCTTTTTACCCTTTATATTTTTGGGACTAAGAATACATGCGCTTTTATAAATGTTTGACGAAATAGACACAAGTAATTGAAACTACATTCTATGGTTGAATTATCGAAATCGAATATGCCCCTTTTTATTAAGTCTGGTAATCTAAGAATTAGGGTATAGACACCCTAATTGACGCGAATCCTAAAGATAGATCTATTGGGCCTAACAAACCCCATCCAAAGTACCGGATGCTTTAGTACTTCGAAATTTATATCATGTCCGAAGGAGGATCCCGGAATGATGGGGATATTCTTATATGCATATTGTTAATGTCGGTTACCAGGTGTTCAATCCATATGAATGATTAGTTTTGTCTCTATGCATGGGACGTATATTTATGAGAACTGGAAATGAAATTCTTGTGGTCTATTAAAATGATGGAAATGAATGATTATGATAAACTAATGAACTCACCAACCTTTTGGTTGACACTTTAAAGCATGTTTATTCTCAGGTATAAAAGAAATCTTCCGCTATGCATTTGCTTGTTTTAAAGATATTACTTGGAGTATTTCATGGCATATTTCAAAGAACGTTGCATTCGAGTCATTGAGTTCATCAAAGATTACTATTAAGTTAATTTATAATTGGATAGTGGATATTATGAAATGGTATGCATGCCTGTCAATTTTCGATGTAAAGAAAGTTTGTCTTTTAAAAACGAATGCAATGTTTGTAATATGTATCATATAGAGGTCAAATACCTCGCGATGTAATCAACTATTGTGAATCGTTTATAATGTATATGAACGGGTCCTTTCACATGCATCTACTCATGGGCATGTGGACATAGCGTTACATAGCTAATGCATAATATAACATTACACATCCATATCATACAGAGTTAGGCGGTAATTAAATTAACAGAGTAGCAATAGCATCAACAAGCTATTCAGTAAAGGTACCAAAGATACTACACTAACATAGCCTTACATAGCTATACAATAAAGGTATCTATCGCTATACATAGCTACTCACTAATGATATCAATAGCTCTACACAGCTATTCACTCTTATAGCACTAACGGCTATACATAGAACTAACGGCTATAAACCCCAAGAGGATCGTTGACCCTGCCAGGTCTACAACTACTAGCTGATCAAGCTAGAGCTGTATCGATAGCTCCAATTATTGTGCCACAGTATACCTCTCCTGACGTTTACATACGTCAATTGAAATATACTGCCCGTATAATAACCCCCGAGCTCAACTCTTCTATACACGGATGACCTCTTCCGTCCCTTCTATATACGAACGGTACTGACCCTTCTATACACGGCCAGTTCCTAAATGTACACATAAACCACGTACAATATCACCGTTGGTTACATCGCTATTAGCAACAGGACACTCTAATCAGATATCCTCATGATTCAATCTAATCGGGAAACATGGTAATAGTAGTGTAACCTACTACCTATCATTACAACAGTAACTAACATGCATACATAGATTACCATAATCTGTATTAAGCATAACAACTTATAGTAACTACACTTGTTACCAAATACCAATATCCATAAGGATATTCCCACTCACTGATATCGGCTAAAAAGTCACGTTTTCACCCTGGTATTAAAGCCAAAAATAATAAAGTTCCGAAGATTCTAGAGCAAAAAAAGAATCAAGAGAATCGAAGACGATGCAAAAAGAATCAAGAGAATTGGAGCTATAACGAAGATTCTAGAGCGAAAACGGTGAAAGATAAGAAACCAAGATACGATTAAGGATATCAAGTTACGATCCTGTGAAATCAGAAAACCAGGGAAGGCCAAATGGCTTGCCAAACGGCCTGCCACTATGGAAAACGGCTTGCCACACGGCCAAGGCAAACAGGCACAAGAAACGGGCCACCAGGAAAACGGCATCTCAAAACGGCCTACCAAATGGCGAAGAACGCCAATTCAATTCACTTCTATTTAAAGGGTCCATGTCATACCCCGTCCTAATCCATCTAGACGAAGTCACCAACATCTGGTTCCATTGTGATGATCGACTCCAAATAATGTCTTTAAAATGAGCAAATGCATAGCGGAAGATTTCTTTCATACCTGAGAATAAACATGCTTTTAAGTGTTAACCAAAAGGTTGGTGAGTTCATAGGTTTATCATAAAACAATAAAATTCATTATTTTGATAGACCACAAGATTTAAATCCTGCATGGTACAAATGGGCCCGAATCCTATACCCACCTGTAATGTATATGCGATATCTTTTAAATACAATACACCTTTCTCGTGTATGCAACCATTTTTCATAAATCATAGTAACCGTACACATATCTCGTGCACAAAAACTAATACACATAACCTGTGTATAAAAATCATTCTCTCGATACATAACATTCATATCAATTGGTGGCAATTATCATGTCCACATAATTCAATGGTGGCAATTATCATATCCACGTAATTTAATGGTGGCAATTATCATGTCCACATAATTCAACGGTGGCAATTATCATGTCCACATAATTCAATAATAATCCGCAGAACTTCTGTCTGCATGATAATTCATTCGAGGAATGTTTTGCTTGTGTCTATCTCATCAAACATTTATAAAAGCATTTCATGTATTCGCAGTTCAAAACATATTTCAAGAGCATTTAATAAAGCAGTTGTAAAAATAGCGCATGTATTCTCAGTCCTAAAAATGTAAAGAGTAAAAGGGAATCAAATGAACTCACAATACAATATTTTTTAGTAAAAATATGCATACGACGGAACTGAACAATGCAGGGTTGGCCTCGGATTCACGAACCTATATCGTTTATATATATATTAACACATATGATGGTAATCGAACAAATATATATATATTATTAGTGATTTAATTGTTAATTTCATTATGTGTTTCATTAATAACCTAATTAATTACATTTATTAATATTTATTATAAAAGTATTAATATAGTTATGTTATATGTAGTAAATATAGTTTTATATAACTAATAGTTATTTAATAAAATTATATTGATAATAATAATAAATAAAAAGTTGTTTTACTTTACAATAATAATAATGATAATAAAATCATGTTAATGATAATAATAATAAAAATAAAATTGCTACCTCAATGAAATAGCTCTATAAAAATAGACGCCATCGCCCGGGCTCGAACCCAGGACCTCTCGTTCAAAGACTCATACCCTTAACCATCTCTCTGTCCCAGTTTTTCTGATTTAATTGTTACATAAAATCTTTTAACCCGTCATTCGATCATTTAAAAAAAACAACATAACTGTCTTCGTCATATATTATCGATGGGCTTGCAATTTCGTGGCCCAATCATAAGAGCTAGTCCTCGGCCCAATCAAAGTAAATGACCCAACATTAATTCACAAGCCCAACTTGCAAATAAAAAAAAATTAATACAGCCCAATTAAAGCAAATTGGATTACGGCTGGAAAAGAAATGTAGTTGTTGTAGCAACATCATTGTGACCTCACCAACATACACTTGTCTACATAAGGGTATAACGGGTATTTTGATTTGAGCATTTGAAAGATATCAGATAAATGTGCCACTATACTTGAACATTTTAAGATTTAATAAACAATCCCAACCATTATATGCAAAACGTGATGTAACCTGAGTAATTATTGTGTCTTAGGCTCAAGTGCCTCACTTGATTCCTTTGGTTTTGAATTAGCTACTAAAACTCTTTGATCCATTCTGGCAGATCGATGGTCGAGATTAGGACGTGCGTGTGGCGACTTAAGGTGTTCCTCGTATTCATTTGTCCATGCGTAATGGATGGTAAAATCCATACGACTAAGATCTCATATTTAGAGACCATGACAAAAGTGATCAGTGAACAATATAGCCACACCTTAGAAAGGAAACTTAGAATTTAGAAGATGAAAGAAAGACAACAGAAGAAAAAAAATATAATACATCGGTTTGGTGATGACGCTCGTGTTCGGTTTTAGATTGATCGAAACAGAAAAAAAAATGGAAAAGCGAAGGTGGTGGTCAAGATGGTCCGAAGGTGGTGTTCGATGGGTTGGCTTACAACCAAAACATAAATTCAAACAAAAAAAAATGATTCGTTGGTGACGGTTTGATTCATTGGTGAGGGTGGTGTGTAATGTTGGGTGGCGATGGCGGGTGTTTCATGGAAAAGGTGGTCGTGGGTGATGGTTTCAAGTTGTGGTGATATGGTTTGATGATCAAAGGTGGTTTGGAGGTGGCGGTTTATGGTTAACGGAAGTGCAAAATAGGGCTGACCAAGTTGAAGCACATCATCGTCACTAATAGTAGTGACTACGTCATCAAATTACATTTCGTCGGATTTGCATAAAAAGGTAGAAGGATTGTTTAGTGTATGAACTGGGTATGAGAATTTGATGTCGAACGAGGTGTATATAAAATAGCTTATTATTTTACTAGGAAAACACTATTAAATACGATACAATTTTACACAAGATATTTATTTATTTATAGAATGGATATACTTAAACCTTGCTACAACACTTATAGGCAGTGTACCTAATCGTACAGTAGTGTAGTTTTTAGTAAGTCCGGTTCGTTCCACAGGGAAATCTTTAAACAAAGCTCAACGCTATATTAGTTTACTTTTATAAAAATACAAATATATATATAAGTAATATTATTATTATAAAGGGGGGTTTTTACCGTTTAATGACCGGTTTGTCGATTTTAAAACTTTTAGTCGCAGTTAAAACCTAATGTAAAATATAAAATATATACAAGACTTTAAATTAAAGCGTAAAGTAAATAACGATAATGAAATTGCGAATAATAAAAATGCGATAAAATTAAATTGCGATAATTAAAAGTACGATAATTAAAAGTGCGATTAAATAAAATAACAATAAATAAAAGTGCGATAATTAGAAGTGCAATTAAATATAAAATAAAGGAAATTAAATATGAAATAAAAGAATTATGCTTATTTAAACTTCCGTAATCATGATGTTTGACGTGTTGATTTTAGTTTTATGCCCATGGGTTAATTGTCCTTTGTCCTGGATTATTCAATATGTCCGTCTGGTTTTTGTCCATAACAGTCCATCAGTCATAAATATAAATTGCAAGTGTCCTTGTCAAATTATTATTATACCCGAAGATAAATATTCCAACTAATTGGGGATTCGAATTGTAACAAGGTTTTAATACTTTGTTTAATGAATACACCAGGTTATCGACTGCGTGTAAACCAAGGTTTTACTACTTTGTTAACAATTACACCAATTACCCTTGAATGTAATTTCACCCCTGTTTTAATTATTCTAGTGGCTATTAATCCATTCCCGTGTCCGGTTAAATGAACGATTATTCGTACATATAAATACCCCGCCCATCGTGTCCGATCGAGTGTATATGGTAATTTATAGGGACGCCCAATTGTAAATCTTTATATTAACATTAACAAACTTTCATTTAGTTAAACAAATATAAAGCCCATTAATAGCCCATAGTCTAGTTTCCACAAGTGTCGTTCTTTTGTCCAAACCCCAATTATGGTACAAAGCCCAATTACCCAATTTTAGTAATTAGCCCAACATCATGATTACTTTGTTTTAAATAAGCATAATAATAACTTAGCTACGAGACATTAATATAAAAAGGTTGAACATAACTTACAATGATTAAAAATAGCGTAGCGTTACACGGACAGAATTTCGACTTACACCTTTACAACATTCGCTAACATACCCTTATTATTAGAATTATAATTAAAATTAAAATATAAATTATAAATATAAATATATTTTACTCGTATGAATGAGAAGAAAAAATGATGATATTTTCGATCAGAATTCGGTTGGCTTTATAGCCAGAAGTGAAATTTGGGGCTCCGCGACTCGCGGCAAAAAGCCCTTCAAACTCCGCGAGTCGCGGAGAGGTATTTTCAGTTTACACCCTTGGAGTTTCTGGCTGCCGACAGTTTTTAATATATATATATAATATATATATAATTAATATAATTAATTATATATTATATTATATTTATATACATAGTTAACTTGTAATTTTTAGTCCGTTGCGTCGAGCGTTAAGAGTTGACTCTAGTCCCGGTTCCGGATTTTCGAACGTCCTCGCGTACAATTTAATATCTTGTACTTTGCGTTTTGAATCTTGTACTCTTGTGATTTCGAGACGCTTCTTATCAATAATTGGAACCTTTTTGATTGTCTTTTGTTCTTTTGAGCTTTTTGGTCGTTTGCGTCTTCAAATCGTCGAATCTGTCTTTTGTCTTCACCTTTTATTATTCAAACGAATATCACTTGTAAATAGAACAATTGCAACTAAAAGCTTGTCTTTCTTGAGGAATAATGCTATGAAATATATGTTCGTTTTTAGCATTATCAAATATTCCCACACTTGAGCGTTGCTTGTCCTCAAGCAATATCGTCTTGAAATACTAGAATCACTTTTTTATTCTTCACACTTTGTACATCAGTGATTTCTATACGGCGGTATAAACAATGGTAGTAACGATATGGTTTACAGTCCCACATGACTATAAAAATTTAGATCCATTAAGGAAATTGGATCTTTATGAAAACATTTGATCTTTTGAAAATTAAATCTAGTTTTTACCCTAGATAAATTTTCCGGAATAACCCTTTACCGGTGTTTGCAAAATATTTTTGTGGGTTTGGTGGGTTTCAGATTTGAAAATTTTAGCTCAAAACTTGCGGTTTTGTGTCACCCACTTGCTAACCTTGTATTTGGAAAGCAACACGTCCAGTTTACTTGTTCCGTATATTACCTTTCGGCAAACTACCGTCCGGTTGTAAAGGAAAGCGTTGAACAAGCAACTGTTAAGGCAATGTCCCGTGACATGCTTTTGATTATGGTCTATAACGTGTCGGACGCAATTACTATCCTTGGTAGGAGCAATAGTAAAGCTCACCCTTATAATTTGTCGGTTTGGCACGAGGTCCTGTCTTTGACCATGCTATGCAACCACCGTTCTTACGGTTGACACCCGATTTAGTTCAGGTGACCTAATGAATTCCAGGTGAATTCCTAGGATTTTACGTTCAATGGTAATGAACGCATTGAAAATAGGGTTTTCAGAAAACAAATCGGTTTGTATTTTTATCAAAATATTTTCTCGTTCAAGCTCGAGTTTAGATATCATTGAATTCCATGAGTTTGAATTCTCAATCTTTAAGGTCAATCTCTAGGATTGAGTAATATCAGTCTTAAAAGCTGATTTTTAATCTTTAAGGAGATTATCCTTTCTGGGGATCTGATTCATTAGTCTTATCCAGCTAATTTGCACGGTGCCTCCCCATTGTACGAGATAAATCCTTCTCATGGTTAGGATAAATCTGACCACTTGGCGACCCTGTTTGATGCTGAGGTCCGTGGATTTCCTGCTGATTTTAGTGATGACTTTTCTAGATTTTTCGTCAACCTACAGCTGGTCTGAACGACAACTTCATGACCTAAATCAAGAAGCGCGTGTCTTTTTCGGAAGACTTTACTTCCTTTTAATGATGGAATTGATTCATCGTGTAGATCCATCTCTTCTTTTCTTTCATCGGGTAAAACAGTTTAGTTTAGTCCAAAGCAAAAGTATTTTCAGTTATTTGTTACAGATATATGTGACATATGTTTAAAATAACTTGATAAATTTTCCCACACTTTGGCTTTTTATTTTTCTTTTTATCGTCCTCTATTCCATTTTAAATGAATTTTGACATTTTAGTTTGTTTCTCAATTTATGTCCTTTCCGAGGTAACAATAATTTCGGTGTTAAAACCTAGTTTTATCGTTCATAAATATGTATAAACATGATTTTGAATTCATTTAATTGAAAATTTTGAAAAATTTTACTAGAATTGGGTAGTCAGTATATAAGACTAGGGCTGTTCTTTTTTATCAGAGAGCACTAGATTCTAATACAACTACTGCTTTACTAGTAACCAAGTGTTTAATATAAAAATTTTAAAATCCGAAAGAATTTAACCCCTTCCCACACTTAAGATCTTGCAATGCCCTCATTTGCAAGAAATCAGTAACAATTTAAATTATTGAGGGTGATTTGTGTGAAAATGATTAAATTTTTACCAAAGTTTCCAAATATATTGGCGTTTGTTTGCTGAATGATAAATGGTGCACATCATTTGTTCATTCCGTCTTGTTGTTATTTCACATATATTTTGCATCATTGTCGTCAAAATTACTTGCTTTTGCTGAACTTAATGCCAGTCTTTGAAAATGCGTTGTTTTACCCTGTTGTTTACATAAGATAAACTGCAAACATATATACATATTTTTGAAGTTTGGTTTATTACCCCACATTCAAAAATTATTAAAATCTAAGAATAAAAGTTAGATAATTATAAAAATGATTACAATATTAACAAAAATATTAAATACATCAATAATTACAAATTACATAATAATAAAAAAAAATAAGTAAACTAAGGATGATATTGGTACCAATAGGGGTTCCACGCATAACCATAAGTGCTATAGAATGCTTCGGCAGGGTCATACGTAGGATATGGTGGCTGCATCTCTATCGACCAAGGAGGGAAGACGGGCTTCGGTGTAGGAATATAGTTTCTACCTATATGTTGGCAATGCGCTATGATCTGGTTCTGATGAACTTGCCAATCTTCAAATGCTCTCTGTCTAGCATTTTCGTATTCCTGAGAAGCTATAAACCTATGCATCTCATTCCCCCCTCCTACATTACCTTGTTCCTGGTTTCTCTCTACCTGTGGATGTCTACCATTGTATCGTACTGCGGCGTTATTTCGCCGCTTCAACACTTTCGCACCATGGTATACATTTAAACCTATAGTGTCGCGGGGTTCCGGCTCTTCTACTAATAATCCCCCCCGACTTATATCCACACCGAGATATTCACCAATCAAAGTAATAAAAATACCACCTCCTATTATGCTATGTGGACGCATCCCTCGAACCATAGCTGATAAATAATAACCCACACAATATGGTATACTTACAGCGCTGTGTGGGTCTCGAATACACATATGGTAAAACAAATCTTGTTCATTTACCTTTTCTTTGTTTTTACCCCTTTGTGTAATCGAATTAGCTAAAAATCTATGTATTACTCTTAATTCGGCTCTATCTATATCCAAATAAGAGTAGTTTCCCCCTTTAAAACGGTGATGGCTTGTCATTTGACTCCACACACCGTGTGTATCAAAATTTTCATCTATTTTCCTACCGTTTAGTATCAATCCTCTACAATCGGCAGACGCTAACTCCTCAGGCGTATATATACGTAAAGCCTGAGCCATGTCCAGTAAAGACATGTGGCGCATCGAACCGCCTAACAAAAATCTAATAAAAGAACGATCGGTTAAGCTAGCTACCCGATCATTCAACTCTATACTACATAACAACTCTTCACACCATACTTTATATACAGGTCTGCGTATGGTGAATAAACATATCCAGTCATTAAAGTAAGAATTACCATACCTCTGTACCAGTAATTCCCTAATTGGCCCGGCCAATTCTACAGCTTCCAAGGGTCCCCATTCTATGACCCTCGGTACCTCAACAACCTTGGAATGAAGAGTATGCAAACCCCGTTGATATTTTGGATAATCTATCCAAAGTCTGTCAAATCGCAGGTTCGGGTGCAACTGTTCCAAGTGCATATCTGAAAAGGTCATGACTGGATGAGGTACATCCTGCTTGTAGTAGTTATCTACCTCCTGTTGTTCCAAGTTCTCAGCAGGAGCATGACGGGCTTGGGATGAAGATTCACCCCTTTCATTCTGCAAAACACATCAAACACAAATTTTGTGCATCCAAATATGCATTAGTGTCAGCAAAATCATCAATCAAAATAATTACAATGACATTATCAATTTATATCAAACTTAAGCTTATTTTCACATTTTTATCAACTCTACACTTTTTCAAATAAGCATATACGAAAATTTTCGCCAAGTTCATAAACATTCAACTCAAATAACATGTCAAAATAATCATTACAAGCAAATAAACAAGTCTCAAATGGCATTATCTTTCAAAAATCAAGTTCATGAATTTTGGACTTGAAAAAGTCCACTTTAATTCTCAAAATCATGTTTAGGCTCAAAGTTTGGATCATTTAACTACCTAGACATGTTACACTACTCAATTTAGCAACAATTCATGACAAAAATCGGCCATAACCTGTTTATATCAAAAAGCCCCAAATTGCTCAAGAACACAAACCCTAGATTATTCAAAATTTGAAGTTTAAGGCTTCTAATCATGTTAAACAGCATCAATCTAGGTTATACAAGCATAATACATAAACAATTTAAGTCTAATTACACTAAAAAGCATCAAAATCAAATTGGGTAAAAATTAGCTCAAGAACACTAAAATTCGAATTAAATGGTGTTTAGGTGTAGAAATTTACCGTTTTTTTGAGTAGTTCCTAGATATCATCCTTCTCAACATGATTATAGCAAAAAATTTGGTGATTAACGGTTAAAAATTGAGATTTTTGGGGTGTTTTTGGGTGTATTTTCGGGTTCTTTTTCGAGCTGTATTTGGGTGTTTTTGTGTGGGGGAGGTAAACTGATCGAGCAGCTCTTTTATTTTTTTTCTGTGTTTTGGACCCTCCGCGAGTCGCGGAGTTTTTCACTTAAAACTCCGCGAGTCGCGGAGTTATTTTTTTTTTTTTTTTTTTTTTTTTTTATATTCTTTAACTTATAAAACAATTAAGAAATTAATTTTAAAATTTTGTTTCCCTTGTTATTTAGGACGAGGTCGTTTCGGATCGATGTCCTAGTCCGTCCCTCGACAAAATTTTAAAATTTGTCTTTTTGTAGCGATTGTTTTAAAAGCTAAGATTTTTGGGTTTTTTAATGTTTTTGGCATACTTTAAATCAATAAGATTAAAAATAATGATAATAAAAGTTCTCGTCCCTCCCTCGGGTAAAGCAATTTCGGTTCAAAGACCTAGTCTTCAACTTACGACGAATTTTAAAATCATATTTTTAACTTAATGAGATAAAGTAAATTTTTGTTTTTAAATTCACACAACTTAAATATAAAATTCAAAATTAAAATTAAAAATTCACACCAGACTCAAAATTTAAAATGCATAAAATTAAAATTTCATATTTTAAAAATTAAAAATTCACACCAAACTTAATTTAAAAATTCATATTATAAATTCACACCAAACTTATTTTAAAAATTCAAATATTTACAATTTTAAATATATTGTTTTTACAAAGTTTACAATATTAATTTGAGATTTAAATATTAAGATTAAAAACATGGTAAAAATAAAATTAAAAATCTTTTTGTCTTTTTATCCCACTTTAATCAGTCAAATATTATCAAAAATATGCGCCCCTCTTTTCGGTAAAGTAATTTCGGTTCCAAGACCTAATTTAACTCATGACGAATTTTTGAAATATTTTGGGTTGATTGTTTAAAGATATTTATACCTTAAGAATAAACGTTAAATTTCGCAGTGATGTAATAAATTTTTGAATGATATCAATAATTTCGGTCGCCAAACCTAATTTTATTCAATACCAATTTAATACTTTTTAGCGAACAAATTAGCGTTTATTATCAAAAGGTTAAAAATAAAAATAAAAATAAAAACTGTACAGACATACCTGTGAAATAGATTTCTTAGTTATATGATCTATTATATTCATAAGATAGTCGGTTTAATTGGTCTTCCATGGCTGCATAGGCGTAACCTCGAGCATTCATTGTCTTTTCTTCTAAACATATGAACGGTCCGTCTCTGCATAAAGTAACAAATTCGGTATTTGAATAGGTTTGATTATTTGAACATTTACCTCCATGTGACCATTTTCCGCATTTGTGACATTTTTCTAGGTGTCGTGCTCTTCTTTTCACTGCGGATTTTGATTTTTCTTTACCAAATTGTAACTTATTATCTTCGCATCTGGATCCTTTTCTAACTCCGTCCATTCTTTCTCTGATTACTGATACTATTTCACTCGGGAGTATGTCATTATTACGTTTAGTGATCAAAGCGTGTAGCATTAGACCATGGTTTAGTTCACAGGCAGTCTTCATTTTGTAAAAACCTAAAAAAAATAAAAATTCAGAATGGGGGGAGAAGACTAGTTCTTTAGGGTCTGCTAGGGAAAGACCATACGTGTTCCATTTTCGAGAACTACACGAAAACAGACAATCTAATTCTAACAGAAATATATATTATCCTTTAAAGACTTGATTCTCCTCACACTTAGTTAGCTGTGGCATCGAAATTGTGATTAACTTCGTTGTCGACCTCCATCGGACCATGTATGTAATGTTTAACTCTGTGACCATTAACTTTAAATTCAATCCCATTTGAATTTATCAATTCTATCGTTCCGTATGGGAAAACTCTTTTGACTATGAATGGTCCAGACCATCTTGATTTCAATTTTCCAGGAAATAGCTTGAATCGTGAATTGAAAAGAAGAACTCTGTCTCCTTCTTTAAATTCTTTTGAACTTCTGATTCTTTTATCATGCCATTTCTTCGTTCTTTCTTTATAGATTAACTAATTTTCGTATGCTTCATGTCTTAATTCTTCTAATTCGTTTAGTTGACTTAATCGTAGACGTCCAGCTTCATGTAAATCAAGATTACATGTCTTTAAAGCCCAAAATGCTTTGTGTTCAATTTCTACTGGAAGATGACATGCTTTTCCATAAACAAGTCTAAAAGGTGTGGTTCCAATTGGAGTTTTGTAGGCTGTTCTAAAAGCCCAGAGTGCATCCTCCAATTTAATGGACCATTCCTTCGGATTTGATCCTACGGTTTTCTCTAGAATACGTTTTAAAGCTCGGTTGGTATTTTCAACTTGTCCACTTGTTTGTGGATGATATGCGGTGGAGATTTTATGAGTTACTCCATATCTTTTAAGAACTTTCTCAAGTTGATTATTACAGAAATGAGTACCCCGATCACTTATTAAAGCTTTCGGTGTTCCAAACCTTGCAAAAAGACGTTTTAAAAAGTTGACTACAACTCGTGCATCGTTAGTTGGGAGAGCTTGTGCTTCCGCCCATTTAGATACATAATCAATGGCTACGAGTATATATAGATTATTATGAGATTTTGGAAATGGACCCATAAAGTCAATACCCCAAATGTCAAATACTTCACATACTTGGATGACATTTTGTGGCATTTCATCACGTTGACTTATTCTTCCGGCCCTTTGACATGCATCACAGGATTTGCAAAGAAGGTGTGCGTCTTTGTAAATTGTAGGCCAATAGAATCCAGCTTCATAAACTTTTCTTGCTATTAGTTGAGGCCCATAATGCCCTCCTGTTGGTCCTGTGTGACAATGGTTTAAAATTTTACTAGCTTCATCTCCAAATACACATCGGCGTATTATTCCATCGGGACAACTTTTAAACAGATGTGGATCTTCCCAGAAATAGTGTTTTATATCACTGAAGAATTTCTTTCGTCTTTGGTACGATAATCCTTTTTCAAGGAATCCACAAACTAAGTAGTTTGCATAGTCTGCAAACCATGGGATTTCTTTATAATCTATCTTCAATAGATATTCATCAGGAAAGTTGTCTTGTATGGCCGATTCATTCAAAACTTCTAATTCGGGATTTTCAAGACGAGAAAGATGATCAGCGGCGAGATTTTCTGCTCCTTTTTTATCTCGGATTTCAATATCAAACTCTTGTAAGAGTAAGATCCAACGGATTAATCTTGGTTTAGCATCTTGTTTTGAAAATAGGTATCTAAGAGCAGAATGGTCGGTATAGACCACCGTTTTTGCTAGAACTAGATATGATCGAAATTTGTCAAAAGCAAAGACAATAGCAAGGAGTTCTTTTTCAGTAGTTGTATAGTTCGTTTGTGCTCCTTGTAATGTCTTACTAGCATAATATATAGGTTGAAATCGTTTTTCAATCCTTTGTCCTAAAACGGCTCCCATTGCAAAATCACTTGCATCGCACATTAGTTCAAATGGTAGATTCCAATTTGGTGTTATCATGATCGGTGCATTAGTGAGTTTTTCTTTAAGAATATTAAAAGATTTGATACATTCATCTGAAAAGATGAATGGCGCATCCTTTTCTAGGAGTTTATTCATAGGAGTGGCAATTTTAGAAAAATCTTTTATGAAACGTCGGTAAAAACCGGCATGCCCTAGAAAACTCCTAACTCCTCTAACATTGGTGGGATGTGGAAGTTTAGCAATTACATCTACTTTAGCTCTATCCACTTCAATTCCTTCTTTTGAAATTTTATGTCCAAGAACGATGCCTTCTTTAACCATGAAATGGCATTTCTCCCAATTAAGTACTAGATTTGATTTTTCGCATCTAATTAGCATTCGTTCCAGATTAACTAGACATGATTTAAATGTATCACCGAAGACTGAAAAGTCATCCATGAATACTTCCATGCATTCTTCTATCATGTCGTGAAAAATTGCCATCATACACCTTTGAAAGGTTGCAGGGGCGTTACAAAGTCCAAATGGCATTCTTTTGTAAGCAAAAGTACCATAAGGGCACGTGAATGTTGTTTTCTCTTGGTCCTCGGGTGCTATTGGAATTTGAAAATATCCGGAAAATCCATCTAGAAAACAATAGTAACTATTTCCGGCTAATCTTTCCAACATTTGATCTATGAAAGGTAAGGGAAAGTGATCTTTTCTGGTGGCGTCATTTAATTTTCTATAATCAATACATACACGCCATCCTGTTACAGTCCTAGTAGGAATAAGCTCATTTTTCTCATTTGTGATAACAGTCATGCCACCCTTCTTAGGTACGCATTGAACTGGGCTTACCCATGGACTATCAGAAATTGGATATATCAAACCTGCATCTAGCAGTTTAATAATCTCTTTCTTAACTACATCTTGCATATTAGGATTTAGTCTTCTTTGGCGTTGCACATACGTTTTATGACCTTCTTCCATAAGGATTTTATGTGTGCAATACGAAGGACTTATTCCTTTAATATCATGAATCTTCCATGCAATGGCTGGTTTATGAGCTTTCAACACAGAAATGAGTTGTGATTTCTCATTTTCAGTAAGAGAAGACGATATTATTACAGGTAATTCAGATTCACCATGTAAATAAGCGTATTCCAAATGGTTTGGAAGTGGCTTTAACTCTAATTTCGGAGGTTCTTCTATCGATGATTTATATCGATATCTGTCTTCTTCTTTTAGCATTTGAATTTCTTCTGTTGTTGGTTCATATCCATTAGCTATAAGTGTAGCTAACATTTCAGCTTCATCAATTGGTTCATTTCCTTCTCCTAAAGAACATTCTCCTGTTCCTTGTAATTCTGGAAATTCTTCTAATAATTCTGCATGTGCATCTATAGTTTGAATATAATAACATGTATCATCTGCAGATTGTGGTTGTTGCATTGCTCTATCAACTGAAAAGGTAACACTCTCATCCTCTATACTTAGGGTCAGTTTCTTACCGAACACGTCTATCATTGCTTTAGCCGTGTTTAAGAATGGTCTTCCTAATATGAGAGGAACTTGAGAATCTTCTTCCATGTCCAAAACAACAAAATCTACTGGGAATACTAAAGTACCAACTTTAACTAGCATGTTCTCCATTATCCCTCTAGGATATTTTATTGATCTATCGGCTAGTTGTATGCTTATTCTGGTTGGTTTCAATTCTCCAAGGTCTAGTTTAGCGTATAGTGAATACGGCATTAGATTTATACTAGCACCTAAATCTGCCAATGCTTCTATTGAACTAAGGCTACCCAGAAAACATGGAATTGTGAAACTTCCTGGATCAGATAGTTTTTCTGGTATCTTATTCAACAGCACTGCTGAACAATTAGCATTCATAGTAACAGCCGAGAGTTCTTCCATTTTCTTTCTATTCGTGATTAGATCTTTCAAGAATTTAGCATACCTTGGCATTCCTGAAATCACATCAATGAAAGGAAGATTTACATTTATCTGTTTAAACATATCCAAGAATTTGGATTGCTCGGCTTCAAGTTTTTCTTTCTTCATTTTACTCGGGTAAGGAAGTGGTGGTTGGTATGGTTTAACATAAGGTTTATCCTTAACTGTGTTATCTTTATTAACCTTTTCAACTACCGGTTCTTTTTCCTTATCCTGATCAGGTTGTGGTTCTTGTGGAGTAGGAATAGTTTCATCAGAAGTTACAGGTATTTCAGGTGGTTTAAGTGTTGTACCACTTCTTGTGGTAATAGCTTTAGCTGTTTCATTCCGGGGGTTAGCATTCGTATCACTAGGTAAACTTCCCGGTTTTCTTTCACCTATTAACCTTGCTAGGTTACTTACTTCTTGTTCCAGATTTTGAATAGAAGCTTGTTGATTTCTAAATGCTTGAGCATTTTGTTCATTGGTTTGTTTTTGAGATGTGAAAAACTGCGTTTGAGTTTCAACTAGCTTCGTCATCATATCTTCTAAATTCGGCTTTTTATCATCGGTTTGTTGTGGTGGTTTGTTTTGAAAATTCGGTCTTTGCTGATTGTAAGTATTATTGGATACTTGTTGATTGCTAGGACCTTGTTGGTTGTTGTATGGTATATTTCGGTTATAATTCTGGTTTTGATTGTAAATCGGTCTTGGCGGTTGATAATTATTCTGATAATTATTTCCAGGCCTTTGGTTTATGTATGAAATATTCTCTCTTTGTTCCATTGTTAATTCAATACTGAGACAATCTTTTGTCAAATGTGGTCCTCCACACTGCTCACAACTAATTCGTATAGCATGAATATCTTTAGTCATCTTTTCCATTCGTCTCTCGAAAGCATCTATCTTTGCGGAAATGGAATCTAAGTCATGGCTAGAATCGGCTCTAGCTGCTTTAGATGATCTAATGATGTCTTTTTCTTGGTGCCACTCATGTGAGTGGGAAGCAGTGTTATCAATAATTTTGTAAGCATCAGTTTCGGTTTTCTTCATAATAGAACCACCAGCTGCTATATCTATGTCTTTTCTTGTAGTGATGTCGCATCCTCGGTAGAATATTTGTACTATTTGACAGGTGTCTAAACCATGTTGCGGACACCCTCTTAACAACTTTCCATATCTTGTCCATGCCTCATATAGAGTTTCATTTGGCTTTTGTGTGAACGTAACAATTTCTGCTTGAAGTCTTACGGCTTTAGATGCAGGAAAGAATTGTTTAAGAAATTTGTCAACTAAAACATCCCATGTATCGATCGCCCCTTCAGGTAACGATTCCAACCAATCTTTGGCTTCTCCCTTTAAAGTCCAGGGAAATAACATGAGATATATCTGTTCATCCTCCACTTCTCGTATTTTAAATAGTGTGCAGATCCTATTAAAGGTACGTAGATGTTCATTTGGATCTTCCTTCGGCGCACCACTAAATTGGCATTGATTAGTCACCATGTGTAGAATTTGTCCTTTGATTTCATAATCTGGCGCATTAATGTCTGGATGGGTAATTGCGTGACCTTGGCCAGTGCGTTTAGCTCTCATTCGGTCTTCCATACTTAAAGGTTCCAGATTCTCCATAATTGAATTTGTTGAATCGGTATCACTAGATGATTCTGATTTAATAGTTCGTTCCTCAACAATCTCTGTTTGAATGATTGGTGGTTCCGGAGGAAAGTTTAATGGTTCAGGATCTATGAACCGTTCCTGAATATTTTCTGGATTCTCAATTGTGAGGTTGGGTTCAAAAAATGGATTATCGGAAATTTGAACTGAAGTACTTGGTCGACTGGATGACGATTCTAAAGAAAAATCAACGGCGGTTATATTTGTTAAACGATGTCTTGATCTAGTTACAGGTGGTGAACGTACAAAAGGTGGTGAACGTCTTGCTCGGTGCATTCACTGAATATTCTATTAGTTTTAAAAAGGAAAGAAAAATTATAATAAGTTATCCAATTAATAGACTTTTCTGATTTTGCCCACGTTTCGAATAGCCAAAAGATGCAGCAGAGGGGCAGGATTCGTTTGGTCTCAATATAATTGAGGACTGTTTGGCTCCAATAACCCGGTCCACGTACAAATCCAACTATTACTACGAACCAGAAAATTTTGATGTCTATCAATTTAACCACTTAAAATAAATTTTCGTAATTTTAAGAAATTTAGATAAGAAGTAGAAAAAAATTCTATGTCCTAAAACTAGAATAGCGAGAAATAAGAAAGAAAAAGATTGCGCGTCGAAAAATGTCGAAAAAGAAAAAAAAAAAAAAATGGTTGAAAAATAAAAGACGACGGAAAAATAAAAGAAACTTATAAAAACTTAAAAATACTTAACTAATTTAACCTTATTACTACAACTAACTTAAAATTATAATCGCAAATTGAAATTACTAATTGGAATGATAATTGGTACATAGTAAAAGGTGTAAAAATATTAAAGCTTACAGGAAAAACTAAATCCCAAATGGAAATAACTTAAAAAGAAACTAAAACTTAAAAAGGCGTCGCAAAATTCTAAAGCACCTAAATCTTAGTCTAAAGAAAAAGCACTTAAGGAATTCTACGGCAAAGCCTAAAAATCTAGGAGTAAAAATAACTATAGCAAAAACTAAGTTTAAAATTAATTATGAGCTAAAAATACAAAAGTTACGCTACAACGATTAAAAAGGTACAAAATATAAAAATATACAAAAAGTTGTAAAAAGTACAATTTTTATAAAAATATTATTTTTATATTATTTATTTAATAAAAACTACTAATTTTACAATTTTAATAAAACTAATTAAACAAAATACATATATAAAGTAAAAAGTAAAAATAAAACTAAAATTAATAATAATAATAATAATAATTAAGTTAAATAATAATAATAATAAATTAAAACTCCGTAATTAATGCAACTTTAGGGTTTTGTCCGTGTGTCAGAAGACCTCCGCGAGTCGCGGCAAATAAAGAGGAAAACTCCGCGAGTCGCGGGGTTCAGGAATTCAGTTGACAGCTTTTGTTTTTTACGCGTTTTTCTTTATTTTTTTTTTTTTTTTTTGTTTTCTGTTTTTTTTTTTTAAATAAACGATTTTTAATAAAATTTATATTTTTATAAATTAAAATAAAGATAAAGAAACTTATAAAACTTAAATATTTAACAAAATCCTAAAAATACTTATATTTTTGTTTTTCTTTTTATATTTTTGAATGATTAAAACGTAATTTTTACAAAAACGACTTTTAATAAAAGTAAATAAAATTTTTTTTTTTTTTTTTTTTTATTAGCGTTGCGCTTCCGGCTTTTAAGAGTAATTCCCCGGCAGCGGCGCCAAAAATACTTGATGTCGAACGAGGTGTATATAAAATAGCTTATTATTTTACTAGGAAAACACTATTAAATACGATACAATTTTACACAAGATATTTATTTATTTATAGAATGGATATACTTAAACCTTGCTACAACACTTATAGGCAGTGTACCTAATCGTACAGTAGTGTAGTTTTTAGTAAGTCCGGTTCGTTCCACAGGGAAATCTTTAAACAAAGCTCAACGCTATATTAGTTTACTTTTATAAAAATACAAATATATATATAAGTAATATTATTATTATAAAGGGGGGTTTTTACCGTTTAATGACCGGTTTGTCGATTTTAAAACTTTTAGTCGCAGTTAAAACCTAATGTAAAATATAAAATATATACAAGACTTTAAATTAAAGCGTAAAGTAAATAACGATAATGAAATTGCGAATAATAAAAATGCGATAAAATTAAATTGCGATAATTAAAAGTACGATAATTAAAAGTGCGATTAAATAAAATAACAATAAATAAAAGTGCGATAATTAGAAGTGCAATTAAATATAAAATAAAGGAAATTAAATATGAAATAAAAGAATTATGCTTATTTAAACTTCCGTAATCATGATGTTTGACGTGTTGATTTTAGTTTTATGCCCATGGGTTAATTGTCCTTTGTCCTGGATTATTCAATATGTCCGTCTGGTTTTTGTCCATAACAGTCCATCAGTCATAAATATAAATTGCAAGTGTCCTTGTCAAATTATTATTATACCCGAAGATAAATATTCCAACTAATTGGGGATTCGAATTGTAACAAGGTTTTAATACTTTGTTTAATGAATACACCAGGTTATCGACTGCGTGTAAACCAAGGTTTTACTACTTTGTTAACAATTACACCAATTACCCTTGAATGTAATTTCACCCCTGTTTTAATTATTCTAGTGGCTATTAATCCATTCCCGTGTCCGGTTAAATGAACGATTATTCGTACATATAAATACCCCGCCCATCGTGTCCGATCGAGTGTATATGGTAATTTATAGGGACGCCCAATTGTAAATCTTTATATTAACATTAACAAACTTTCATTTAGTTAAACAAATATAAAGCCCATTAATAGCCCATAGTCTAGTTTCCACAAGTGTCGTTCTTTTGTCCAAACCCCAATTATGGTACAAAGCCCAATTACCCAATTTTAGTAATTAGCCCAACATCATGATTACTTTGTTTTAAATAAGCATAATAATAACTTAGCTACGAGACATTAATATAAAAAGGTTGAACATAACTTACAATGATTAAAAATAGCGTAGCGTTACACGGACAGAATTTCGACTTACACCTTTACAACATTCGCTAACATACCCTTATTATTAGAATTATAATTAAAATTAAAATATAAATTATAAATATAAATATATTTTACTCGTATGAATGAGAAGAAAAAATGATGATATTTTCGATCAGAATTCGGTTGGCTTTATAGCCAGAAGTGAAATTTGGGGCTCCGCGACTCGCGGCAAAAAGCCCTTCAAACTCCGCGAGTCGCGGAGAGGTATTTTCAGTTTACACCCTTGGAGTTTCTGGCTGCCGACAGTTTTTAATATATATATATATAATATATATATAATTAATATAATTAATTATATATTATATTATATTTATATACATAGTTAACTTGTAATTTTTAGTCCGTTGCGTCGAGCGTTAAGAGTTGACTCTAGTCCCGGTTCCGGATTTTCGAACGTCCTCGCGTACAATTTAATATCTTGTACTTTGCGTTTTGAATCTTGTACTCTTGTGATTTCGAGATGCTTCTTATCAATAATTGGAACCTTTTTGATTGTCTTTTGTTCTTTTGAGCTTTTTGGTCGTTTGCGTCTTCAAATCGTCGAATCTGTCTTTTGTCTTCACCTTTTATTATTCAAACGAATATCACTTGTAAATAGAACAATTGCAACTAAAAGCTTGTCTTTCTTGAGGAATAATGCTATGAAATATATGTTCGTTTTTAGCATTATCAGAATTCTTGAAATCTTCCGTGTCGTATGATACTAGCTTAGCTGTTGCTACAGATATAGATTGGCATGAACTACAATTACCCATTTCTTAAATAAAATAAAAATCAGATTGTGGAAATATGTTGGAGTGGTGTGGAGTGGTCGATGGATTGTATGAATCCTATTTATAACACAGAAGTATATTAAAATAAACTTAAATCACACGTTTACAATTTAAAAGTCTTTGTATGATGGCTTTGATTGGGAGTAACAACAAAAAGAAATAAACAATAATATCTTTTAAATTACACACAACAGTTAGCCGCCACTAACTTATCTGTCGACATTAGATTTTGGGTATTATTTCGTGCTCCATTGTTAATCAGTATCGGATAAAAGTCTTCGGAAAAATCCCAAATTTTTACATTAATTATATTTATTTATTTTAGTTATTATGGTATAAAATTCGATCATTAATTTGTTAAATAAAAATTACATCAACTGTCCATCTCATTTATGGGTGAAATATAAAAAGTGCTAAAACTTAACAAATAGTTCCTAAATACATTTTTAATAAGCCTAAAATTTATAGAACTCATTTTCGTATCACCGTTTATTTTAAAATTACATATGTTTGAATTTAACTTGCTTACATATATATATACTTTATTTATATATATAGATATATTTTAAATAAAAATTATTATAATATCCTATTTTTATTTTATTAAATTGTTTTTTAATAACAATAACATATAGTACTTCAAATTATATTTTGAATTATTATTTATATATACATACACACATATCTATTTACAATTAATTGTTCGTGAATCGTCGAGAGCAGTCGAAGGTCAATTGAATATATGAACATCGTTTCAAACTTTTCTAGACTCAACATTACATACATTGTTTATCGTATCGAAATCATATGAAGATTAAGTTTAAATTTGGTTGGAAATTTCCGGGTCGTCACAGTCTTTGTCACCCATTCTAACACACACTTCAATTCACTTCTTTCTCTCTATTTCTACAATATTAGTCATACTTTCAAGGACTTCGACTCCGTGCGAGAAACCTAGTACCCGGAGAAGAACGCCGAAGATTGTATTAGGAGCGGTCTGGAGTTTGAAGTTGTCACTTTTGTATTCGGAACTCGTTTAATCTACTGATACTTCTATGCTTTGTTTTTATATAATGTTTTCCAGTATTATACTTTGTGATATTGTTGCCATGATTAGCGAGTAGTTATCTTTAGTGCATGCTATGATGTAGTCAGTTATAATGCCGAAATACTATTATGGCTTGTGTATGTTGTCGAGATGGTTTTCGATTATGCTTAAAACTCAATAGCTTTTCCATCTAATAGAACGTAGTTATTGGCTATGTTATTGAGAAGTCACGAACCCCGATTCGGATTACACTATATGTGTCACCTCTTGGTAAGAGAAGTCTATCGGATACAAGGTAAGTTTAACTGAGGCACACCGGTTGTAGTAAGTCCATCGAGCCTTGGATTCTGACTGAGGACTCTTTCGTAGTGAAACATCTGACTTAGTCCCTAGTACATTGTCAGTCCTAGACCATGCTAGTGTAGTCACCAAGCATATAAACTTCGTAAGTGCACGCTGAAGCACAACGGTTGTTGTAAGCTGTACTTATGCTAAGTAAGGCCATGGAACCCAGTTAGTGTTGATTCGTACACTGCACCATAACGCGGTCTCAAGCATTGCACCCCGCTTGAGGGATTCTTGGTTAATTAAGGAACTGTTTGTTTAAACACATAAAGGATTGGACCGTTAGGATAACCGAACGTGTTTATGGAAGTCAAACCTGACTTGCCCATGGTGTTCTTTATGGTTGAACTCTTTTAAGGGCCTAACTACCTTTTTAAACCTAATCATTAACGAAAGCATCGAAGCACATCACATCTCTCAGATATGGGAAACCCTGTATTCTGTTATGCTTACGAAAGTTTAGACCTTTGTGGAATGTTAATACGTCACCCAACCGAGTTGCTCAATTGGATGAGCCGTCTGAACTGCATGGGCGTCAGGGGTAAGGAACGTTACTGTCTATTCAGAATCTTCAAGCGTATCACATTACCCAATGACATGTCTTACGACAGGGGCGTTTAGGACCTGTGTAATGAATACAAGGTCAATACCTATTGATGAGCAAGCATTCCATAATCTCGGCAAAGTAACTGATGAAATCATAGTATGCTCTTGTTTTAACCTTATCTGAAACACAAATTTTATCGCATTTTACTTTACTTTGTCTTATAAATGAGAAAACCCAAAAATTATGTAACAAACCACTACTCCTTCACCTCAAGATTATCTTTAGCTTTACTTATAAGTTCGATTCTACTGATATCTCAAAAATACGACTCTAGGTCATACTTCCCATACTCATAATAAGCAGTAGTACGATTTAGGCCCCGCTAAATATATATTTAAAACTAGTGATCGCTACCCTGATAAGCTGATTCTGACGTTTTGCGACCTGACGACACTGCATAAATAAAACGTTTTGGCCATATCATTGTGGTAATATCAAGTTTTTGGTGCCGCTGCCGGGGAACTGGTATCAGACAATACTGCTTTTATCAAACTTATTCACAAACATTCAGTGGTGTCTAAGAAAGACAATTATACACGGACTTGGTTGTTGGATTTTCCGAATAGTCTCCAATTATATTGGAACCAAACGGATCCTGCCTCTCCGTAGTCAGCCTGGCCATTTGGTTTGTTGAATAGTTCGTGCGAGGCTCTGTTATCAAAATACCAGGGAATCAGTAGCAAGAACCAAAAACATATTTAAACTTAGAATAATTAGATTAGATTACCTTAGAATTAAGATTACCTTAGACTACTTTAGATTACCTTAGAATATATTAGATTGCCTTAGATTAATTTAGGAACTTAGCTTATCTGCTTAAAATTTAAAAACAAAAAGGCATACCATTATATGACCCAAACCCGATCTAGACCAGGGCCGCTGTTATTCGTACCTGATCCAGACGCAATAATCTCTAAAGCACGCAAGCAAGAATGAATCAGAAATTGAATGGCATTACGCGTTACTTTAGCAGAAAATACCAAACTCTCGATTGAAGGTCGAGGATGACCGATCATATTCCCATAGATTCAAGGACACTCATTCGAGTAAAAACATCACATCATACAGCTCATCCAAAATGGTTGTCAATTTCATGGATTACCGAATGATGATCCTAATTCTCACCTTGATAAATTCATATCTCTTTCAAACTCCTATAAATAGCCATGGATAGGACAAGATATAGTTAGGCTATACTTGTTCCCCTATTCTCTCACTCATCATGCGCAAACATGGTTTGAAGGATTGGAAAAAGATTCCATCACATCCTGGACAGAGATGACTACTAAATTCCTAACCAAATATTTCCCTCCTTCTAAACAAACCTAGCTCAAGAATGACATCATTAACTTTAAACAAAGTTATGATGAATCTCTTTACACTGCATGGGAGCGTTTCAAAACCCTACTGAAGAAATGCCCTAATCACCATTTAGAACGGTCACCCCAAATCTGTACCATCTACAATGGTCTTACGGTAAATCATAGGACAACGGTCGATGCAGCAGCTCAAGGAAATCTGATGAACCAAACCGCAGACAAAGCATGGGAATTTCTCGAGAACATGGCAATGCATCATCATGATTGGAACAGTGGTGAAACAACTTCATCATCTGCCCCACTCTCCGCACTTAACAATCAAACAGAGGCCATCAAATCCCTGACAGATAAGATGGAATATCTTGCCAAACAACTCGAAGAATTGAAGACGCAGCCGCATCAAGTTAACTAGGCTCAGGCCTGTGCTAATTGTACCAACCCACAACCCACTGAAGAATATCAAGTTGAGTATGTGAACCTTGAAGGTTCAGTTTGATACATTCAATACCCAGCTCATCAATCAAATCTCAGATTCAATTAACAATCTAGGGTTAACCAATTCCAAAGAACTAACCAGCCTTTTCGCTATCGTTACCCACCTTATCCACCCCAACAATCTCAATTGACCTACGATCAACCACTTCCACTCACTGGTCCACCAGCTGAGGAAAATTCCCCAACCATCCAAATTACGATAGTAACCAACCCTACTCTCGGGACTGATGATCAGTTTACTCAGTTCTTTCAAGGACAACAATAGCTAAATCAGAGAACTGAATCTAGACAAGACTAGACGGAGATACTAATGAGAAATCAATTGACTCTGCTCAGAAGTCTAGAAACGCTACTTGGACAGTTATCAGAACGCCTTGAAACCCGACCATAAGGAAGATTACCTAGTAATACTATCCAAAATCCCCACATAGATCAAGCTAAGCAAATGGATTCCATAATCCCAGAGGAAGAACCACGGAGAAGGTCAACTAGACTCAAGAACAAATTGACATATACTCAGAAGCTATCCATTGCAACTCTAGTTCGTGTACCTTACCCTAGAAGGCTACAAGAGAAACCATCCAAGCTTGATTCCTACTAACTTAATGGAAGATTCCTGGACACCATGTTCAAAGTTCCCAATCAGAAGAGATACATCTGAAGGCTTCTCTCTACGAAGGAAAGGATACCAGATTCTAAAAAAATTTCACAGGGTGAAGAATGCTCAGCATTACTCAGAAACTTTCTACTGCAAAAGCTAGGAGATACGGGCCGATTCATTTTTCCATGTTCAATCTAACAGTCTGGAACCATTCATGTGCTTGCAGATTTAGGAGCAATTATTAACCTAATCCCTTATTCTCTCTACAAGAGATTACAACTACGAGACTTTTCACCAACCAAAATGACAATCCAGCCTGCCGATCACACAATTCTATATTCTAAGGGCATAGTTGAGAACATCTTGGTGAAAGTTGACAAATTCTTGTATCCTACGGATTTCGTAGTAATGGACATTAAGGACGACCTACACACACCAATAGTGTTAGGAAGACCTTTCATGAATACGGCTAGGACTGTCATTGATGTGTACAATCAAACCTTGATCTTGTAATCACATGGGGAGAGCATTACCTTCAAAATTAACCGACCTACCTGCAACGACCCGTCCAAATCCACCTGGACGAAGTCATCAACATTTGGTCCCATTGCGAGGTATTGACCTCTATATGATACGTTTTACAAACATTGCTTTCTTTTAAAAGACAAACTCATTTCAAAATATAACCTTTCGATACAAATGATATATGATTCCCATAATATGAATGACTAATATGTCATTGACTTAGTAACAGTCTTTTTGAACTCAAACGACTTGAATGCAACGTCTTTTGAAATATGCCATGAATGACTCCAAGTAATATCTTTAAAATGAGCAAATTCACAGCAGAAGATTTCTTTCATACATGAGAATAAACATGCTTAAAAGTGTCAAGCAAAAGGTTGGTGAGTTCATAGGTTTATCATAAACAGTCATTTCAATAATTTTAATAGACCACAAGATTTCGTTTTCATAAATAACATACAGGCATATAGCTAACTGTATAAATTCATTCATATGATAAACACCTGGTAACCAACTTTAACATAATGCATATAGAATATCCCCCGCATACCGGCACATCGCAATCAGTATGCCATATATACCGGCAATCGTAATCAGTATATATATAAATTGAAGTATTAAAGCAGTTCATATCTATGACTGGGGCGTGTCAAATCCCATAGATCTATCTTTAGGATTCGCGTCAATTAGGGGCCATTTCACTAATTCTTAGGTTACCAAGGTAAAGGGGCGATATTCGGTATAGTAATCCTACCATAGAATGTAGTTTCAAGTACTTGTGGTATTTTGTAAAATATTTATAAAAGCAGCGCATGTATTCTCAACCCAAAAATATATATATTGCAAAAGCATTTAATAAAATGGGATCAAATGAACTCACGATACGATATTTTGTATAAATTATGCATACGACGAAACTGAACAATGCAAGGTTAGCCTCGAATTCACGAACCTATATCAATTATATATATTAAAATATATAATCGTAATCGAACAAATTTATATATTATTATTAGTGATATAATTGTTATATTTAATAATTTATAGATTTTATTAATTAATTAAGTATATTTATTTTAAATATACTTTAAATAAATAATAATTATTTATTATAAAAATATTAATATAGTTATGTTATATATATTAAATATATTTTTATGTAGATAATATTTATTTTGTAAAATAATATTAATAATAAATAAAAAGTTGTATTTTTATAATAATAATAATAATAGTAATAATACTTAATAACGATAGTAATTATAGTCATGATGATAATAATGTTACTAATAATAATGATAATAAAAATAATAATAATAATAATAATGATAGTTTTAAATGATTATTTTAGTAAAAATGATAATTCTAATAATAATGATATTTTTAATAATAATGATACTTTTAATAATAATAATAATAATAATAATAATAATAATAATAATAATAACAATAATAATAATAATAATAATAATGATAATAATAATTATTAAATGATACTAATACTAATATTAATGATAATAATAATAAATTGTATTATTTTAATAATAATAATAATAATAATAATAATAATAATAATAATAATAATAATAATAATAATAATAATAATAATAATAATAATAATAATAATAATCATAATAATCATAAAAATGCTACCTTTAAAGAACAACCTTCCTTAAAAAAAATGACACTCCGAGCTGGAACCCGAGACCTCTCGTTTAACACAAACATCCCTAACCATCTGCTCTTCCTGTTGTTTTCTGATTTAATAAAGATTTTAAATTCTTTTATCTCGTTTTCTGTCTTCATCTTCTTCTTCTAAAATTTAATCGACCAGAATATTATCGATCATAAGAACGAATTTATTGTTTGATTTAGGTATTTCAATTAAAACAGACATAACCGGTTGTTGTTGATTTGGATTAACAGAAAAGAAGAGAAAAGTAATAATGCAGCAGCAAACATACGCGAAGAACATAATGAACTCAATTTTTGATTTTGGAATTCGTATACTTTTAGGCTATGATTACTACATGAAATAGGTAGTAAATCGTTCACATAACTTTCAGAAATCAACAATTGAACTTGAATCTTAACAGGTAACTTGAATTTGTTCAAAGAAGAATCATTTGACTTTTTAATACGAAACTTTGACTCCGAAATTCGAATTCAATTTAAAGATTTGGAGGCTGAAATTTTTACAGATAGTTTGACTAGATGAATCCTAGCATAACTGCATTTTTATATTTAGATTATTGATTCGAATTTGAGTTAAGGTTAAAAAGTATCACGAACAGAGGTATCCAATTTGTTTCTCTCCATTTATGTTTTTATTTTCACAATTGTAGTATGTAATTTATAGAATGAAAAGGAATAATTGAAGTAGAAACACGAATTAGTCACAGTTTGTTTTGTAGTATGTTAATGGTCGACAGAATAGCAATCAGGAAGAGAAAAAGAGAAAAAAAAAATAGAAAGAAGATAACGATGGCTAACAGATTTTCTTTTATATATATCTGACTTTATAATTTAGTATTACTAATTAATAATTATAAATATATTAATAATAATAAAAATACTAATAGTAATAATAATAGAAATAATAATAATATTATTAATAATAATATCAAAATAATAGTAATAATAATAAGGAAAATGATAAAAGTAGTAAAAATAATGGTAATAATAATTTTAAATAAAAATGATAATTTTTAGTAATCATGTTAATAATGATAATTTTAATAATAATAATAATAACTAATAATATTTAAATTACAACTAAATTATAGTTTTAATCATTCTTATAATAATATTTATATTTAAAATCTTTATTTTGATAATCATAACCTTAAAATTATAATTATAATAATAATAATAATAATATTAATAATACTAATATTGATAATAATAAAAGTAATAATAATATTACTATAACAACTATGTTTTAACTTGTAACTATATTTAATATTACGTATTATTAATTATGTAATATTTAATAATTATATCATATATATTATATAATAACATATTTTGAATATTTAATATTTATACATTTTAATATATTACAATATACATATCATCAATAATTATGTATAGAAATCATATGTACATATATATATATATATATATATATATATATATATATATATATATATATATATATATATATATATATATATATATATATATATATATATATATATATATATATATATATATATATATATATATATATATATATATATATATATATATATATATATATATATATATACATATGTATATATATATATATATCCTTTTTGATAACAACTTAAATTATTTTGTATATAATTTTACATATTAAATTTTTAAATGATTAAATTATATTTTATTATTTCAAATTATTATATATACTTATATATATATATATATATATATATATATATATATATATATATATATATATATATATATATATATATATATATATATATATATATATATATATATATATATATATAAGTATATATATATATTTACAAATAATTATTCGTGAATCGTCAGAAACAGTCGAAGGTTAAATGAATACATGTAAACAATAAAATAAATTTGAGACTCAACATTACAGACTTTGCTTATCGTGTTGAAATCATATAATGATTAAGTTTAAATTTGGTCAGATATTTTTGGGTCGTCACAGTACTACCCGTTAAAGAAATTTCGTCCCGAAATTTGATTGAGGTCGTCATGGGTAACAATAAGAATGTTTTCATGACAAATATGAGTTGAAAAATAGAGTTTTATCACCATTGAGTAATATAGATAGAACAATTCGATTACTCGAAGCGTATGAGAGAAGCTATCACAAAAGAGTGAAACGAGGAAATTAAAGATTCTTCTTAGCTTTTGACGTAGTCACGGTTGATTTTTGGAATTCAAGGAATTTAAAGAAAATCTTGGTATTCCCTACAAGATATGATTTTTCTGTAATTAAGGAAATTAGGACCCTCTTTAATTAAATGGGTAAGCTGCTTCGATTGTTATGTCTGATATTCACTATAAATTTACCTCCTCCATTTCATTATTTTCACCATTCCTATGCTTTGTTTCTCAATTCATACTTCCAAAAGATACGTTAATGTGCTCAATCCTGTTCTAATCCTTGATATTTTCTTAACTATCGTAATCGTCATTCTTCTTTTACATCTACCACCGGACGAATCTATTTACTTCTACTATTACCTTGGGGTGATACTATTCTTAATTATACCGTGTCTTTATGTTAATATACGCATTGATATACACGGTTTGTAATCTCTATGTTGTTGTCGTGCTTATATTTTCCCTTATATTTTGGAGCTCTATGCTTTTGTTTTCTCTTCCCGAATTTAAGTAAAGGAAGTAATGATCCAGAATTCGTAGGTATGGAGTTTCGAATGATTATAATACGCCAAGCTGAAAGGAAAGGTAATAGCATGATTTGATTTGGTAAATTACCAAAAACCACGGAGGATAGAACTATCAAGAATATATTTTCTTGATATGTTCGTAGATTAAGTAGAATGAAAGAGTTATGTAACATGGCACATGATGACCGTATGATCTGTGAATAATCACGTTCCATTAGAAATTCAGCATGACTTACTGTAATATAACCACGTTGGCTAGGCGTCATTATATTATACTAACTCATGCTTCAATTCCAACACTTCTCCAAAAATCATTCATAATTTAAACTTGAAGATATAGAATTTAGAAACTAAAACAGTTTCCTTTATGATGTAACATAGATAGCATGAAGAGATAATTAATGAAGATATCTTCAGAAATATTGAAAATATTTCTACTGGAATATACGAGGATATCTTATAATATTTCCGCAAGGATTTAAAATAAGTAAGAAGCAAGGTATTCGCTAAAGATTTCATTAAATACCGAATCATCTGGATTCTCTAAATGCAGATTTATTCTATGTAATTTGTCCACAGTCTCCTTCACAGTTTGCTCAATCCGTTTTTCAGTTCCAAATTTTTTTTTAGCGTTTCCAACACTCCATTCTTTATCATCAACTTTTAGCTATTAAGACCATCTACAACTTTTGCTGCTTCATCAACATTCTCATATTTGAATAAGTGGTTATCAATCCGAGGTGTTTTCAAGAATTTTGAAGGGTTTGAACGCAGATTATAATCGGCAAGATACAAATGATGTTTAAAATGAAATCAAGTGGCAAACTTAAAGAAATGTTTAGTCTAATATGTTATAATTAATATTTTAATACCTTTTAATTGTCCAATGTTAGTAGTCCAATGTTAGGAGTCCAAATATAGTACAATAGTTTAATATATAATCTTAGAATAATCAAGACGTATTGTATACGTATTGGCTATTAAGACCATCTACAACTATTGTCTTAGAATTAATCTAGACGTATTGTGTACATGTACCTTACGATTTATCCGACGTATTGTATAGCTATTGTCTTAACTAACTAAGATTATATTATATTGTCTCAAGTTTATCCAAGACTAGTATATTACAAGAAAATAGTCATGACAGATATAGGAACAGTTAGCTAGGATATTGTTAGCGTGGATTCTTAACAAAAATTTACATACATCATTAGTTTGTTTCTAATCAATTTTATTTTGTCCAATATTCTCTTCATTATGCCACCTGTTAAAACTTGACTTGGATTTCGATCTATGAAATCAGAATATGGAATTGAACTTGAATGAAAGTGGTTGCTCGTTGGTGAACGTATACATATATTTGTGGATGTAGGGATGATAGTTAATGACTATTGAATCTGAATTGAAGAATGTACAGTGTAATGTATTAATGTGAAATCTAAATATTTCTCGGGTATTATCTACCCGTTAAAATATTCTCATAATTAACAGTTTGTACAAAAGAATCTTTGATGTAGAACGATACGTAGAACGAAGATAAATGATGTAGAACAATATGTAGAACGAAGATCATGCTCGAGATATAGATTGTGATGTTGAGGCATGTGATGCAGATGTTGTTGTTTGTGGTATTGGTGCTGATGCTGGTGATACTGTTGGTGTCAGTGATGCTGCTGGTGCTCGTAAGTTTTGCACCATATTCTCCAAAACCACTACTCAATCACGAAGCTCGTTGACTCCTTCCATTACTCCAGGATGATCGGCGGTTGGAACGAACGGATGAATGAGATTTAAAATCTGGGATATGATATAGTTGTGGCGAGATACTCTAGAAATGAGAGAGAAAATGGTGTTTTGGACTGGTTCGCCGGTAAGTGCTTCAGGTTCTTCGCCAAGAGGTGAATTCGGTTAGTGTAAAGGATCGCCTTCTTTTCGTTTCCATTGATTAAGTCGACTACGAACCCATCCGCAGTTCATCCAGAATTGATGATGGCTGATTGGTTAATCCATTCCAGTTACGCTATTTTCGAAGCTCCAATGAAAATCCATATCGGAATAGCTGTCAGAATCCGAGGAATTTGAACTACTTGCGGAATTCATCTTACAAGGTTAGATAAGGGATTTTCGATATGAAATGAATTTCGAATATTAGATGATATTCTAATTATATAGAATACCTAGATATAGTACAAGGGATCCCGCAGTTTACGGAGGAATTTTAGGAAGATGTCAGGCAAAGTTTACAGTAATAGATACGCTAAGATATGAATTCATCTATACACTATCTATGCAATAAATGCAGTAAGATGTGTCTAGACTTAAGAATGATAAGTAGGTAATTTCTGATAAGAAATGATAAGAAAAACTTTTGACATGCAGACACGGTCGAAGTCCAGACTCACTAATGCATCCTAACAGTATCCGGTTAGACACACTAATGCAAGACCTGGTTCGCTAAGACCAACGCTCTGATACCACATATAACGACCCATCCAAATCCACCTGGATGAAGTCATTAACATTTGGTCCTATTACGAAGTACTGACCTCTATATGATACGTTTTACAAACATTGCATTCTTTTAAAAGACAAACTCTTTTCAAAATATAACCTTTTGATACAAATGGTATATGTTTCCCATAATATGAATGACTAATTTGTCATTGATTTATAATAGTCTTTTTGAACTCAAACGGCTTGAATACAACGTCTTTTGAAATATGCCATGAATGACTCCAAGTAATATCTTTAAAATGAGCAAATGCACAGCGGAAGATTTCTTTCATACCTGAGAATAAACATGCTAAAAAGTGTCAACCAAAAGGTTGGTGAGTTCATAAGTTTATCATAAACAGTCATTTCAATAATTTTAATAGACCACAAGATTTCGTTTTCATAAATAACATACAGGCATATAGCTATTTGTATAAAATCATTCATATGATGAACACCTAGTAACCGACATTAACATAATGCATATATAATATCCCCCGCATACCGGCACATCGCAATCAGTATGCCATATATACCGGCAGTTCATATCTCTGATTGGGGTGTGTCTTTCATGACCCGTCCTAATTGAAATGTCCCGTTCTTATTGATTAAAAACGTTCCATATTAATTGATTTCGTTGCGAGGTTTTGACCTCTATATGAGACGTTTTTCAAAGACTGCATTCATTTTTAAAACAAACCATAACCTTTATTTCATAAATAAAGGTTTAAAAAAAACTTTACGTAGATTATCAAATAATGATAATCTAAAATATCCTGTTTACACACGACCATTACATAATGGTTTACAATACAAATATGTTACATCGAAATCAGTTTC
The DNA here is from genome assembly GCF_046630445.1 of Rutidosis leptorrhynchoides. Classification (NCBI taxonomy): domain Eukaryota; kingdom Viridiplantae; phylum Streptophyta; class Magnoliopsida; order Asterales; family Asteraceae; genus Rutidosis; species Rutidosis leptorrhynchoides. The sequence continues at coordinate 236,770,115 of NC_092339.1, forward strand.
TTGAATGCAGTTTTTACACAATATCATACAAACATGGACTCCAAATCTTGTCCTTATTTTAGTATGCGACAGCGGAAGCTCTTAATATTCACCTGAGAATAAACATGCTTTAAACGTCAACAAAAATGTTGGTGAGTTATAGGTTTAACCTATATATATCAAATCGTAACAATAGACCACAAGATTTCATATTTCAATACACATCCCATACATAGAGATAAAAATCATTCATATGGTGAACACCTGGTAACCGACATTAACAAGATGCATATATAAGAATATCCCCATCATTCCGGGACACCCTTCGGATATGATATAAATTTCGAAGTACTAAAGCATCCGGTACTTTGGATGGGGTTTGTTAGGCCCAATAGATCTATCTTTAGGATTCGCATCAATTAGGGTGTCTGTTCCCTAATTCTTAGATTACCAGACTTAATAAAAAGGGGCATATTCGATTTCGATATTTCAACCATAGAATGTAGTTTCACGTACTTGTGTCTATTTTGTATTCTCATCCCAAAAATATTAGATTTTAAAAGTGGGACTATAACTCACTTTCACAGATTTTTACTTCGTCGGGAAGTAAGACTTGGCCACTGGTTGATTCACGAACCTATAACAATATATACATATATATCAAAGTATGTTCAAAATATATTTACAACACTTTTAATATATTTTGATGTTTTAAGTTTATTAAGTCAGCTGTCCTCGTTAGTAACCTACAACTAGTTGTCCACAGTTAGATGTACAGAAATAAATCGATAAATATTATCTTGAATCAATCCACGACCCAGTGTATACGTATCTCAGTATTGATCACAACTCAAACTATATATATTTTGGAATCAACCTCAACCCTGTATAGCTAACTCCAACATTCACATATAGAGTGTCTATGGTTGTTCCGAAATATATATAGATGTGTCGACATGATAGGTCGAAACATTGTATACGTGTCTATGGTATCTCAAGATTACATAATATACAATACAAGTTGATTAAGTTATGGTTGGAATAGATTTGTTACCAATTTTCACGTAGCTAAAATGAGAAAAATTATCCAATCTTGTTTTACCCATAACTTCTTCATTTTAAATCCGTTTTGAGTGAATCAAATTGCTATGGTTTCATATTGAACTCTATTTTATGAATCTAAACAGAAAAGTATAGGTTTATAGTTGGAAAAATAAGTTACAAGTCGTTTTTGTAAAGGTAGTCATTTCAGTCGAAAGAACGACGTCTAGATGACCATTTTAGAAAACATACTTCCACTTTGAGTTTAATCATAATTTATGGATATAGTTTCATGTTCATAATAAAAATCATTTTCTCAGAATAACAACTTTAAAATCAAAGTTTATCATAGTTTTTAATTAACTAACCCAAAACAGCCCGCGGTGTTACTACGACGGCGTAAATCCGGTTTTACGGTGTTTTTCGTGTTTCCAGGTTTTAAATCATTAAGTTAGCATATCATATAGATATAGAACATGTGTTTAGTTGATTTTAAAAGTCAAGTTAGAAGGATTAACTTTTGTTTGCGAACAAGTTTAGAATTAACTAAACTATGTTCTAGTGATTACAAGTTTAAACCTTCGAATAAGATAGCTTTATATGTATGAATCGAATGATGTTATGAACATCATTACTACCTTAAGTTCCTTGGATAAACCTACTGGAAAAGAGAAAAATGGATCTAGCTTCAATGGATCCTTGGATGGCTCGAAGTTCTTGAAGCAGAATCATGACACGAAAACAAGTTCAAGTAAGATCATCACTTGAAATAAGATTGTTATAGTTATAGAAATTGAACCAAAGTTTGAATATGATTATTATCTTGTATTAGAATGATAACCTACTGTAAGAAACAAATATTTCTTGAGGTTGGATGATCACCTTACAAGATTGGAAGTGAGCTAGCAAACTTGAAAGTATTCATGATTTTATGAAACTAGAACTTTTGGAATTTATGAAGAACACTTAGAACTTGAAGATAGAACTTGAGAGAGATCAATTAGATGAAGAAAATTGAAGAATGAAAGTGTTTGTAGGTGTTTTTGGTCATTGGTGTATGGATTAGATATAAAGGATATGTAATTTTGTTTTCATGTAAATAAGTCATGAATGATTACTCATATTTTTGTAATTTTATGAGATATTTCATGCTAGTTGCCAAATGATGGTTCCCACATGTGTTAGGTGACTCACATGGGCTGCTAAGAGCTGATTATTGGAGTGTATATACCAATAGTACATACATCTAAAAGCTGTGTATTGTACGAGTACGAATACGGGTGCATACGAGTAGAATTGTTGATGAAACTGAACGAGGATGTAATTGTAAGCATTTTTGTTAAGTAGAAGTATTTTGATAAGTGTATTGAAGTCTTTCAAAAGTGTATAAATACATATTAAAACACAACATGTATATACATTTTAACTGAGTCGTTAAGTCATCGTTAGTCGTTACATGTAAGTGTTGTTTTGAAACCTTTAGGTTAACGATCTTGTTAAATGTTGTTAACCCAATGTTTATAATATCAAATGAGATTTTAAATTATTATATTATCATGATATTATCATGTATGAATATCTCTTAATATGATATATATACATTAAATATCTTTACAACGATAATCGTTACATATATGTCTCGTTTAAAAATCATTAAGTTAGTAGTCTTGTTTTTACGTATGTAATTCATTGTTAATATACTTAATGATATGTTTACTTATCATAGTATCATGTTAACTATATATATATCCATATATATGTCATCATATAGTTTTTACAAGTTTTAACGTTCGTGAATCACCGGTCAACTTGGGTGGTCAATTGTCTATATGAGACATATTTCAATTAATCAAGTCTTAACAAGTTTGATTGCTTAACATGTTGGAAACATTTAATCATGTAAATATCAATCTCAATTAATATATATAAACATGGAAAAGTTCGGGTCACTACAGTACCTACCCGTTAAATAAATTTCGTCCCGAAATTTTAAGCTGTTGATGGTGTTGACGAATCTTCTGGAAATAGATACGGGTATTTCTTCTTCATCTGATCTTCACGCTCCCAGGTGAACTCGGGTCCTCTACGAGCATTCCATCGAACCTTAACAATTGGTATCTTGTTTTGCTTAAGTCTTTTAACCTCACGATCCGTTATTTCGACGGGTTCTTCGATGAATTGAAGTTTTTCGTTGATTTGGATTTCATCTAACGGAATAGTGAGATCTTCTTTAGCAAAACATTTCTTCAAATTCGAGACGTGGAAAGTGTTATGTACAGCCGCGAGTTGATGAGGTAACTCTAGTCGGTAAGCTACTGGTCCGACACGATCAATAATCTTGAATGGTCCAATATACCTTGGATTTAATTTCCCTCGTTTACCAAATCGAACAACGCCTTTCCAAGGTGAAACTTTAAGCATGACCATCTCTCCAATTTCAAATTCTATATCTTTTCTTTTAATGTCAGCGTAGCTCTTTTGTCGACTTTGGGCGGTTTTCAACCGTCGTTGAATTTGGATGATCTTCTCGGTAGTTTCTTGTATAATCTCCGGACCCGTAATCTGTCTATCCCCCACTTCACTCCAACAAATCGGAGACCTGCACTTTCTACCATAAAGTGCTTCAAACGGCGCCATCTCAATGCTTGAATGGTAGCTGTTGTTGTAGGAAAATTCTGCTAACGGTAGATGTCGATCCCAACTGTTTCCGAAATCAATAACACATGCTCGTAGCATGTCTTCAAGCGTTTGTATCGTCCTTTCACTCTGCCCATCAGTTTGTGGATGATAGGCAGTACTCATGTCTAGACGAGTTCCTAATGCTTGCTGTAATGTCTGCCAGAATCTTGAAATAAATCTGCCATCCCTATCAGAGATAATAGAGATTGGTATTCCATGTCTGGAGATGACTTCCTTCAAATACAGTCGTGCTAACTTCTCCATCTTGTCATCTTCTCTTATTGGCAGGAAGTGTGCTGATTTGGTGAGACGATCAACTATTACCCAAATAGTATCAAAACCAATTGCAGTCCTTGGCAATTTAGTGATGAAATCCATGGTAATGTTTTCCCATTTCCATTCCGGGATTTCGGGTTGTTGAAGTAGACCTGATGGTTTCTGATTCTCAGCTTTGACCTTAGAACACGTCAAACATTCTCCTACGTATTTAGCAACATCGGCTTTCATACCCGGCCACCAAAAATGTTTCTTGAGATCCTTGTATTGAGTATCTGGTTTTATGAGCTTCTCTAAGTACCATTTCTCTCATATCTCCAAATTTTGGTACCCAAATCCTTTCAGCCCTATACCGGGTTCCGTCTTCCCGAATATTAAGATGCTTCTCCGATCCTTTGGGTATTTCATCCTTTAAATTTCCCTCTTTTAAAACTCCTTGTTGCGCCTCCTTTATTTGAGTAGTAATGTTATTATGAATCATTATATTCATAGATTTTACTCGAATGGGTTCTCTGTCCTTCCTGCTCAAGGCATCGGCTACCACATTTGCCTTCCCCGGGTGGTAACGAATCTCAAAGTCGTAATCATTCAATAATTCAATCCACCTACGCTGCCTCATATTCAGTTGTTTCTGATTAAATATGTGTTGAAGACTTTTGTGGTCGGTATATATAATACTTTTGACCCCATATAAGTAGTGCCTCCAAGTCTTTAATGCAAAAACAACCGCGCCTAATTCCAAATCATGCGTCGTATAATTTTGTTCGTGAATCTTTAATTGTCTAGACGCATAAGCAATCACCTTCATTTGTTGCATTAATACACAACCGAGACCTTGCTTTGATGCATCACAATAAATCACAAAATCATCATTCCCTTCAGGCAATGACAATATAGGTGCCGTAGTTAGCTTTTTCTTCAATAACTGAAACGCTTTCTCTTGTTCATCATTCCATTCAAATTTCTTCCCTTTATGCGTTAATGCAGTCAAGGGTTTTGCTATTCTGGAAAAGTCTTGGATGAACCTTCTGTAGTAACCAGCTAGTCCTAAAAACTGGCGTATGTGTTTCGGAGTTTTCGGGGTTTCCCACTTTTCAACAGTTTCTATCTTTGCCGGATCCACCTTAATACCTTCTTTGTTCACTATGTGACCGAGGAATTGAACTTCTTCCAACCAAAATGCACACTTTGAAAACTTAGCGTACAATTCTTCCTTCCTCAATACTTCTAACACCTTTCTCAAATGTTCACCGTGTTCTTGGTCATTCTTTGAGTAAATAAGTATGTCATCAATGAAAACAATGACAAACTTGTCAAGGTATGGTCCACACACTCGGTTCATAAGGTCCATGAACACAGCTGGTGCATTAGTTAAACCAAACGGCATGACCATAAACTCGTAATGACCGTAGCGTGTTCTGAAAGCAGTCTTTGGAATATCATCTTCTTTCACCCGCATTTGATGATACCCGGAACGTAAGTCAATCTTTGAATAAAAAGACGAGCCTTGTAGTTGATCAAATAAGTCATCGATTCTCGGTAGTGGGTAGCGGTTCTTGATGGTAAGTTTGTTCAACTCTCGGTAGTCGATACACAACCTGAATGTACCATCTTTCTTCTTGACAAACAAAACAGGAGCTCCCCACGGTGATGTGCTTGGTCGAATGAAACCACGCTCTAAAAGTTCTTGTAATTGGCTTTGTAGTTCTTTCATCTCGTTGGGTGCGAGTCTGTAAGGAGCACGAGCTATTGGTGCAGCTCCTGGTACAAGATCTATTTGAAATTCAACGGATCGATGTGGGGGTAATCCCGGTAATTCTTTCGGAAATACATCGGGAAATTCTTTTGCGACGGGAACATCATTGATGCTCTTTTCTTCAGTTTGTACTTTCTCGACGTGTGCTAGAACAGCATAGCAACCTTTTCTTATTAGTTTTTGTGCCTTCAAATTACTAATAAAATGTAGCTTCGTGTTGCCCTTTTCTCCGTACACCATTAAGGGTTTTCCTTTTTCTCGTATAATGCGAATTGCATTTTTGTAACAAACGATCTCTGCTTTCACTTCTTTCAACCAGTCCATACCGATTATCACATCAAAACTCCCTAACTCTACTGGTATCAAATCAATCTTAAATGTTTCGCTAACCAGTTTAATTTCTCGATTCCGACATATATTATCTGCTGAAATTAATTTACCATTTGCTAATTCGAGTAAAAATTTACTATCCAAAGGCGTCAATGGACAACTTAATTTAGCACAAAAATCTCTACTCATATAGCTTCTATCCGCACCCGAATCAAATAAAACGTAAGCAGATTTATTGTCAATAAGAAACGTACCCGTAACAAGCTCCGGGTCTTCCTGTGCCTCTGCCGCATTAATATTGAAAACTCTTCCACGGCCTTGTCCATTCGTGTTCTCCTGGTTCGGGCAATTTCTAATAATGTGGCCCGATTTTCCACATTTATAACAAACTACATTGGCATAACTTGCTCCGACACTACTTGCTCTGCCATTACTCGTTCCGACACCATTTGTTCCTTTCGTTCTATTAACCCCTGGTCCGTAGACCTCACACTTTGCCGCGCTATGACCATTTCTTTTACACTTGTTGCAAAATTTGGTGCAGAACCCCGAGTGATTCTTTACACACCTTTGGCATAGCTGCTTCTGATTGTTGTTGTTGTTGCGGTTATTATTGTTTTTGGGATGATTGTTGTAGTTGCTGTTGTTGTTGTTGTTGTTGTTGGGCCGTTTGTTGTAGTTGTGATTGATGTTGCGATTGTTGGGATAATTGTTGCGATTATTGTTGTAATTGCTGTTGTTGTTGTATTGGTGATTCTTATCACCGTTTTCCTCCCACTTTCTTTTGACTTGCTTCACATTGGCCTCTTCAGCAGTCTGTTCTTTAATTCTTTCTTCAATTTGGTTCACGAGTTTGTGAGCCATTCTACATGCCTGTTGTATGGAGGCGGGCTCGTGTGAACTTATATCTTCTTGGATTCTTTCCGGTAATCCTTTCACAAACGCGTCGATCTTCTCTTCCTCATCTTCGAATGCTCCCGGACACAATAGGCACAATTCTGTGAATCGTCTTTCGTACGTGGTAATATCAAATCCTTGGGTTCGTAACCCTCTAAGTTCTGTCTTGAGCTTATTGACCTCGGTTCTGGGACGGTACTTCTCGTTCATCAAGTGCTTGAATGCTGACCACGGTAGTGCGTACGCATCGTCTTGTCCCACTTGCTCTAGATAGGTATTCCACCATGTTAACGCAGAACCTGTGAAGGTATGCGTAACGTACTTTACTTTGTCCTCTTCAGTACACTTACTTATGGCAAACACCGATTCGACCTTCTCGGTCCACCGTTTCAATCCGATCGGTCCTTCGGTTCCATCAAATTCCAAAGGTTTGCAGGCAGTGAATTCTTTGTAGGTGCATCCTACACGATTTCCTGTACTGCTAGATCCAAGGTTATTGTTGGTATGTAGCGCAGCCTGTACTGCGGCTATGTTTGAAGCTAGAAAAGTACGGAATTCCTCTTCATTCATATTCACGGTGTGTCGAGTAGTCGGTGCCATTTCCTTCAAAATAGTTAAATGGAACAAGTTAATCATACAAAATATTAAGAGTAGTTAATAGTATTTCGTAGCATAATATGAACTCATTTATAAAAGCTTTTTCTTCATATTAGCGTTTTATAAGTTTAAATTCGGGTAGTACCTACCCGTTAAGTTCATACTTAGTAGCTAATATACAATTCAACTACTACAATTCTATATGAAAAACTGATTATAATAATATTTCGCGTTCAAACTTTTATACAATATTTTACAAACTTACAATACCGCTTATTTTACATAAAGCATGAAATATAGCACACAATAACTTTGATACAAGATACTTGTGAAGATAATTCTAGCTAGTACACAAGTCGTTCAGCAAAGGCAATAAAGACACGTAATTCATACGTCCAGAAACAAGTCATGCATTCTGGTTTTACTAGGACTACTTCCCATCTTTGGTCTTGTGCAACATAACCGTTATGGCCGTTGATAAGACAGCGTGTTGTAACGTCGTCAAAGGGACGAGGGTTACGTAATGTCCAACAGTCCCGTAATAATCTAAAAACCTCATTTCTTACCCCAATTACCGACTCCGTCACTTGTGGAAACATTTTGTTTAATAGTTGTAGCCCGATGTTCTTGTTCTCACTTTGGTGAGAAGCGAACATTACTAATCCGTAAGCATAACATGCTTCTTTATGTTGCATGTTAGCCGCTTTTTCTAAATCACGAAGTCCAATATTCGGATATATTGAGTCAAAATAGTTTCTTAACCCGTTGCGTAAAATAGCATTTGGGTTCCCCGCAATATATGCGTCAAAGTAAACACATCGTAACTTATGGGTTTCCCAATGTGATATCCCCCATCTTTCAAACGAAAGTCTCTTATAAACCAAGACATTCTTGGAACGTTCTTCGAATGTCTTACAAACTGATCTCGCCTTAAATAGTTGTGCCGAGGAATTCTGGCCGACTCTAGACAAGATTTCATCAATCATGTCTCCGGGTAGGTCTCTTAAAATATTGGGTTGTCTATCCATTTTGTGTTTTTAAACTGTAAAATAGACAAGAGTTAGATTCATAAAAAAATACTTATTAATACAAGCAATTTTTACATATATCATAAAGCATAAGAACACTATATTACATATATTACACCACACGAATACAACTATCTTATTCCGACTCGCTCGTTTCTTCTTCTTCGGTTTTGGTTCGTTTTGTCAAGTTTCTAGGGATATATGATGTTACCCTAATACGAGCCGTCGTTGTCCACATTGGTTTAGAAAAACCTGGTGGTTTAGAGGTTCCCGGGTCATTGTTACAACTTAAGGACTTCGGGGGTTGACGATACATATAAAGTTCATCGGGGTTGGAATTAGATTTCTCTATTTTTATGCCCTTTCCCTTATTATTTTCTTTTGCCTTTTTAAATTCAGTTGGGGTAATTTCTATAACATCATCGGAATTCTCGTCGGAATCCGATTCATCGGAGAATTGGTAATCCTCCCAATATTTTGCTTCCTTGGCGGAAACACCATTGACCATAATTAACCTTGGTCGGTTGGTTGAGGATTTTCTTTTACTTAACCGTTTTATTATTTCCCCCACCGGTTCTATTTCTTCATCCGGTTCCGATTCTTCTTCCGGTTCCGATTCTTCTTCCGGTTCCGACTCTTCTTCCAGTTCCTCTTCGGGAACTTGTGAATCAGTCCACGAATCATTCCAATTTACATTTGACTCTTCATTATTATTAGGTGAGTCAATGGGACTTGTTCTAGAGGTAGACATCTATCACATAATATCAAACGCGTTAAGAGATTAATATATCACATAATATTCACATGTTAAAAATATATAGTTTCCAACAAAATTTGCTAAGCAATCATTTTTCAAGTAAACACGGTCGAAGTCCAGACTCACTAATGCATCCTAACAAACTTGATAAGACACACTAATGCAAAATTCTGGTTCTCTAAGACCAACGCTCGGATACCAACTGAAATGTCCCGTTCTTATTGATTAAAAACGTTCCATATTAATTGATTTCGTTGTGAGGTTTTGACCTCTATATGAGACGTTTTTCAAAGACTGCATTCATTTTTAAAACAAACCATAACCTTTATTTCATAAATAAAGGTTTAAAAAAACTTTACGTAGATTATCAAATAATGATAATCTAAAATATCCTGTTTACACACGACCATTACATAATGGTTTACAATACAAATATGTTACATCGAAATCAGTTTATTGAATGCAGTTTTTACACAATATCATACAAACATGGACTCCAAATCTTGTCCTTATTTTAGTATGCAACAGCGGAAGCTCTTAATATTCACCTGATAATAAACATGCTTTAAACGTCAACAAAAATGTTGGTGAGTTATAGGTTTAACCTATATATATCAAATCGTAACAATAGACCACAAGATTTCATATTTCAATACACATCCCATACATAGAGATAAAAATCATTCATATGGTGAACACCTGGTAACCGACATTAACAAGATGCATATATAAGAATATCCCCATCATTCCGGGACACCCTTCGGATATGATATAAATTTCGAAGTACTAAAGCATCCGGTACTTTGGATGGGGTTTGTTAGGCCCAATAGATCTATCTTTAGGATTCGCGTCAATTAGGGTGTCTGTTCCCTAATTCTTAGATTACCAGACTTAATAAAAAGGGGCATATTCGATTTCGATATTTCAACCATAGAATGTAGTTTCACGTACTTGTGTCTATTTTGTAAATCATTTATAAAACCTGCATGTATTCTCATCCCAAAAATATTAGATTTTAAAAGTGGGACTATAACTCACTTTCACAGATTTTTACTTCGTCGGGAAGTAAGACTTGGCCACTGGTTGATTCACGAACCTATAACAATATATACATATATATCAAAGTATGTTCAAAATATATTTACAACACTTTTAATATATTTTGATGTTTTAAGTTTATTAAGTCAGCTGTCCTCGTTAGTAACCTACAACTAGTTGTCCACAGTTAGATGTACAGAAATAAATCGATAAATATTATCTTGAATCAATCCACGACCCAGTGTATACGTATCTCAGTATTGATCACAACTCAAACTATATATATTTTGGAATCAACCTCAACCCTGTATAGCTAACTCCAACATTCACATATAGAGTGTCTATGGTTGTTCCGAAATATATATAGATGTGTCGACATGATAGGTCGAAACATTGTATACGTGTCTATGGTATCTCAAGATTACATAATATACAATACAAGTTGATTAAGTTATGGTTGGAATAGATTTGTTACCAATTTTCACGTAGCTAAAATGAGAAAAATCATCCAATCTTGTTTTACCCATAACTTCTTCATTTTAAATCCGTTTTGAGTGAATCAAATTGCTATGGTTTCATATTGAACTCTATTTTATGAATCTAAACAGAAAAGTATAGGTTTATAGTCAGAAAAATAAGTTACAAGTCGTTTTAGTAAAGGTAGTCATTTCAGTCGAAAGAACGACGTCTAGATGACCATTTTAGAAAACATACTTCCACTTTGAGTTTAATCATAATTTTTGGATATAGTTTCATGTTCATAATAAAAATCATTTTCTCAGAATAAAAACTTTAAAATCAAAGTTTATCATAGTTTTTAATTAACTAACCCAAAACAGCCCGCGGTGTTACTACGACGGCGTAAATCCGGTTTTACGGTGTTTTTCGTGTTTCCAGGTTTTAAATCATTAAGTTAGCATATCATATAGATATAGAACATGTGTTTAGTTGATTTTAAAAGTCAAGTTAGAAGGATTAACTTTTGTTTGCGAACAAGTTTAGAATTAACTAAACTATGTTCTAGTGATTACAAGTTTAAACCTTCGAATAAGATAGCTTTATATGTATGAATCGAATGATGTTATGAACATCATTACTACCTTAAGTTCCTTGGATAAACCTACTGGAAAAGAGAAAAATGGATCTAGCTTCAATGGATCCTTGGATGGCTCGAAGTTCTTGAAGCAGAATCATGACACGAAAACAAGTTCAAGTAAGATCATCACTTGAAATAAGATTGTTATAGTTATAGAAATTGAACCAAAGTTTGAATATGATTATTACCTTGTATTAGAATGATAACCTACTGTAAGAAACAAAGATTTCTTGAGGTTGGATGATCACCTTACAAGATTGGAAGTGAGCTAGCAAACTTGAAAGTATTCTTGATTTTATGAAACTAGAACTTTTGGAATTTATGAAGAACACTTAGAACTTGAAGATAGAACTTGAGAGAGATCAATTATATGAAGAAAATTGAAGAATGAAAGTGTTTGTAGGTGTTTTTGGTCGTTGGTGTATGGATTAGATATAAAGGATATGTAATTTTGTTTTCATGTAAATAAGTCATGAATGATTACTCATATTTTTGTAATTTTATGAGATATTTCATGCTAGTTGCCAAATGATGGTTCCCACATGTGTTAGGTGACTCACATGGGCTGCTAAGAGCTGATTATTGGAGTGTATATACCAATAGTACATACATCTAAAAGCTGTGTATTGTACGAGTACGAATACGGGTGCATACGAGTAGAATTGTTGATGAAACTGAACGAGGATGTAATTGTAAGCATTTTTGTTAAGTAGAAGTATTTTGATAAGTGTATTGAAGTCTTTCAAAAGTGTATAAATACATATTAAAACACTACATGTATATACATTTTAACTGAGTCGTTAAGTCATCGTTAGTCGTTACATGTAAGTGTTGTTTTGAAACCTTTAGGTTAACGATCTTGTTAAATGTTGTTAACCCAATGTTTATAATATCAAATGAGATTTTAAATTATTATATTATCATGATATTATCATGTATGAATATCTCTTAATATGATATATATACATTAAATATCTTTACAACGATAATCGTTACATATATGTCTCGTTTAAAAATCATTAAGTTAGTAGTCTTGTTTTTACGTATGTAGTTCATTGTTAATATACTTAATGATATGTTTACTTATCATAGTATCATGTTAACTATATATATATCCATATATATGTCATCATATAGTTTTTACAAGTTTTAACGTTCGTGAATCACCGGTCAACTTGGGTGGTCAATTTTCTATATGAGACATATTTCAATTAATCAAGTCTTAACAAGTTTGATTGCTTAACATGTTGGAAACATTTAATCATGTAAATATCAATCTCAATTAATATATATAAACATGGAAAAGTTCGGGTCACTACACTAATCCATCTGGACGAATACATTACATTTGGTTACATCGCGAAGTACTTGACCTCTATATGTGTGACGACCCGAAAATTTCTGACTAAATTTAAACTTTATCTTTATATTATTCTGACACGATAAGCAATGTTTGTTAAGTTAAATCTCAAGGATTTTAAACTATGTTTATACATTCATTTAAACCTCGACCAAATTCCAATGATTCACGAACCATTAAATGAACATATATGAATATGTATGTATATGTGTATATGTTATAAATTTAAAATGTCAACAAAGTATTTAAACGTATAATGCTTTATATGAACGTATTTGTTTCAATATGATTATCGACGAAATTAAAAAATATATATTAAATGATTGAATTATCAGAAATATTGAATTATGATTACAAGTCTCTGTTGAGAGGTCCACTATGATTTGAGAAAATCTATTCATCTTAACGATATTCGGAATAATTTGTAAAGCTATTTATAAATAAAAATAAAAAGTGTCATTTACGAAAGTTAGACAAAAGCTAGTGGAGAATTGGTTTCCATAATATTCTATTAATCTATTTTCAAACGTACAAAAACGTTTTCAGTTTAAAAAGAACTTTATTATTAAAACGTATATAACTTTTATAAATATCTAGAATCACTTTTGACAACTCATTACTTAACCAGTATAATAAATATAACGATATTTATATTTTATTTCATTAAATATATATAACGATTTAAATTAATATTATATATATTTATACGCGTATTATACATACATAGTTTTTATACTTTTACTATACTTTAACTTTACCTTTACTTTATTTTTACTTTACCTTAACTTTAATAATTCATACTTTAATAATTCACTTTAATAATTCATACTTTAATAATTCACTTTAATAATTCATACTTTAATAATTCACTTTAATAATTCATACTTTAATAATTTACTTTAATAATTCATACTTTAATAATTCACTTTAATAATTCATACTTTAATAATTCACTTTAATAATTCATACTTTAATAATTCACTTTAATAATTCATACTTTAATAATTCACTTCAATAATTCATACTTTAATAATTCACTTTAATAATTCAAAAATCTATTATAAATAGAATTCAATAGGTTTCATTATTTGATAGAAAACTTGAAAATATTTTCTCTAAACTCTCTCAATCGATTTACATATATATATTTACTCCGTATTATTTCAAGAAATTATCAGTATACATAAAATATTACGACGGAGTGCTGTCCGAGTGATTTCGAAATTATTTTTCGAGCGGGATAGAGCTAAGGAAATTATGGGTTAAAGCTATGGAGGTTATGGGTATGGTTCGGGAGTATTGCTCGTGAGTCAAACTAGTGTTTATCATCTCCGTTGCATCTACGTACTTTTTCTGCAATATTGAATCTCAATATTGATACGTTCGTGAATCCAAGGCCAACATTGCACTTGTTCAATGACGTCATATGTATTTTTACTACAAAATACAGTATTGTGAGTTTCATTTGCTCCCTTTTATATATATTTTTGGGACTGAGAATACATGCGCTGTTTTTATAAATGTTTTACGAAATAGGCACAAGTACTAAAACTAATTCTACGTGGGTTTAAACCAGAAATATACCCTTAGCTTGGTAACATTAGACTACTTGTCTATGTACGGTAGGCGCGAATCCTAAAGATAGATCTATTGGGCCTGACAAACTCCATCCTGACTATGGGATGCTTTAGTACTTCGAGGTTATTTTAAACACACCTGATCTGGTGTACTTCAGAGGGTAAAACATGAACGTTAAGGCTTGTTACCGGGTGCCTACAACTTATAGAATACTTTTATACACTTGCGAGTGTACATATATTTATAAACGGAAATCTTGTGGTCTATTAATATATTGAAATGATTGTTATGATAAACCTATGAACTAACCAACCTTTTGGTTGACACTTTAAAGCATGTTTATTCTCAGGTATTAAAGAAATCTTCTGCTGTGCATTAGCTCATTTTAAGGATATTACTTGGAGTCATTCTTGGCATATTTTGAAAGACGTTGCATTCGAGTCATTGAGTTCATCAAGATTATTATTATGTCAATTATAGTTGGATGTATTATGAAATGGTGTGCATGCCGTCAACTTTCATTGTAAAGAAAGTTTGTCTTTTAAAAACGAATGCAATGTTTATAAAATGTATCATATAGAGGTCAAATACCTCGCGATGTAATCAACTATTGTGAATCGTTTATAATGTATATGAACGGGTCCTTTCAGTTGGTATCAGAGCGGTGGTCTTAGCGAACCAGGTCTGCATTAGTGTGTCTAACTGATAGTCGTTAGGATGCATTAGTGAGCCTGGACTTCGACCGTGTCTGCATGTCAAAAGTTTTGCTTATCATTTTTGTCGGAAATTGCCTGCTTATCATTCTTAGTCTAGACACGTCTTACTGCATTGATTGCATAAATAGTGTATAGACAAAATACATATCTTAGCGTATCTGCTAATCCATATCTTAGCGTATCTGTTACTGTAAACTTTGCCTGACATATCTCGTAAATTCCTCCGTAATCTACGAAATCTTTTGCCCTATATATATAGATATTCTATGTAATTAGAATACCACCCGATAGCCAAAAAATCATTTCATATCGAAAAATCCTTTATTCAATCGAACGAAATGGAATTCGTCATTAGTTCAAGTCCCTCGAATTCCGATATGGAATCCCACTCAAGCTCCGAAAGCAGTGTGACCAGAATGGATCAACCAATTAGCCATCATCTATTCTGGATGAATTGGGGATAGGTTCGTAGACTCCTCAATAACTGGAGACAAGAAGAAGGTGATCCCTTCCATCCACCACATTGCCCTCTTGGCAATGAACCTAAAGCACTTACCGACGAACCGGTCCGAAATACCATTTTCTCTTTCATTTCCAGAGTATCTCGTCACGATTATATACTACATCAAATTCTAGATTTTATTTATCCGCTCGTCCGAACCGACAATCACCCCGGTGTAATAGAAGAAGTCAACGAGCTTCGCGCTCGAGTAGTGGCTTTAGAGAATATGGTGCAAGGGTTACAAACACCAACAGCAGCACCAGCAGCATAACCAGTACCACCATCAGCAACACTAACAGTACCATGAACATCACCAGTACAGTCAGTGCCATCAGCGTTGTCAGAATCAGCAGCACCTATAACATCACAAACTCTGTCAGTTCAAGAATTACCGTGGACATCATTATAAATCAACAAGTATGTCATATCAATGAGTTATGAAGTATTAACTCATTTCCACTGAAGGATTTATATGTATATCTTATATATATATATATATAAATTTTTAGACCATAATAAATATTTCCGTACTAAGCTATTATGTGTGAATCTTAACTACTCGGTTAATTCATGTTACTAATATGCAATAATGAACGTCCTTCGTCCACAACTTAACCATCATTAACTACAATCTCTGCCTCAATTCAATAAATCTCAATTCATAATAAATCAAATGAATTATTCAAATATAAGTTTGATTTTTCACTTTCATCGTCGACGTACTCGAAACTTTTCAAATAACATTATTCGTACCTTGCGAAATTCACAAGAATTCCACAAACACCAACAAATAACGAAGTATTAATTCCTAATTTCAATTTTATTGAATAAATACTCCGTAAAGTTATGTAATTTCTAAAGTCTTTAGGGATTATTCAGTTCTAGTTTCAACCGTAAATCAAATGAGTTTAATTTAATATTAATTCATTAAATCTATGTTACATCTGAAGAAAATATGCACATATATATTTTCATAAAGACTGTAATAAAATTCTGTTGTACAAAATATTAATTGTGAATTTTTTTTTAACGGGTAGGTAATACCCGAGAGATATATAAATTCACAATTTTTATGTTACATTTTTCGAATATGATTAAGCAAATCATCAACTATACTCCCAAAATCTCACAACAATATACATTCTTGTATAGTAATCAAAACAACCATTCTCATCCAAATTTGATTACGCATTCTGATTTTGACAAATCAAAATCCAAGTCATGATTTAACAGAAGACATCACTCTTAGATTCCTACATCTTTCAAAGCTATACTTTGGCTTCAAAACTGTGTTAGAACATCATATGTATATTAACGATTACAAACTGTGTTCAAACTCTCCGAAGTTTTCGAAGATACTTCAAACAATGAACAATCGAGATGATGATCCAACCACATATTACCCACATTTATGTACCTAAAAAGCTCTCGAAGCCAAAGTCATAGTTCGACGCGTATCCGTGTCAGACCCTTTGGCATTTATTAGCTATAATGACTTTTCAATTCCTTTTCAAAGTAGACAGTTTTGTCACAGCTCCAGCAAGTCAACTTCGACTTTTCAGTCGGACTAGTCTTATTATAACCTCGATAGATACGTTTCCCTTTCGTCATCGTTACTGGGGACCTTTCATATCTCGCCACCTTAGCAATAAACTTACCAACAACTTCAATTATCTTTGACTTTTCGAAAAATCATTATATTTATTGAAATCACATCATTTACTCTTTCGCATCTTGTAACGAGAATTGTCATACGAATCATCGGAAAACAGTAACCAGTATTTTGAAATCTTGCAGCATGTCTACGCCAACAGTTATATGTGTACTAAAACGTCTATCTCCTGGACTTACATACTTTGAATGTGAAGTTCTAAAAAATATTTTGAACTGCAAACTAGTTCTTGAAATGCTGACGAAGCATCAAAAACTGTAAACGATCTTAATAGTAAAAAAGTTTGATGACAAAGAATAGTAAGGTGGTAAAGCTGAGAAAAAGAGAAGGTTTGGAACTGGAAAACGGATTGAACAGACTATGAAGGAGGCCGTGGACAAATCACAAAGACTAAATCTGCCTTCAAAGAATCTAAATGATTCGGTGCCTGCTAAAGTCATTAACGAATACCTTACTCTTTATCTGAAGTCATTTATTTCTTTGCGCTATCAGTGTTACATCATATAAGAAACTATTAGTTTCTATATTCTATAAACTTTCGAGTTTAAATTATGAATGTTTTGAAGTAGTGTTGGGAACTGAAGCATGAGTTAGTATAATATAATGACACTTGATCAACGTGATTATATTACAGTAAGTCATGCTGAGTTTCTAATGGGACATGACGATTCACAGACCATGCCGTCATCATGTTCCATGTTACACGAATCTTGTATTCTATTTAATCTCTAAAAATATCAAGAATATATTTTCTTGATGATTCGGTCTTTTCAGGGTATTCTGGTAAATTAACAAATCAAGATCGTGCCATTACCATTTCCTTCTTAGAACATTAACTATGTTCATTCTTAAATTCATATCTGCGAATACTGGACCATTACAAACGTTGCTTAATCGCAAGAAGAAGAAACGAAAGGACAAAACTCCAAAATAGAAATTGGAGTATAAATCGCAGCAAATAAAAGGGAGCATTAGCTGTGGATGTCAATGATTATAGAAGACAAAAACAGGGGCTTTGAAATATAAGGGAAGATATAAAACCCAACAACCACCCAAAAATTATAAACCGTATATATCGATGCATATAGCAATATAAAGACACGGAAGAACTAAAAACACTATAAAACCGAGAGTATAGTAGAAGTAAATAGATTTTTCCGGAGGCAGATGAAAAAGAAGAACGACAGATATGAAAGTGAGGAGTATATCGAGAATCAATACTGGATGAAGCATATTGACAAATACTTTAAAATATGAGTTGAGGGAGAAAGAATAGAAGGTGTGAGTTGTAAGGAAACGAAGGAGGTGGATTTATAGTGAAATACCCGACAGAGAAATTAAGATAGATTATCGTATTAATTCGAAGAGAATCATAATCTCCTCAATCTAGTGTTTATCATCTCCGTTGCATCTACGTACTTTCTTGCAATATTGAATCTCAATATTGATACGTGAGCACTC
Source organism: Rutidosis leptorrhynchoides (assembly GCF_046630445.1). Taxonomy (NCBI): domain Eukaryota; kingdom Viridiplantae; phylum Streptophyta; class Magnoliopsida; order Asterales; family Asteraceae; genus Rutidosis; species Rutidosis leptorrhynchoides. Next base: position 236,788,878 of record NC_092339.1, read on the forward strand.
ATAACTTAACTTTTATATATCAATAGTGTATCCCTAACTAGTGCTCGAGTATATAGGATTATGCATACTTGTACATTCGATATTGTCCTTAGATAGGTTTGTTGAATCCTGAATTAGATACGTATGCTACTGAGATAGGGTATATGATATGCATGTCGTTGGAAAGCTAGCGAAAAATTAAGAACTTTTCATTTAGATATCGAATGGTTTCGATGAACGGATTAGAAGTTATAGTCAACTGAATTTTAGTATTATTGTTAAAATGATCATTATTACTATCGTCGTTATTATTTTAATGGAAATATCATTGTTATTATAAAATATCATTATTACTATTATGTTAGTATTATCATTTTATCATAATAACATTTTTAGTAAATATAAATATGTTATTTTTTTATGGAATAATAATAATAATAATTATTATTACAAAATAATACAACTTTTACTTATTATTATTATGATCAATATTATTTTATCAAATAAATAGGGGATACAAAGATATTTTTCACCACGCGTAATATAATTACATTAATAATACTTACCACTTTAGTTTTACGATATTAAGTGAACTTTATAAATTTTACTACTTAAGATATATAAAAGTATATTTTATCATATATAAACGTTAATATAAATTTTTATTAATAAATGACTTTTATTATTATAAATATATTTAAATATATAAAGCGACTATAGTTAAGTTATATAATAAACACGTATAAATTTTAGAAGTCATTTTGGGTCAAGTTGACTTTTGTTGACATTTGTTGACTTTTGCATACTAGTCTCGAGCATTAGGATTGTGGTACACTATGACTTGACCAAAAATTGTTAGACAAATATTGACCAACATATAAATATATATAATTAATATAGGTTCGTGAATCTGAGGCCAACCTTGCACTTGTTAAATGACGTTATATGTATTTTTACTACGAAATACAGTATGGTGAGTTTCATTTGCTCCCTTTTATATATATTTTTGGGACTGAGAATACATGCGCTATTTTTATAAATGTTTTACGAAATAGGCACAAGTACTAAAACTAATTCTACGTGGGTTTAAACCAGAAATATACCCTTAGCTTGGTAACATTAAACTACTTGTCTATGTATGGTAGGCGCGAATCCTAAAGATAGATCTATTAGGCCTGACAAACCCCATACTCACTATGGGATGCTTTAGTACTTCGAGGTTATTTTAAACACACCTGATCTGGTGTACTTCAGAGGGTAAAACATGAACGTTAAGGCTTGTTACCGGGTGCCTACAACTTATAGAATACTTTTATACACTTGCGAGTGTACATATATTTATAAACGGAAATCTTGTGGTCTATTAATATATTGAAATGATTGTTATGATAAACCTATGAACTCACCAACCTTTTGGTTGACACTTTAAAGCATGTTTATTCTCAGGTATTAAAGAAATCTTCCGCTGTGCATTAGCTCATTTTAAGGATATTACTTGGAGTCATTTATGGCCTATTTTGAAAGACGTTGCATTCGAGTCATTAAGTTCATCAAGATTATTATTAAGTCAATTATAGTTGGATGTATTATGAAATGGTGTGCATACCATCAATTTTCGTTGTAAAGAAAGTATGTCTTTTAAAAACGAATGCAATGTTTGTAAAATGTATCATATAGAGGTCAAATACATCGTGATGTAATCAACTATTGTGAATCGTTTATAATGTATATGAACGGGTCCTTTCACAAGCAATTATAATCAGGGGAAATATTCACAACAATTAGTGGCAATTATAACGTCCAACTAATATAATAATAATCCACAGAACTTCTGTCTGCATAATAATTCATTCGAGGAATGTTTTGTTTGTGTCTATCTCATCAAACATTTATAAAAGCATTGCCTGTATTCATAGTTCAAAATATATTTCAAAAGCATTTAATAAAGCAGTTGTAAAAATAGCGCATGTATTCTCAGTCCCAAAAATGTAAAGAGTAAAATGGAGGAAATGAACTCACTCTACAATATTTTGTAGTAAAAATATTCATACGACGATACTGAACAATGCAGGGTTGGCCACGGATTTATGAAACTATATCATTTGTATATATATATATATATATATATATATATATATATATATATATATATATATATATAACCTATTAATGATATTATTTTTATATTAATAATATATTTATATTTCATATATTCCTTTTATATAATAAAATATTTTATTATATCATATGTGTTAAATATATATATATATTTATGTATTTCATTTGTTTATCAAAACAGTAGTTCAAATTATACTAAGTTAATATTAGTAAAAATAATGATAGTAACTTTAATAATATATTTATGTTAATAATAACTCTATTAGTGATAATAATAATGATATTAATAATAATACTTGTAAAAATATTAATTTTATTGTTAATGATCGTTATGATATTGATTTTAGTAATTACATAATAATAATACCTGTGATAATATAATTAATAAAATTTATGTTAATATAAATAATTCTGTTATTTGTAAAAAGATACTAATACTAATATTTGTGAAAATAATTATAATTTGTATTATTTTCATAATAATAATCATGATAAATCTTTTCATTATAATGATAATAATATTAAAGTTTTAAAATTAACAATAATATCATGACTAGTACCCATGATAATAATAATAATAGATATAATACTTATATTTGTGTCAATAATAATAATAACAATTATGATACTTATGATAATAATTATAATACTAATAATAACAATAATTATAATCATAACAATGGGTAATAATACTAAAATGATAAGGGTACTAGTAATAATAATATGATTAATACTTATAATAATGATAATGATAATAGTTATAATACTTATACATGTAATATTAATAATAATGTTTATAACATTAATTATAACTAAAATAATAATAACACTAACAATTATAACAATAATAATAATAATAATAATAATAATAATAATAATAATAATAATAATAATAATAATAATAATAATAATAATAATAATAATAAAAGAAAAGAAAAACTACCTTAGAACCCTTTTTTAAAAAAAAATGAACCACGCAAGGATCAAACCCGAGATCTCACGTTAACCCAAATCATCTCCTAACCATCTGTTCCAAACCGTTTTTATGAATTATTATGAATCATAAATATATTAATCCTATCCTTTCGTTTACTCTTCTTCTTCCCCACGAAAAACCTGAATCGACTAGTATAGATATTCCAACTACGAATCAATGTTTGATGTATTATTAAAACATAAACAGAAACAACTTGTAATTTTGTAATTAACAGGCACATTTTTAAAAAAAAAAATCAAAACAGGCTGGACTGGTTCACGAATGAAGAACACAAAAAATAAAATATGATTTTGATTTGTAGGCCGTTTTAGAAAAAACTTATAACACGAAATATGCTCTGAATCTTTTATAGAAACTATATGGATGATCAATTTCAATAGAAACGTCACAACACATTCGAATTTTTCGATGAACATACCTGTTGACTTTTGAAAATTAAGTTTGACTTCGAAAATTTGGAATCAAGAGAGGAAATTGGAGCTCGAAATCTTACAGATAGATTGAGTAGGTAATTCCTAACACATCTGTATTATTAGTTTTTGAAAATTGGTTCGATTGCAAGTTTTTGGTTAAAAGTTAACGTGAGCAGGGGAACGGTTTATGTTCCTGATTAACTTCTGTTCTTTCTTTTTTTCGAATAAAAATGGGGATTTGTAAAGTGTTAGAATACAATGGATTTAGTAATCTGATTGGATTTATGGTTGTCTGTATTATAGTTGTAGTCGACAGAATAAATCACGGGCAAAGAAACTATTGGAATAGACAAATAAATAAAACAGATTATTCACCTTTAACAGTTTTTTATATATATATATATATAATATATTTAATATTTTTATTTAATAAATGCATTAATAATAATATTGTAAAAATAATAATAATATATACACTAATATTAATATTAGAATAACATTAATGATAAAGATAGTAATGATATCAATGAAACTAATACTTAATACTAATGATAATAATAATACAAATGATAATTATATTAATAATCACAATAATACTAATAATAGTAGTAATGATAAATATAAATAATGATAATAATAATAAAATGATAATTTTTATTGATAATAATAAGGATAATCATAATAATTATAATTTTACCACCAATCATAATAACAATGATACTAATAGTGAAACAATAATATTGATAATAATGTATCAAATTTCATATTTATGTCTTATAAATAATAATATTTGTAATACTTATATTTATGTTAGTATTAGTTTTTATTTTTATAATAATGAAAGTAATATTAACACTATTAATAAAATAACTATATTTTATCTTGTAGTTAATTTAATATATTAATAATATTTATAGTATGTATTATATAATTGAATATTTAATACTTATACTTTTTAATATGTTACAATTTACATATAATCAATAATTATGTATAGAAACCATATATATTCACACTACTATATATAAAATTATGTTTTTAAATATCCGATTTTATTATGTACTAACTATATCCGATACATATTGAAACAAATAAACTCAAAGTATACATTTAATACTTTGTTACTTTGACAACTTATGCTCGAAACTATCCATATTCGATATACTCTCTATATTAAATTAAACTGTTTCAAATAACAAGTTTTAATTATCCTAAGTTATCTTTCATAATAACTAAATCACATAATAGTTCATTGATATATTTAATTTATAATATGTAAGTATTTACATGTATATTTATTTATATGTACATTTCAATTTTTAATTAAGGGTTCGTGAATCGTTGGAATTAGTCAAAGGGTAAACTGAATCCACAAAAAAAGTTCAAAAATTTTGAGACTAAACAGTACAGACTTTGCTTATTGTGTCGAAATCATATAAAGATTAAGTTTAAATTTGGTCAGAAATTTTCGGGTCGTCACAGTACCTACCCGTTAAAGAAATTTCATCCCGAAATTTGAATGTGATCGTCAAGGCTAATAATAAAAATGTTTTCATGACGAATATGAGTTGATAAATAGAGTTTTATCATTATTGATTAATATGGATAAAATGATTCGATTATGTGAAGCATACGAGTGAAGCTGTCACAAAAGATCGAGATAGAGATTTAACTTTTGACGTAGTGACGTTGGATTTCCGGAATCCAAGAAATTTAGAGAAAATTTTTGTAATAAGATTTGATTCTACGGTAATTAAGGAAATAGGATCTCCTTTGGTTACCTGCGATAATCTGTTTTGATTACTCTATCGGATATTTTACTATAAATCCACCCTCTTCATTTTCATTATATTTTGGAGTTCCATCCTTTTGTTTTCTCTTCCCGATTTTAAGTCAAGCAAATAATGGTCCAGAATTCGTAGGTATGAAGTTTCGAATGAACATAGTTTATATTCTAAGAAGAAATAGTAATAGTACAATCTGACTTGTCAAATTACCAGAATTCAAGGGAAAAGATAGGACTATCAAGAAAATATAGTCTTGAAATGTTTATAGATTAGATAGAATGTAAGAGTCGTGTAACATGGTACCTGATGACGTTAAGGTCTGTGAATCATCAAGTTCCATTAGAAACTCAGCATGACTTACTGTAATATAATCACGCTGATCAAGTGTCATTATATTATACTAACTCATGCTTCAGTTCCAAACACCACTTCAAAAACATTCATACTTTAAATTCGAATATTTACAGAATATAGAAACTAAACAGTTTCCATTATGATGTAATACAGGTAGCGTGAAGAGATAAATAATTTCAGGTAAGAGTAGTTATAAAAATATCTTCAGAAATATGGAGGATATTATAATGAAAGATACGATGATATCTTGGAATATCTAAGATTAGAGAATGATGAAGAATATCGTCCACAAGGGTCTAGAGTAAGGAGCAAGGTATTCGCTAAAGACTTCATCAGAACATAATCATCAAGATTCTTTTTGTACAAATTTAGCCCTTGTGATTTGTTCAGAGTCTCCTTCATGGTTTGCTAAATTTTTATTTTTTTTAGTATCAAAATCATTGAGCATTTTCAACACTCCATTCTTTATCATCAAACTTTTGACTGTTAAGGCAGTCTTCAGTTTTCACTACTTCATCAGTTTTTTTTATTTATTTTTTTTTAAACTCAGAAAAACTGATTCATAGGCTAAAACGCTTTTCAAAAATTCCGAATTGAAGTTCTTAAATCCAAGAGATAGAAGTTATATATATATATATATATATATATATATTATATATATATATATATATATATATATATATATATATATATATATATATATATATATATAGTTGTTGTCATGGAATGGCTGAGAAATTTGTGATTATCGATTGATGCCTCCCGGTATTGAGTATGGTAATTATCGTTACAAGATGCCGATGAGTCCATGATAAGACTTTAATAGATAAATATAGTGATTTTTCGGAGAGATTTAAACCAAGGATCAACGAGGTTGCTGGTACTTCTGCTGGTAATATGGTGGAATGTAAACGGTTCCCCGGTAGCGATGATGAAGGGGTAATCTTTATAATAAGGTTTATTCGAATGAAAAGTTGAAGCTAATTTAATGGAGCTGTGAAAAAATTGGCTAATTTGAAAAAGGATTGAAATGTTATTTTCGGTAATAGCAATGTCAAAGGAGATAGCACAGATACGTGTTAAACGTTTACTCAGGTTTTGAGTGTTTTCAGGTGCATAACTATATGCATAAATCTTTCTTTCCGTAGATGAAGTGCGGTTGGTTCATCATCTCGATTGAGGTGTTTTCAAGAATCATGAAAGGTTTGAACGCAGATTGTAATCGTCAAGATACAAATGAGGTTTATGATGAAATCAAGTGGCAAACTTGAAGAATTATTTAGTTTCATATGTTATAATCAATATTTTAATTCATTTTAATTGTCCAATGTTGGCAGTCTACAGTTAGCAGTTCACAATTAGTAATTCAATAATTCATATATAGTTTAATATATAATATTTGAATTAATTAATAGGTATCGTGACCCGTGTACATGTCTCAGACTCGATCACAACTTAAAGTATATATATTATTGTAGAATCAACCTCAACCCTGTATAGCTAACTCGATCATTACTGCATATAGAGTGTCTATGGTTATTCCAAATAATATATATAGATGCGTCGATATGATATGTCAAAACCTTGTATACGTGTCCCGATATTTAAAGTGCGTAAAATAAATAACAGGAATTAAATGACGATAAATAAAATTGCGAGAATATAAATTGTGATAAATAAATTGCGATAAATAAAATGTAATCAGTTAGCTAGGAACAGTTAGCGTGGATTCTTAACAAAAATTTTCTCATAGTTAATTTGTTTTTTTCTAACAAATTTTATTTTGTCCAATGTTTTCTTCATTATGCCACTTGTTGAATTCTGGTAAGTCAAAATCCAAATATGAAATTGAATGAAAATGGTTATTTTATGGTGAACGAATTCGTATATCTTGTGGATGTAAGTTGGATAGTAAATGACTGTTGAATCAGATTCGAAAAATGTACAATGTAACTTATTAATGTGAATCTAAATATTTCTAGGGTATTACCTACCCGTTAAAATATTTTCACCATTAACAGTCTGTACAAAATAATTTTTAATTACAATCTTTATGAAAACATATATACATATATATTTTCTTTAGATGTAACCATGGATTTAATGAGTCAATATGATATTAAACTCATTTGATTTACCATTAGAACAAGAATATATAATCTCGAAAACATTAGAGATTACATAATCGCCATGTCAAACGAAGATAAATGATGTAGAACGATATGTAGAACGATGATTATGCTCGAGATACAGAATTAGATGTTGAGGCATGGATTGTTGATTGTACTGGTGCTGTTATTGATGGTACTGTTGGTGCCGGTGATGTCGCCGAAGCTGATATGTTTTGCACCATATTTTCCAAGGCTACAACTAGGGCGCGAAGCTCATTGACTTCTTCCATTATTTTGGGTTGATTGTTGGTCGGAACGAGCGGATGAATAAGATTTAGAATTTTAGATAGAATATAATTGTGACGAGATATCCTGAAAATAAGGGTGAAAATGGTGTTTCGGACTGATTCACCGGTAAGTGTTTCAGGTTCTTCACCAAGAGGTGAATTTGGTTGGTGGAAGGGATCGCCTTCTTCGCGTCTCCATTGATTAAGTCGACTACGAACCTATCAGATGAATTGGGGATGGCTGATTGGTTGATTCATTCTGGCGACGCTGCTTCCAGAGCTAATGGAATCCAAGCTAGGTGTAGGATCCATCTCTTATGATCAGTTAGAGGATTTTCGATATGAAATGATTTTCGGTTATCGGATAATATTCTAATTATATAGAATATCTAATATAGTACAGAAGATCCCGTAGATTACGGAGGAAATTAAGGAAATGTGTCAGATAAAGTCTACAGTAATAGATACACTAAGATATGGATTTGTCTATACACTATTCATGCAATCGATGCAGTAAGATGTGTTTAGACTAGGAATGATAAGCAGGTAATTTCCTAAGGATGATAAGTAGATGATTTTCGACGCGAAATGATAAGAAAAACTTTTGACATGCAGACACGGTCGAATTCCAGACTCACTAATGCATCTAAACAACTATCACTTAAATACACTAATGCAAGACCTGGTTCGCTAAGAACACTGCTCTGATACCATATGTAGAGACCCGTCCTAATCCATCTGGACGAATACATTACATTTGGTTACATCGCCAGGTACTTGACCTCTATATGATACATTTTACAAACATTGCATTCGTTTTAAAACACAAACTTTCATTACATCGAAAGTTGACAGGCATGCATACCCTTTCATAATATATCCAAACTATAAATGACTTAGTAGTAATCTTGATGAACTCGACGACTCGAATGCAACGTTTTTTGAAATATGTCATGAATGACTCCAAGTAATATCTCTAATATGAGCAAATGCACAGCAGAAGATTTCTTTCATACCTGAGAATAAACATGCTTTCAAGTGTCAACCAAAAGGTTGGTGAGTTCATGAGTTTATCATAAACAATAAAATTCATCATTTTGTTAGACCACAAGATTTAAATACAATACACATATCTCATGTACTAAACCATTTTCATAAATCTTAGTAACCGTACACATATCTCGTGTACAAAAATATCATACACATAACCTGTGTATAAAATCATTCTCTCGATACATAACATTCACTTTTCATTCATTGCTTGGCTTGGTAACCGACCTTAACGTATAATGCGCATAATAATATCCCCAAAACAGAACATCTCGTCTGTATAATAATAATAAACCTCGAAGTACTAAACACCACGCCCACTAGCCCTCCAGTCTAGTGAACATTCTGGGTGTGGGTGTTAAACTCGATAGCTACCTTTAGGATTCGCGTGAATTAGGGCTATACCCGATTCTAATTCTTAGGTTACCAAGCAATAATAATCAGGGGAAATATTTACAACAATTAGTGGCAATTATAACGTCCAACTAATTCAATAATAATCTACAGAACTTCTGTCTGCATAATAATTCATTCGAGGAATGTTTTGCTTGTGTCTATCTCGTCAAACATTTATAAAAGCATTGCATGTATTCGCAGTTCAAAATATATTTCAAAAGCATTTAATAAAGCAGTTGTAAAAATAGCGCATGTATTCTCAGTCCCAAAAATATAAAGAGTAAAAGGGAGTAAATGAACTCACTCTACAATATTTTGTAGTAAAAATATTCATACGACGATACTGAACAATGCAGGGTTGGCCTCGGATTCACGAACCTATATCATTTGTATATATATTAATATACATAATCGTAATCTAATAAGTTTATATATATATATATATATATATATATATATATATATATATATATATATATATATATATATATATATATATATATATAACCTATTAATGATTTTATTTTTATATTAATAATATATTTATATTTCATATATTCCTTTTATATAATAAAATATTTTATTATATCATATGTTTTAAATATATATGTGTGTATATATATATATATATATATATATATATATATATATATATATATATATATATATATTTCATTTGTTTATCAAAGCAGTAGTTCAAATTATACTAAGTTAATATTAGTAAAAATAGTGATAGTAACTTTAATAATATATTTATGTTAATAATAACTCTATTAGTGATAATAATAATGATATTATTAATAATACTTGTAAAAATATTAATTTTATTGTTAATGATCGTTATGATATTGATTTTAGTAATTACCTAATAATAATACCTGTGATAATATAATTATTAATATTTATGTTAATATTAACAATTCTGTTATTTGTAAAAAGATACTAATACTAATATTTGAAAAAATAATTATAATTTGTATTATTTTCATAATAATAATCATGATAAATCTTTTCATCATAATGATAATAATATTTAAGTTTTAAAATTAACAATAATATCATGACTAGTACCCATGATAATAATAATAATAGATATAATACTTATAATTGTGTCAATAATAATAATAACAATTATGATACGTATGATACTTATGATAATAATTATAATACTAATAATAATAATAATAATTATAATCATAATAATGGTAATAATACTAAAATGATAAGGTTACTAGTAATAATAATATGATTAATACTTATAATAATGATAATGATAATAGTTATAATACTTATACATGTAATATTAATAATAATGTATATAACATTAATGATAACCATAATAATAATAACACTAACAATTATAATAATAATAATAATAATAATAATAATAATAATAATAATAATAATAATAATAATAATAATAATAATATTATTATTATTATTATTATTAATAATAATAATAATAATAATAATATTAATAATAATAAAAGAAAAGAAAAACTACCTTAGAACCCTTTTTAAAAAAAAAACTGAACCACGCAGCGATCGAACTCGAGACCTCACGTTAACCCAAATCATCTCCTAACCATCTGTTCCAAACCGTTTTTATGAATTATTATGAATCATAAATATATTAATCCTATCCTTCTGTTTACTCTTCTTCTTCCCCACGAAAAAACTGAATCGACCAGTAACGATATTCCAACTTCGAATCAATGTTTGATGTAGTATTAAAACATAAACAGAAACAACTTGTAATTTTGTAATTAACAGACACGTTTAAAAAAATAATCAAAACAGGCTGGACTGGTTCACGAATTAAGAACACAAAAAATAAAATACGATTTTGATTTGTAGGCCGTTTTAGAAAAAACTTATAACACGAAATATGCTCTGAATCTTTTATAGAAACTATATAGATGATCAATTTCAACAGAAACGTCACAATACGTTCGAATTTTTACGATGAACATACCTATTGACTTTTGAAAATTAAGTTTGACTTCGAAAATTTGGAATCAAGAGAGGAAATTGGAGCTCGAAATCTTACAGATATATTGAGTATGTAATTCCTAACACATCTGTATTCTTAGTTTTTGAAAATTGGTTCGATTGCAAGTTTTTGTTTAAAAGTTAACGTGAGCAGGGGAACGGTTTATGTTCCTGATTAACTTCTGTTCTTTCTTTCTTTCGATTAAAAATAGGGATTTGTAAAGTGTTAGAATACAATGGATTTAGTAATCTGATTGGATTTATGGTTGTCTGTATTATGGTTGTAGTAGACAGAACAAATCACGGGCAAAGAAACTATTGGAACAGACAAATAAATAAAACAGATTATTCGCCTTTAACAGTTTTTATATATATATATAATATATATAATATTGTTATTTAATAAATGCATTAATAATAATACTATAAAAAAATAATAATATATACACTAATATTAATATTAGAATAACATTAATGATAAAGATAATAATGATATCAATGAAATGATAATAATAATACAAATGATAATTATATTAATAATCACAATAATACTAATAATAGTAGTAATGATAAATATAAATAATGATAATAATAATAAAATGATAATTTTTATTGATAATAATAAGGATAATCATAATAATTATAATTTTAACACCAATCATAATAACAATGATACTAATAGTGAAACAATAATATTGATAATAATGTATCAAATTTCATATTTTTGTGTTATAAATAATAATATTTGTAATACTGATATTTATGTTAGTATTAGTTTTTATTTTTATAATAATGAAAGTAATATTAACACTATTAATAAAATAACTATATTTTATCTTGTAGTTAATTTAATGTATTAATAATATTTATAGTATGTATTATATAATTGAATATTTAATACTTATACTTTTTAATATGTTACAATTTACATATAATCAATAATTATGTACAGAAAACTTATATATTCACACTACTATATATAAAATTATGTTTTTAAATATCCGATTTTATTATGTACTAACTATATCCGATACATATTGAAACAAATAAACTGAAAGTATACATTTAATACTTTGTTACTTTGACAACTTGTGCTCGAAACTATCCATATTCGATATACTCTCTATATTAAATTAAACTGTTTCAAATAACAAGTTTTAATTATCCTAAGTTATCTTTCATAATAACTAAATCACATAATAGTTCATTGATATATTTAATTTATAATATGTAAGTATTTACATGTATAATTATTTATATGTACATTTTAATTTTCAATTAAGGGTTCGTGAATAGTTGGAATTAGTCAAAGGGTAAACTGAATCCACATAAAAAGCTCAAAAATTTTGAGACTCAACAGTACAGACTTTGCTTATTGTGTCAAAATCATATAAAGATTAAGTTTAAATTTGGTCGAAAATTTCTGGGTCGTCATTGTGTCAAAGCCCATAGATCGATCTTTAGGATTCGCGTCAATTAGGGGCCATTTCCCTAATTCTTAGGTTACCAAGCTAAAGGGGCGATATTCGGTATAATAATCTAATCATAGAATGCAGTTTTAAGTACTTGTGTCTATTTTGTAAACATTTATGAAAGCAGCGCATGTATTCTCAACTCAAAAATATATATATTACAAAAGCATTTAATAAAAAGGGATCAAATGAACTCATGATACGATATTTTGTATTAAATTAAGCATACGACGAAACTAAACAATGCAAAGTTGGCCTCGAATTCACGAACCTATATTAAAACATATAATCGTAATCGAACAAATTTATATATTATTATTAGTGATATAATTGTTATATTTAACAAATTATAGAGTTTATTAATTAATTAAGTACATTTATTTTATATATACTTTAAATAAATAATAATTATTTATTATAAAAATATTAATATAGTTATGTAATACATATTAAATATATTTTTATGTAACTAATATTTATTTAGTAAAATAATATTAATAATAAATAAAAAGTTATATTTTTATAATAATAATAATAATAGTAAAAATACTTAATAATGATAGTAATTATAGTCATGATAATAATAATAATGTTACTAATAATAATAAAAATAATAAAAATAATAATAATAATAATAATATTAATAATAATAATAATAATAATAATAATAGTTCTAATAATAATATTAATGATAGTTTTAAATGATAATAAAATGATTATTTTAGTAAAAATGATAATTATAACAATAATGATATTTTTAATAATAAGGATACTTTTAATAATAATAATAATAATAATAATAATAATAATAATAATAATAATAATAATAATAATAATAATAATAATAATAATAATAATAATAATAATCAAAAAAATGCTACCTTTAAAGAACAAGCTTCCATATAAAAAAAATGACACAGCTCGGGCTCGAACCCGAGACCTCTCGTTTAACACAAACATCCCTAGCCATCTGCTCTGCCTGTTGTTTTCTGATTTAATAAATAATTTAAATTCTTTTAGCTCGTTTTCTGTATTCATCTTCTTCTTCTCAAATTTAATCAACCAGAATATTATCAATCATAAGGGCGAATTTATTGTTTGATTTAGGTATTTCAATTAAAACAGACATAACCGATTGTTGTTGATTTGGATTAACAAAAAAGAAGAAAAAATTATTAATGCTGAAGCAGGCATGCGCGAAGAACATAATGAACTCAATTTTTGATTTTGGAATTCGTATACTTTTAGGCTATGATTACTACATGAAATAGGTTGTAAATCATTCACATAACTTTCAGAAATCAACAATTGAACTTGAATTTTAATAGGTAACTCGAATTTGTTCAAAGAAGAATTGTTTGGCTTTTTAATTCGAAACTTTGACTCCGATATTCGAATTCAATTTAAAGAATTGGAGGCTGAAATTTTACAGATAGTTTGACTAGATGAATACTAGCATAAATACATTTTTATATTTGGATGATTGATTCGAATTTGAGTTATGGTTACAAAGTATCACGAACAGATGTATCCAGTTTGTTTCTCTCCATTTCAGTTTTTATTTTCACAATTGTAGTATATGTAATTTATAGAATGAAATGGAATAATTAAGGTAGAAACATGAATTAGTCACGGTTTGTTTTGTAGTATGTTAATGGTCGACAGAATAACAATCAGGAAGAGAAAAAAAATAGAAAGAAGATAACGATGGCTAACAGATTTTGTTTTATATATATCTGACTTTATAATTCAATATTACTAATTAATAATTATAAATATATTAATAATAATAAAAATACTAATAGTAATAATAATATAAATAATAATAATATTAATAATAATATCAAAATAATATTAATAATAATAAGAAAAATGATATCGGATCAGTATTAACTCCTATTGACACCATTTCGGGTTTCAAGTTTGGTAATGATTCTTTCTCGTGAAGAATTCTTTGATGATTCGAACTCCATCTTTGAAATTTGATCTTTCAATTCGAAAATCTCAGAAAGATAATCTTCCTTTTCTTTTTTGAGTCCTTTGATGATAAGCATGACACAAGTACTATGTTCTTTATACGTTCTTTCTTATCGTTGTAGTGTACACACTTTCGCTTCAAGGTTTTCTTCTCTCACTTTGCTTTGGGAAAGAAGTGAACTCAATTCCGAAATTTAAGCTTTTAGATTCAAAATTTCTGAATCAGTTTTCATCGTATACGAAACGCTGTGATATCGCCTTTTTCTCCCCTCAAAATATGATTCTAGTGAATCAAATTTTGTTTTTAGACGTTTCGTTGGTTTTCGTTAAGTTTTGTTAACTTTCATTAACTTTGAACTAGTGAAAACTGTTGCAAGGTTAGTCCAGATTCGGTAAGGACTAGGCTTGCAAGGAATCAGATTCTATCAGTGTGATGCCCCGTACAAAACCATAGTGTACGAATCATCAACAACATGATCATTACAAGGTTAAGTACTATATGCGATTTCAAAATACGTTGCATTCATGACAAAAGGTGATGTCTTAACCAACATCAATGTTTAACAACCAAAAGTATGCTTCTATGAATAACAAGCATGAATAATAGTACGTGACCGCATAGTTCATTACAAATCATTGTTTCAAAAGTATTAAAGTTTGAATGCAAGATAAAGTGTTTCATGCCGTGATATCTCTAAAGCAGCGGGTGTCTACAGCAAGACTAGTACAACAACAGAAGCAAACCTTAAGCACCTGAGAAAAACATGCTTAAAAATGTCAACATAAAGGTTGGTGAGCTATAGTTTAAGTATAACAGTAATGTAAGGTAGGCCACGAGATTTCAGTGCTACAAAGAGCGTTTCAAACAGTAATTCAAATCAGTATGATAAAGTATATGTTTAACCGTGGGCACCCGGTAACTAACTTAACGTTTATAATACCCCCTGAAAGTGCACTTGGCGAGTGCGTATGACCTCAAAGTATTAAACACTCGTTAAATGCTAGCGCGACTAGTCCGAGTGGGGATGTCAAACCCTATGGATCCATATCTAAGATTCGCGTTCACGGTTCAAAAACCAATGATTAAACGTTACCGAGCTAAAGGGAATGTTTATGCCGTTGTATAACCCACACATATATAAGTTTAAGTACTCGTGCCTAGTATGTAAAACGTAAAACACGCATGCATTCTCAGTCACAAAATAGTTAATGTAAAAAGGGATGCTATAACTCACAGTGGTAAAATAGTAGTATGGTCGAGTCGGGAAGTAAGCAAGTTTGTAGGTCCGGAAAGTCCTCAACCTAAGTCAAATATTACTAATTCAGTAAATCGTCCCAATAGGTTTAAAAGTATGTAAATTAGGTCTTAAAGGTCATCATCATTCATCATCAAACATAAGGTGTAAAGCAAGTTTCGTTCAGGAAAGAAGTTTAAAACAAAGGCTGACTTGGATCGGTCACCACGGCCTCTATACCTACTGAAATTAGGTGAGACTAGTGGCCATGGCTCTATATATTAGTCCTTTAGTTGTGGTAAAAATCCCAGAAGTAAACTCGTCTTCGTTTGACCGTGGCGACGGTCTAGGTGCGAGTAGGTCAGAATTTTTAGCACAACGTTAAAAGGACATAGTGACGGTCGGAGGGCCATAAATCCCAAACCGTAACTCAGATTAAGACAAGGTCTAAATGACAAATTATCTACTCGAACAGAGCTATCTGAAAATCATTTTTACATTAGCCCAGGTCATCAGGTCAGACGCAGAAAAATAGTAGCCAAAGTGTTCCGGTGGGTTCTTGGTGTTCGATGCTCATCACGGTTCTCATCCTTGATGCATATAGCTTCAAGTGTACAACTCGTTGATGTGTTTACATCATATTTACCAAGTTTTGACCATAATAACACTAGTGTAAGTCTAATATAAGTAGCACAACTCATTTAAGTGTTGCAAGTAGTTTGATGAACCAAAGTTACATCAAGATCTTAGATCCGACACATATATGAACTATAAAAGTAATATTAACCAAGTTATGACTATCATGACACAAGTGTAAATCTAAGACATGTAGCATAACTCACTTAAGAGTTGTATGAAGTTTGATGAACCAAAGTTACATCAAGATCTTAGATCCAACACATACAAGAGTTATACAAGTAATATTAAGCTACAAACTTGAAAATAAACTTAAGTAAACAAGATCTTAGGTTGTAGAACATAGTTCTTAGTTAGATCTTGAAGATCCTAGACTCAATAGTCTAGATCTATAGTTCTTAAGTTAAATCCAACACAAGTATATGAAGTTGTAACTAGAAAGTTAAACTTCCATGTTCTTGAACTTACAAAGTTAACTTTTAGTTTCAAGAAATATGATATCAAGATTAACTAGTAATACTTGACCAAATCACAACTTTAAAGTATATAAAATGAAGAAAATAAACTAGATCTACAAGTATTAAGTTCATGGTTGTCCATACTTTAAAGATTCAAGCCAAGGCTTTTCTCTTTAAGAATGTAAACTTTAAGTTTACAAACATGAATCACAAGTATGATTATAACTAACGAACTTTCTTTAACAAGTTTTATGGAAGAATCAAAACATAAACTTGATTCTCCTAGGTTCTTTATGTTCTTGAATAAACAAGATGATATGAAGAACAAACTAGAAAGTTTTATTCTTACAACAACAAACAACTACAAGTAACAAATAATGTTGATGAACTTGATGATCTTTAAAGGAAAAGAAGAAAGAAAAATAAATATGTTACTTACAATATTTTGAGAGAAAAAAGATGAGAGAGAGAGAAAGTAGTAAGTAAGTGTGTGTAAAAGTGAAGAATACTTGCAATATGTATCAAAGAAAAAAAAATGAAATGGAACTCCCTTTGTTACTAGTTGGCCGTAGGTTTGGAGGGCATCAAGAGGAAGAGGAAAGTCTACTAGTTACTTCATGTATTGGTTCAAAATTTGGTTATAAGGTTAGCTTACATGGGAACTAGGTGTAAGTATGTAGTAACTAGATTCTTTCCACTTAATCAATCTAGTTAGGTCTTAATCATCATTAACATAATGTTGGGCTCTTAATTAATCCATTAAGGGTGTAGTGTGGGCTTCTAAGTCCACTAATCATGAGTCCAAGTCCAAATAAATAATAATTCAAGTAAAAGCCCAAGTAATTAACTAGTAACCATAGTTAATAAAAAAATGATTAATAAAACTTAATCATGAATGTAAATAATATTTAAAAATACCATTCGTGAAAAGTATGTGTGTCACCAAAGATTTTTCGGGCATTCAAAAGTTAATTGCGGCAACAGGTAAATGTATAAAAACAAATACATTTAATAAAACACAAGTATTAATAGTAATAATTATTAATTAAACGTTGGAGAATCCAGGGTCGTTACAATCAGGGACTAAAAGTGTCAAATAAGCTGTCAGATTTGATAAAGGACTGGTCTTGAAAGAGTCTGAAACTTGTCAGGGACTATTTGTGAAAATTGTCTCCTGGTTACACTTGGGCTCACATATTCGGTAAGTCCAGTAAGTAGTCTTGTTGGGCCTTGTAATTTGGTAACCCCAAATTAGAATGATGTGCCCAATAGCAACTTTAATTGAAGTCCAGTCTAAACAACCGAATCAGGAACTGGTACTGTTTGTCATTGTACACCGAATCATATACCGAGTTATAAACCGAAATCGTATAGAACAACCAAACCAAATGTGATTGTTCTTCAGATACCGAATCAATACTTTGAACAGAATACCGAATGTAAACCAAATAAGTTTGTATAATGAATCGGTAACTGGTATAAACCGAATGTGATTCAATTATTATGCCGAATGTGTTCTTGAGGAAGATGAACTTCAAAATTCTCGAAAAATTGCAATGGTTGAAATTAAAGCTTTAAATTGATTCATAAGATTTCCAATAGCAGCGATTAAGATGTATGATGAAGGAATTCAATCCAAAACACCAACAAAATTTGCAATCTAAGATGAACAGTTAGCGATGAAGCTTTATGAACTCAAACTTTGATTTTTAGAATCAATCAATTTTAGATATGGGTTCCTTTACCAAACTTGCTCGAAATCATGTACTCAACATGTAAAGACCCATCCTAATCCATAAGAATGAATACAATAACATATGATTATACTGCGAGGTATTTGACCTCTATATGATACATTTTACAAACATTGCATTCGTTTTAAAAGACAAACTTTCATTACATCGAACGTTGACAGACATGCGTACCATTTCATAATATCCAACTATAAATGATCTAATCTGTCATTTACTTAATCATATTTTTACTGAACTCAACGATTTGAATGCAATGTCTTTTGAAATATGCCATGAATGATTTCAAGTAATATCTTTAAAATGAGAAAATGCACAGTGGAAGATTTCTTTCAATCCTGAGAATAAACATGCTTTAAAGTATCAACCAAAAGGTTGGTGAGTTCATTAGTTTATCATAATCGATCATTTTCATCATTTTAATATACCACAAGATTTTAATTTCCATTTCTCATAAAAATATGTCCCATGCATAGAGACAAAAATCATTCATATGGATTGAACACCTGGTAATCGACCTTAACAAGATGCATATAGAATATCCCCATCATTCCGGGACAACTTCGGACATGATAAACTCGCCATCATTCCGGGACAACTTCGGACATGATAAATTAACCATCATTCCGGGACAACTTCGGACATGATAAATTCGCCATCATTCCGGGATAACTTCAGACATGATAAATTCTCCATCATTCCGGGACAACTTCGGACATGATAAATTCGAAGTACTAAAGCATCCGATACTTTGGATGGGGTTTGTTAGGCCCAATATGTAGTGACCCGAACTTTTCCATGTTTATATATATATTAAATGAAATTGTTATATACATGATTAAGTGTTTCCAACATGTTAAGCAATCAAACTTGTTAAGACTTGATTAAATAAAATAGGTTTCATATAGACAATTGACCACCCAAGTTGACCGGTGATTCACGAACGTTAAAACTTGTAAAAACTATACGATGACATATATATGGTTATATATATAGTTAACATGATTTTATTATAAGTATGTATCTCATTAGGTATTTTAACAATGAGTTATATACATAAAAATGAGACTATTAATTTAAGAAACTCGAAAACGATATATATAACGATTATCGTTATAACAACATCTTACTAGGTACATATGAATCATATTAAGATATTGATACACTTGGTTAATTATGTTAAATGATAAGTAAATGTATTATTAAGTGTATTAATAATGAAATACATATGTAAAAATAAGACTGCTAACTTAATGATTTCGAAACGAGACATATATGTAACGATTATCGTTGTAACGACATTTAACTGTATATATATCATACTAAGATATATTATATATCATAATATAATGATAATATAACAATTTAACATCTCATTTGTTATAATAAATAATGGGTTAACAACATTCAACAATTTAACATCTCATTTGTTATATCTCGAATTGAATTTTTAGGTTTCAAAATCAGAATATGCAACTGGGTTTGAATAAGTATGGTTGTTTTGATTTCTATAAACAAATGTATATAGTTGTGAAAGTATGGAGTATAGTGAATGATTTGCTGAATCGAAATCAAAGTATGTAACATATTAATTTTGAATTTATATATCTCTCGGATATTACCTACCCGTTAAAAATTTTCGCAATTAATATTTTGTACAAAAGAATTTTATTACAGTCCTTATGAAAATATATATGTATGTATATTTTCTTCAGATGTAGTATAGATTTAATGAGTTAATATTAAATTAAACTCATTTTATTTACGGTTGAAACTAGAATTGAATAATCCCTAAAATTACATAACTTTTACGAAGTATTTCTTCAATGAAATTGAAATTATGAATCAATACTTCGTTATTTGTTGATGCATGATGTTGGTTTTCGTGGAATTCTTGTGAACTTTGCAAGATATGAATACTGTTTTCTAGAAAGTTTTGAGTATATCAAAAGTGTAAAATCAAACATGTAATTGAATAATACACTTGAATTATTATGAAACGAGATTCATTGAGTTGGAACAGAGATTGTGGTTAATGATAGTTAAGTCGTTTATCGAAGTATTATAGCATATTAGTAACATGAATTTAACTGAGTAATATCTACCCATTTTCAATTCATACATAATAGCTTAGTACGAAAAGATTTTTGATGGTTTAAAAATTTATATATATATAAGATATACATATAAACTCTTATGAGGAATTGAGTTAATACTTCATACTTCATTGATACAATATAATCGTTGTTGATTCGTAATAATGTCCACGGTGATTCTTGAACTGGCCGAGCTTGTGATGTTATAGATGCTGCTAATTCTGACGATGCTGATGGAACTGACTGTGCTAATGATGCTAATGGTACAGTTGATGCTGTTGGTAACACAAGTCTAGCTTGTAAATCACGCACCATTCTTGTCAGGGTTTCTATTCTTCCTTCTATCATTTTGGTTCACTCATCTGATTTATGGTTAGGGTTAGAATAGATAATCTTTAAGACTTTGGAGATTATATAATCATCGCAGAATGTTTCTACAATGAAGTTATGAATCAATACTTCATCGGTCAATGTTGTTGGTACTCATTGTTACCTACGGTGCGTATGACGTTGATGTTCGAGGTACAGATTGTGATGTTGAGGTGTGAGATGCGGATGTTGTTGTTGGTGGTAATGGTTCTGTTGACGTTGGTGATGGTGGTACTTTTGATGCCGGTGTTGCTGCTGGTGTTTGTAACCTTTCCACCATATTCTCCAAAGCCACTACCCGAGCGCGAAGCTCGTTGACTTCTTATATTACACCGGGATGATCGGTGGTTTGGACGAATGAGTGAATAAGATCTAGAATGTGAGATAGTATATAATCGTGCTGAGATACTCTGAAAATGAGAGAGAAAATGGTGTCTCGAATAGGTTCGCCGGTAAGTGCTTTAGGTTCTTCGCCAAGAGGGCAATGTGGTGGATGGAAGGGATCACCCTCTTCTTGTCTCCAATGATTTAGAAGGCTACGAACCCATCCCCAATTTATCCAAAATAGATGATGGTTAATTGGTTGATCCATTCCAGTCACACTGCTTTCGAAGCTTGAGTGGGATTCCATTTCGGAATCCGAGGGACTTGAACTTTTGACGAATTCCATTTTGTACGATTGAATGAAGGATTTTTCGATATAAAATGATTTTTCGGCTATCGGGTGGTATTCTAATTACATAGAATATCTATATATATAGAGCAAAAGATTTCGTGGATTACGGAGAAATTTACGGTATATGTCAGGCAAGGTTTACAGTAACAGATACGCTAAGATATGAATTAGCAGATACGCTATGATATGAATTTTGTCTATACACTATTTATGCAATCAATGCAATAAGATGTGTCTAGACTAAGAATGATAAGCAGGTAATTTCCTAAGGATGGTAAATAGATGATTTCCGACTAGAAATGATAAGCAAAACTTTTTGACATGCAGACACGGTCGAAGTCCAGACTCACTAATGCATCCTAACAACTATCAGTTAGACACACTAATGCAAGTCCTGGTCCGTTAAGACCACCGCTCTGATACCACATCTAAAGACCCGTCCTAATCCATAAAAACTAATACAATAACATATGATTACATTGCGAGGTATTTGACCTCTATATGATATATATTTTACAAACATTGCATTCGTTTTAAAAGACAAACTTTTATTACATCGAACATTGACAGGCATGCATACCATTTCATAATATCCAACTATAAATGATCTAATCTGTCATTTACTTAATCATAATCTTTACTGAACTCAACGATTTGAATTCAACGTCTTTTGAAATATGCCATGAATGATTCCAAGTAATATCTTTAAAATGAGCAAATGCACAGCGGAAGATTTCTTTCAATCCTGAGAATAAACATGCTTTAAAGTGTCAACCAAAAGGTTGGTGAGTTCATTATTTTATCATAATCGATCATTTTCATCATTTTAATAGACCACAAGATTTTTATTTCCATTTCTCATAAAAATACGTTGTAACGACCCGGAAATTTCCTACCAAATTTACACCTTAATCTTTATAGGTTTCCGACACGATAAGCAAAATTTGTAACATTGAGTCTAGAAAGTTTGAAATCTATATTCGGATAATTAGTTACCCTTCGACCATTCTCGAGGATTCACGAACAACTGTTTGTAATTAGATATGTATATATATTATAACTTGAAATGCATTACTAAATTGTTATATGATATAATTATTATGTTAATATTATTATTACTTTCATTTGTATCATCGATAATAATATTAATGTTAAAATCAGTAACATTAATAGTATTATTTTAAAACATAACATATAGATATAAAAATTTAATATATAAATTTTTATAGGATCATTAATAATTGTATTATTATCATTAATAATATTAAGTATTATTATAATAAATATTATTTTATCACTAATATTATTGTTATAAATTATATATAAACGGATATACATATAAATAAATAAAATTATAAAAATGTAGCTGATGTATATATAATCAGATAGAAAAGAATTTAGATATTAACATATATATACAGGAATACATAGTATATACGTATATAACATAAATAAATGGTTACTGGCGTATTTAGTTCTTTGTCACTATCTTCTGTTAAAATTATCAAGCTATTCGATCTGCCACTTGATTCCAAAACAGAAAATAACAAAATCAGTTAACTATATGTTTCAAGTTTATAATATTTGTTTATAAATATTTCTTGTCCATGAGAGTGATTTATTCGATCATTAGCTGTAAACCACAAATGTCGATATCAAGAATCAATTAGAATCGAATATTACTGTTAAATCATGTATCTGGTCACGCTATATAACAATCTACTGCCGTCTGTGAAATCAAAGAAAAGGGAAGCAGACCCGTTTACTATGTTCTTCCACTTTTGAGCAAAAATTCGAAATTGCAATAAATCTTAAAAACCTTAAATGCAGATAGGTTAGAAATCATATTCTTAAACTAACTACAAGATTTGAAATCCCAATTCTATATATCGAATTCCAATTTATGAAGTCAAAGCTCTAAAGTAAAAGTCAAATAATTTGTTCATCTTAAAATTCGATCTCCAGTTGATGTATTAGCTTCGATTGATGATACGGATGAATCCTAAGAGTAATTTTAAAACTAATTCGTATTTTACACTTAGTCCAAAACATCTTCAAAATTTAAATCAATTTTTTTCTGTAAAGCATAGCAGCGACGACAGGTACCCGCTGTTTCTTTTTTTTATTTTTTTTTCAATTAATCTCAATTTAATCGTTTATGTGTGAGACGTTTAATTCAAAAAAAAAAAAAAAATCAGTGATTGTATTCAAAATTAAAAGACGTTGGGTGGTATGATTGTGTTGAAGAAGATGGTAAATAAATCAAAAGGGAAATGGGTTATAAAGGACTCGGGGTAAATTATATCAGAAAAACACCACTGGACGAGTGGTTAAGGGAGTGAGCGGGTGTCTGGAGGTCACGGGTTCGAGTCCCGTTGCGGGCAAATCTTTTTAGAAAACACATTAAAGGGTATAACTCTTTTCTTTATTCCTTTAGTGTTTTTATTATTATTGTTATTATTATTATTATTGTTATTGTTATTATTATTATTTATTGTTATTATTACTCCTAATATTTAGAAGTAAGATTAAAATTAATCTTAATTAATAGTATTATTATTATTATTACTATCATGGTTAGTAGACAATTTGTATATTTATAATTATTATTATCATTATTATTACTATCATTAAAAGTATTATTATTTTAAATCTATTATTTTTATTAAAAATTAGTTTTAATATTACAAAAGTATCATTAATAAAATTTTCATTTAAACATTTATATTAGTACTTACCTAAATATTAGTATTATTATCATAAATATATTATTAAGGTTATTATCATTATTTTTACCTTTACTAATATTAACTTAGTATAATTTTAATAATCAAACAAAATATATTTACATAAATACATTTAACACATACAACATAAGAAAGTATATTTTTTTACATATATAGAACGAATATGTGAAATCTAATTATAATATTAATATAAATATGATATAACTAATAAGTTATGGATGCATATATATAATTTTATTCGATTAAGAATATGAATAATGATAAATAAACAAATGATATAGGTTCGTGAATCGAAGGCCAACCTTATACGTGTTCAATGATGTTATATGTATTTTTACTACAAAATACATTAGGTGAGTATATAGTCCCCTTTTAAACTCTAAATATTTTTGGGCTGAGAATACATGCGCTACTTTTATAAATGATTTACGATATGGACACAAGTGATCAAAAATAAACTTTACGTTGAGTTGTACCATGGCATATCTCTTTATACTTGGTAGCTAATATTTACGTGAGGAGCGTAAACGCGAATCCTGTTGATAGATCTATCGGGCCTGACAACCCCAATCGGGCTGGACGACCAGTTTTAAACGGTTGCACAGTACTTCGTTTCGTTACTACACTTGGTACGGTGTAGGGTTTATTTAAGAGTATGCTGCTGTGATTTAAATGTTAAGTATGGTTACCAAGTGCTCAACGTCTTTTCTATACACGAGGAGTGTATTATGTATAAACTTTAAATCTTGTGGTCCATAGTTATAACGCTGCTAGCATCAAACCTATATCTCACCAACTTTATGTTGACCTTTTAAAGCATGTTATTCTCAGGTACGAATTAAGTCTTCCGCTGTGCAATAGCTCATAATAAGGACCTTATTTGGAGTCGATCACCGCAATGGGACCAACTGTTGAAGACGTCGTCCGGGAGGATTAGTTCGGGTTTCTACAGTTGGTATCAGAGCGTTGGTCTTAGCGAACCAGGTCTTGCATGAGTGTGTCTAACTGGTAGTTGTTTAGATGCACTAGTGAGTCTGGACTTGGACCTAGTGTTGTTAGGTTATATTAGTAAGTCTGGATTAGAACCTGTGTACGTGTCAAAAGTTTTGCTTATCATTCCTAGTCGGAAACTATCTGCTTATCATCTTTAGGAATTGCCTGCTTAAGTCTAGACACGTCTTATTGCATTTACTGCATTGATAGTGTATAGACAAATTCATATCCTAGTGTATCTATTACGGTAAACTTTGCCTAATATTTTCCGTAAATTTCTCCGTAATTTAAGGGATCCTGGTACTATATATATTTATGCATATTATGCGTTGAGTATACCATCCAACTCTCATTGCTCTCACTAAGCTTTTCATACCAAAAATCTTTCCGTGATCGCGTACGATGGCCTCCACGAATCAACAAAGTTCCTCTGACTCCGAAGATAGTGTGACGGGAACGCACCAACTGATCAACTACCGTGATTTCTTTAGAAAGTGGGGATGGGTTCGCGAAATACTTACTCTATGGATAAATGAAGAAGGTACTCCATATCATGAGCCGAATCTACCGCCTAATATCGAAGTACTCGACCCGCTCACCGGCGAACCTGTTCGCAATACTGTTTATACCCTTGTTGCAAGAATTTTTCGTCTTGAGGCTACCATTAACGGAACTAGAGAAGATATCCAACCTCCATCTCACACTAATAACCGGCCAGGGTTAGTAGAAGAAGTCAACGAACTTCGCGCTCGAGTAGTAGTTTTAGAGAATATGGTGCAAAACTTAACAGCTCCAGCAACATCACCGGCACCAACATCAACACCCGTACCACCAACAACCCAAGTTTCAACATCACCTGACTCAACATCTCATTATGTACCTCGAGCCTAATCATCGTTTTACGTATCGTTCTATCTACTTTATCTTCGTTATACATATTGTTCTACATTGATTATCTTCGCTTTACGTATCGTTCTACCTCATTTATCTTCGTTCGACACGGCAATTATGTAATCTCTAATGTTTTAGAGATCATGTAATTAAGTACTAACGATAAATCAAATGAGTTTGATATTTTATTGACTCATTAAATCCATGATTACATCTGAAGAAAATATATATGCAAGTATATTTTCATAAAGATTGTAATTAAAAATTCTTTCGTACAAACTATTAATGATGAAAATATTTTAACGGGTAGGTAATACTCGAGGAATATTTAGATTTCACATTAATAAGTTACATTGTACATTCTTCGAATCTGATTCCACAGTCATTTACTATCCTACTTACAACCATCGATATACGTATCCGTTCACCACAAAATAACCATTTCCATTCAAATTTCATGATTGGATTTTGATCTATCAGAATCCAACAAGTGGCATCATGAAGAAACATTGGAAAAATAAAATTTGTTAGAAACAAACGAATTAACTAATTGAAATCTTGTTAAGAATCCACGCTAACTGTTCCGGCTAACTATTCCCAGCTAACTGATTAACATTTAATTTATCGCAATTTACATTCTCGCAATTTTATTTATTGTTATTTAATTTCTGCACTTTACATACCGTCGGGACACATGTACTACAATACGTCGGAATAATTCTGAGACAACACGTTGTGCAATGGGTCATGATATATCTTTATTTACTTTACGCATTTTAAATAACGGGATACGTATGCAAGGTTTCGACTTATCATATCGACCCATCTATATATAGATTTCGAAACGACCATAGACACTCTATAGTTGGCTATACAGGGTTGAGGTGGATTCCAAAATATATATATACTTTGAGTTGTGATCAATACTGAGACCGGTGCACGGGTCACGAAATATATTATTTAATTCGAATATTATATATTGAATTACATATGAATCATTGAACTATTGAACTATTGGACTATCGGACTATTGGACTACTAACTTTGGACAATTGAAATGAATTAAAATATTGATCATAACATACAAAACTAAACAATTCTTCAAGTTTGCCACTTGATTTCCTCCTAAACCTCATTTGTACCTCGATAATTACAATCCGCGTTCAAACCTTTCATGATTCTTGGAAACACCTCAATCGAGAAGTGAACCAACCGCATTTCATCTATGGAAGAAAAGATTTATGCATCTGAGAAACTCTCGAACCCAAATTCATAGCTTAAAATGTACCCGTGTTGAATCCTTTACCATTTATTAGCAAAACAATCTTATGACTCCTTTTCAAAGTAGCAAATTTTGTCACGGCTTCAGCAAGTTAACCTCGATTTCTCAGCAAGACTAGTCTTATTATAACCTCGACATATACACGCTGTTCTTTCGCCGTCATTACCGGAGAACCTTTTATATTCCACGACATCATCAGCAGATGTACCAGCAGATCGTCATCTCTTTGGTGGAACCCGTAATCAGTATTTTGAAAATCTCGCAGAACTTATCTAATTTATATCTATAACGTCTATCCCTAAGAATTTCATACTACGAATGTGAAGTTTCTGAAAAACACCCTGAACTATGAAGTAGTTCTTGAAATGCTGATGAAGCAGCAAAAACTGTAAACGACTTTAACAAGTCAAAAGTTGATGATAAAGTACAGTGTGTTGGTAAAGCTCAGAAAAAGAGAAGGTTTGGAACTGGAAAACGAATTGAGCAAAGTATGAAGGAAGGTGTGGATAAATCACAAGAACTGAATCTGCTTTCAAAAAATCCAAACGATTTAGTGCCTGCTGAGACCGTTAGTAAGAACTCTACTCCTTATTCTAAACCTTTCGAGATGATATTTTTCATCATCATCTTATCTTAGATATTATAAGATATTTTCATATCTTCCGTTATGCATATTCTCCAAATTTCTGGAGATATTATCCCTATCTGAAATCATTTATCACTCCGTAATATCTGTGCTACAATATAAAAGAAACTGTGTTAGTTTCTAAATTCTAAAACTTTCGAGTTTAAAATAGGAATGTTCTGAAGCAGTGTTGGGAACTGATACATGAATTAGTATAATATAATGAAACTTGATCAACTTCATTATATTACAGTAAGTCATGTTAAGTTTCTAATGAAGCATGATGATTCTCAGTACCGTCATTATGTGCCATGTTACACGGCTCTTACATTCTATCCAATTCCCAAATGTATTAGGAACATATCATCTTGATAGTTCTATCTTTTCCAGGATATTTTGGTAATTTGACAAATCAAAATTGTTCCATTACCATTTCTATTTTAAGAACATTAACTATGTTCATTTCAAATTTTATACCTACGAATTCCGGACCATTACTCGCTTGACTTGAGGACGGGAAGAAGAAACGAAGGGATAAAATCCCGAAATAGAAATTGGAGTATAAATTGCAGCAAATAGAAGAGAGTATTAACTGTGGATGACAATGATTGTAGAAGACAGAAGCAGGAACATCGAAGTATAAGGGAAGATATCAAACTCAACAACCACCCAGAATTTACAAACCATGTATATCAATGCCGATAGCAATATAGAGACACGGGAGGACTAGAAACACTATCAATGCAAGAATATAGTAAATAGATTTTTCTAGTGGCAGATGAAAGAGAAGAATGAAAGATATGAAAGTTAGAAGTATAATAAGAATCGGGATTGGATGGAGCATATTAAGGAATGAATAGGGGAAGAATAGAAGGTGTGGAGAATAAGGAAATGAAGGGGTAGATTTATAGCAATATATCCGACAGAGAAATCGGAACAAATTATTGCATTAAAAAAAAAAAAAGATTTTGATTTCCTAAATCGCCGAAGAACCAAACCTTATTACGTAAGATTTTCTCTAAAATTCCTCAAATTCTAGAAATCAATCCTAACCACGTCATCGGTTAAGAAAGAATCCATACTTACTCATTTCACTCTTTTATGATAACTTTACTCGTGCGTCTCATATGATCGAATCGTTTTATCTATATCTCTCAATAATAATAAAACTCCATTATTGCCTCATATTCGTCATGAAAACATTCCGGTAGTTATCTATAATGATCTCTATCAAATTTCGGGGACGAAATTTCTTTAACGGGTGGGTACTGTAACGACCCGGAAATTTCCGACCAAATTTACACCTTAATCTTTATAGGTTTCCGACACGATAAGCAAAATTTGTAACATTGAGTCTAGAAAGTTTGAAATCTATATTCGGATAATTAGTTACCCTTCGACCATTCTCGAGGATTCACGAACAACTGTTTGTAATTAGATATGTATATATATTATAACTTGAAATGCATTACTAAATTGTTATATGATATAATTATTATGTTAATATTATTATTACTTTCATTTGTATCATCGATAATAATATTAATGTTAAAATCAGTAACATTAATAGTATTATTTTAAAACATAACATATAGATATAAAAATTTAATATATAAATTTTTATAGGATCATTAATAATTGTATTATTATCATTAATAATATTAAGTATTATTATAATAAATATTATTTTATCACTAATATTATTGTTATAAATTATATATAAACGGATATACATATAAATAAATAAAATTATAAAAATGTAGCTGATGTATATATAATCAGATAGAAAAGAATTTAGATATTAACATATATACACAGGAATACATAGTATATACGTATATAACATAAATAAATGGTTACTGGCGTATTTAGTTCTTTGTCACTATCTTCTGTTAAAATTATCAAGCTATTCGATCTGCCACTTGATTCCAAAACAGAAAATAACAAAATCAGTTAACTATATGTTTCAAGTTTATAATATTTGTTTATAAATATTTCTTGTCCATGAGAGTGATTTATTCGATCATTAGCTGTAAACCACAAATGTCGATATCAAGAATCAATTAGAATCGAATATTACTGTTAAATCATGTATCTGGTCACGCTATATAACAATCTACTGCCGTCTGTGAAATCAAAGAAAAGGGAAGCAGACCCGTTTACTATGTTCTTCCACTTTTGAGCAAAAATTCGAAATTGCAATAAATCTTAAAAACCTTAAATGCAGATAGGTTAGAAATCATATTCTTAAACTAACTACAAGATTTGAAATCCCAATTCTATATATCGAATTCCAATTTATGAAGTCAAAGCTCTAAAGTAAAAGTCAAATAATTTGTTCATCTTAAAATTCGATCTCCAGTTGATGTATTAGCTTCGATTGATGATACGGATGAATCCTAAGAGTAATTTTAAAACTAATTCGTATTTTACACTTAGTCCAAAACATCTTCAAAATTTAAATCAATTTTTTTCTGTAAAGCATAGCAGCGACGACAGGTACCCGCTGTTTCTTTTTTTTATTTTTTTTTCAATTAATCTCAATTTAATCGTTTATGTGTGAGACGTTTAATTCAAAAAAAAAAAAATCAGTGATTGTATTCAAAATTAAAAGAAGTTGGGTGGTATGATTGTGTTGAAGAAGATGGTAAATAAATCAAAAGGGAAATGGGTTATAAAGGACTCGGGGTAAATTATATCAGAAAAACACCACTGGACGAGTGGTTAAGGGAGTGAGCGGGTGTCTGGAGGTCACGGGTTCGAGTCCCGTTGCGGGCAAATCTTTTTAGAAAACACATTAAAGGGTATAACTCTTTTCTTTATTCCTTTAGTGTTTTTATTATTATTGTTATTATTATTATTATTGTTATTGTTATTATTATTATTTATTGTTATTATTACTCCTAATATTTGGAAGTAAGATTAAAATTAATCTTAATTAATAGTATTATTATTATTATTATTACTATCATGGTTAGTAGAAAATTTGTATATTTATAATTATTATTATCATTATTATTACTATCATTAAAAGTATTATTATTTTAAATCTATTATTTTTATTAAAAATTAGTTTTAATATTACAAAAGTATCATTAATAAAATTTTCATTTAAACATTTATATTAGTACTTACCTAAATATTAGTATTATTATCATAAATATATTATTAAGGTTATTATCATTATTTTTACCTTTACTAATATTAACTTAGTATAATTTTAATAATCAAACAAAATATATTTACATAAATACATTTAACACATACAACATAAGAAAGTATATTCTTTTACATATATAGAACGAATATGTGAAATCTAATTATAATATTAATATAAATATGATATAACTAATAAGTTATGGATGCATATATATAATTTTATTCGATTACGAATATGAATAATGATAAATAAACAAATGATATAGGTTTGTGAATCGAAGGCCAACCTTATACGTGTTCAATGATGTTATATGTATTTTTACTACAAAATACATTAGGTGAGTATATAGTCCCCTTTTAAACTCTAAATATTTTTGGGCTTAGAATACATGCGCTACTTTTATAAATGATTTACGATATGGACACAAGTGATCAAAAATAAACTTTACGTTGAGTTGTACCATGGCATATCTCTTTATACTTGGTAGCTAATATTTACGTGAGGAGCGTAAACGCGAATCCTGTTGATAGATCTATCGGGCCTGACAACCCCAATCGGGCTGGACGACCAGTTTTAAACGGTTGCACAGTACTTCGTTTCGTTACTACACTTGGTACGGTGTAGGGTTTATTTAAGAGTATGCTGCTGTGATTTAAATGTTAAGTATGGTTACCAAGTGCTCAACGTCTTTTCTATACACGAGGAGTGTATTATGTATAAACTTTAAATCTTGTGGTCCATAGTTATAACGCTGCTCGCATCAAACCTATATCTCACCAACTTTATGTTGACCTTTTAAAGCATGTTATTCTCAGGTACGAATTAAGTCTTCCGCTGTGCAATAGCTCATAATAAGGACCTTATTTGGAGTCGATCACCGCAATGGGACCAACTGTTGAAGACGTCGTCCGGGAGGAATAGTTCGGGTTTCTACATACGTCCCATGCATAGAGACAAAAATCATTCATATGGATTTAACACCTGGTAATCGACCTTAACAAGATGCATATAGAATATCCCCATATATTCCGGGACAACTTCGGACATGATAAATTCGGCATCATTCCGGAACAACTTCGGACATGATAAATTCGCCATCATTCCGGGACAACTTCGGACATGTTAAATTCGCCATCATTCCGGGACAACTTCGGACATGATAAATTTGCCATCATTCCGGGACAACTTCGGACATGATAAATTCGAAGTACTAAAGTATCCGGTACTTTGGATGGGGTTTGTTAGGCCCAATATGTAGTGACCAGAACTTTTCCATGTTTATATATATATTAAATGAAATTGTTATATACATGATTAAGTGTTTCCAACATGTTAAGCAATCAAACTTGTTAAGACTTGGTTAATTGAAATAGGTTTCATATAGACAATTGACCACCCAAGTTGACCGGTGATTCACGAACGTTAAAACTTGTAAAAACTATACGATGACATATATATGGTTATATATATAGTTAACATGATTTTATTATAAGTATGTATCTCATTAGGTATTTTAACAATGAGTTATATACATAAAAATGAGACTATTAATTTAAGAAATTCGAAAACGATATATATAACGATTATCGTTATAACAACGTCTTACTAGGTACATATGAATCATATTAAGATATTGATACACTTGGTTAATTATGTTAAATGATAAGTAAATATATTATTAAGTGTATTAACAATGAAATACATATGTAAAAATAAGACTACTAACTTAATGATTTCGAAACGAGACATATATGTAACGATTATCGTTGTAACGACATTTAACTGTATATATATCATACTAAGATATATTATATATCATAATATCATGATAATATAACAATTTAACATCTCATTTGTTATAATAAATAATGGGTTAACAACATTCAACAAGATCGTTAACCTAAAGGTTTCAAAACAACATTTACATGTAACGACTAACGATGACTTAACGACTCAGTTAAAATGTATATACATGTAGTGTTTTAATATGTATTCATACACTTTTGAAAGACTTCAAGACACTTATCAAAATACTTCTACTTAACAAAAATGCTTACAATTACATCCTCGTTCAGTTTCATCAACAATTCTACTCGTATGCACCCGTATTCGTACTCGTACAATACACAGCTTTTAGATGTATGTACTATTGGTATATACACTCCAATGATCAGCTCTTAGCAGCCCATTTGAGTCACCTAACACATGTGGGAACCATCATTTGGCAACTAGCATAAAATATCTCATAAAATTACAAAAATATGAGTAATCATTCATGACTTATTTACATGAAAACAAAATTACATATCCTTTATATCTAATCCATACACCAACGACCAAAAATACCTACAAACACTTTCATTCTTCAATTTTCTTCATCGAATTGATCTCTCTCAAGTTCTATCTTCAAGTTCTAAGTGTTCTTCATAAATTCCAAAAGTTCTAGTTTCATAAAATCAAGAATACTTCCAAGATTGCAAGTTTACTTCCAATTTTTCTAAATCCTTTGTTACTTACAGTATGTTATCTTTCTAATACAAGGTAATAATCATATTCAAACTTTAATTCAATTTCTATAACTATAACAAGCTTATTTCGAGTGGAAATCTTACTTGAAATTGTTTTCGTGTCATGATTCTGCTTCAAGAACTTTCAAGCCATCCAAGGATCCTTTGAAGCTAGATATATTTTTCTCATTTCAAGTAGGTTTATCCAAGGAACTTAAGGTAGTAATGATGTTCATAACATCATTTTATTCATACATATAAAGCTATCTTATTCGAAGGTTTAAACTTGTAATCACTAGAACATAGTTTAGTTAATTCTAAACTTGTTCGCAAATAAAAGTTAATCTTTCTAACTTGACTTTTAAAATCAACTAAACACATGTTCTATATCTATATGATATGCTAACTTAATGATTTAAAACCTGATATGATATGATATGGTTAAACTCAAAGTGGAAGTATGTTTTCTAAAATGGTCATCTAGACGTCGTTCTTTCGACTGAAATGACTACCTTACAAAAATGACTTGTAACTTATTTTTACGACTATAAACCTATACTTTTTCTGTTTATATTCATAAAATAGGGTTCAATATGAAACCATAGCAATTTGATTCACTCAAAACGGATTTAAAATGAAGAAGTTATGGGTAAAACAAGATTGGATAATTTTTCTCATTTTAGCTACGTGAAAATTGGTAACAAATCTATTCCAACCATAACTTAATCAACTTGTATTGTATATTATGTAATCTTGAGATACCATAGACACATATACAATGTTTTGACCTATCATGTCGACACATCTATATATATTTCGGAACAACCATAGACACTCTATATGTGAATGTTGGAGTTAGCTAAATAGGGTTGAGGTTGATTCCAAAATATATATAGCTTGAGTTGTGATCAATACTGAGATACGTATACACTGGGTCGTGGATTGATTCAAGATAATATTTATCGATTTATTTCTGTACATCTAACTGTGGACAACTAGTTGTAGGTTACTAACGAGGACAGCTGACTTAATAAACTTAAAACATCAAAATATATTAAAAGTGTTGTAAATATATTTTGAACATACTTTGATATATATGTATATATTGTTATAGGTTCGTGAATCAACCAGTGGCCAAGTCTTACTTCCCGACGAAGTAAAAATCTGTGAAAGTGAGTTATAGTCCCACTTTTAAAATCTAATATTTTTGGGATGAGAATACATGCAGGTTTTATAAATGATTTACAAAATAGACACAAGTACGTGAAACTACATTCTATGGTTGAATTATCGAAATCGAATATGCCCCTTTTTATTAAGTCTGGTAATCTAAGAATTAGGGAACAGAC
The DNA here is from genome assembly GCF_046630445.1 of Rutidosis leptorrhynchoides. NCBI lineage: Eukaryota > Viridiplantae > Streptophyta > Magnoliopsida > Asterales > Asteraceae > Rutidosis > Rutidosis leptorrhynchoides. The sequence goes on from NC_092339.1 coordinate 236,824,586, forward strand.
ACCCTAATTGACGCGAATCCTAAAGATAGCTTAACAAACCCCATCCAAAGTACCGGATGCTTTAGTACTTCGAAATTTATATCATATACGAAGGGTGTCCCGGAATGATGGGGATATTCTTATATATGCATCTTGTTAATGTCGGTTAGCAGGTGTTCACCATATGAATGATTTTTATCTCTATGAATGGGATGTGTATTGAAATATGAAATCTTGTGGTCTATTATTATGATTTGATATATATAGGTTAAACCTATAACTCACCAACATTTTTGTTGACGTTTTAAGCATGTTTATTCTCAGGTGATTATTAAGAGCTTCTGCTATCGCATACTTAAATAAGGACGAGATTTGGAGTCCATGCTTGTATGATATTGTGTAAAAACTGCATTCAAGAAACTTATTTTGTTGTAACATATTTGTATTGTAAACCATTATGTAATGGTCGTGTGTAAACAGGATATTTTAGATTATCATTATTTGATAATCTACGTAAAGCTTTTTAAACCTTTATTGATGAAATAAAGGTTATGGTTTGTTTTAAAATGAATGCAGTGTTTGAAAAACGTCTCATATAGAGGTCAAAACCTCGCAACGAAATCAATTAATATGAAACGTTTTTAATCAATAAGAACGGGACATTTCAGTTGGTATCCGAGCGTTGGTCTTAGAGAACCAGAAAATTTGCATTAGTGTGTCTTATCGAGTTTGTTAGGATGCATTAGTGAGTCTGGACTTCGACCGTGTTTTCTTTAAAAATGATTGCTTAACATTTTTGTTGGAAACTATATATTATTAACATGTATATATTATGTAATATATTAATCTCTTAACATGTTTGATATTGTTTGATAGATGTCTACCTCTAGCACAAATCCCATTGACTCACCTAATAATAACGAAGAGTCGAATATATATTGGACTGATTCACAAGTTCCCGAATCAGAACCGGAAGAGGAGGAACCGGAGGAGGAAATAGAACCGGTGGGGGAAATAATAAAACGGTTAAGTAAAAGAAAATCCTCAACCAACCGACCAAGGTTAATTATGGTCAATGGTGTTTCCACCAAGGAAGCAAAATATTGGGAGGATTACCAATTCTCCGATGAATCGGATTTCGATGAGAATTCCGATGATGTTATAGAAATTACCCCAACTGAATTTAAAAAGGCAAAAGAAAATAATAAGGGAAAGGGCATAAAAATAGAGAAATCTAATTCCAACCCCGATGAACTTTATATGTATCGTCAACCCCCGAAGCCCTTAAGTTGTAACAATGACCTAAAAACCTCTAAACCACCAGGTTTTTCTAAACCGTTGTGGAAAACGACAGCTCGTATTAGGGGAACATCATATATCCCTAGAAACTTGGCAAAACGAACCAAAACCGAAGAAGAAGAAACGAGCGAGTCGGAATAAGATAGTTGTATTCGTGTGGTGTAATATATGTAATATAGTGTGCATATGCTTTATGATATATGTAAAAATTGCTTGTATTAATAAGTATTTTTTTATGAATCTAACTCTTGTCTATTTTACAGTATAAAAACACAAAATGGATAGACAACCCAATATTTTAAGAGACCTATCCGGAGACATGATTGATGAAATCTTGTCTAGAGTCGGTCAGAATTCTTCGGCACAACTATTTACGGCGAAATCAGTTTGTAAGACATTCGAAGAACGTTCCAAGAATGTCTTGGTTTATAAGAGACTTTCGTTTGAAAGATGGGGGATATCACATTGGGAAACCCATAAGTTACGATGTGTTTACTTTGACGCATATATTGCGGGGAACCCAAATGCTATTTTACGCAACGGGTTAAGAAATTATTTTGACTCAATGTATCCGAAGATAGGACTTCATGATTTAGAAAAAGTGGCTAACATGCAACATAAAGAAGCAAGCTATGCTTACGGGTTAGTAATGTTCGCTTCTCACCAAAGTGAGAAAAGGAACATCGGGCTACAACTATTAAACAAAACGTTCCCACAAGTGACGGAGTCAGTAATTGGGGTAAGAAATGAGGTTTTTAGGTTATTACGAGACTGTTGGTCATTACGTAACCCTCGTCCCTTTGATGATGTTACAACACGCTGTCTTATCAACGGCCATAATGGTTATGTTCCACAAGACCAAGGATGGGAAGTAGTCCTAGTAAAACCAGAATGCATGACTTGTTTCTGGACGTATGAATTACGTGTCTTTATTGCCTTTGTTGAACGACTTGTGTACTAGCTAGAATTATCTTCACAACTATCTTGTATCAAAGTTATTGTGTGCTATATTTCATGCTTTATGTAAAATAAGCGGTATTGTAATTTGTAAAATATTGTATAAAAGTTTGAACGCAAAATATTATTATAATCAGTTTTTCATATAGAATTGTAGTAGTTGAATTGTATATTAGCTACTAAGTATGGACTTAACGGGTAGGTACTACCCGAATTTAAACTTATAAAACGCTAATATGAAGAAAAAGCTTTTATAAATGAGTTCATATTATGCTACGAAATACTATTAACTACTCTTAATATTCTGTATGATTAACTTGTTCCATTTGACTATTTTGAAGGAAATGGCACCGACTACTCGACACACCGTGAATATGAATGAAGAGGAATTCCGTACTTTTCTAGCTTCAAATATAGCCACAGTACAGGCTGCGCTACATACCAACAATAACCTTGGATCTAGCAGTACAGGAAATCGTGTAGGATGCACCTACAAAGAATTCACTGCATGCAAACCTTTGGAATTTGATGGAACCGGAGGACCGATCGGATTGAAACGGTGGACCGAGAAGGTCGAATCGGTGTTCGCCATAAGTAAGTGTACTGAAGAGGACAAAGTGAAGTACGCTACACATACCTTCACAGGTTCTGCGTTAACATGGTGGAATACCTATCTAGAGCAAGTGGGACAAGATGATGCGTACGCACTACTGTGGTCAGCATTCAAGCACTTGATGAACGAGAAGTACCGTCCCAGAACCGAGGTCAATAAGCTCAAGACAGAACTTAGAGGGTTACGAACCCAAGGATTTGATATTACCACGTACGAAAGACGATTCACAAAATTGTGCCTATTGTGTCCGGGAGCGTTCGAAGATGAGGAAGAGAAGATCGACGCGTTTGTGAAAGGATTACCGGAAAGAATCCAAGAAGATATAAGTTCACACGAGCCTGCCTCCATACAACAGGCATGTAGAATGGCTCACAAACTAGTGAACCAGATTGAGGAAAGAATTAAAGAACAAACGGTTGAAGAGGCCAATATGAAGCAAGTCAAAAGAAAGTGGGAGGAAAACGGTGATAAGAATCACCAATACAACAACAACAACAATTACAATAATAATCGCAACAATTATCCCAACAATCGCAACATCAATCACAACTACAGCAAACGGCCCAACAACAACAACAACAATAACAACAATAACAACAACAACAACAGCAGCAGCAACTACAACAATCATCCCAACAACAATAACAACCGCAACAACAACAACAATCAGAAGCAGCTATGCCAAAGGTGTGAAAAGTATCACTCGGGGTTCTGCACTAAATTTTGCAACAAGTGTAAAAGAAATGGTCATAGCGCGGCGAAGTGTGAGGTCTACGGACCAGGGGTTAACAGAACGAAAGGAACAAATGGCGTCGGAACGAGTAATGGCGGAGCAAGTAGTGTCGGAGCAAGTTATGCCAATGTAGTTTGTTATAAATGTGGAAAACTGGGCCACATTATTAGAAATTGCCCGAACCAGGAGAACACGAATGGACAAGGCCGCGAAAGAGTTTTCAATATTAATGCGGCAGAGGCACAGGAAGACCCGGAGCTTGTTACGGGTACGTTTCTTATTGACAATAAATCTGCTTACGTTTTATTTGATTCGGGTGCGGATAGAAGCTATATGAGTAGAGATTTTTGTGCTAAATTAAGTTGTCTATTGACGCCGTTGGATAGTAAATTTTTACTCGAATTAGTAAACGGTAAATTAATTTCAGCAGATAATATATGCCAGAATCGACAAATTAAACTGGGTAGTGAAATATTTAAGATTGATTTGATACCACTAGAGTTAGGGAGTTTTGATGTAATAGTTGGCATGGACTGGCTGAAGAAGGTGAAAGCAGAGATCGTATGTTATAAAAATGCAATTCGCATTGTACGAGAAGAAGGAGAACCTTTAATGGTGTACAGAGAAACGGGCAACATGAAGCTACATCTTATTAGTAATTTGAAGGCATAAAAACTAATAAGAAAAGGTTGCTATGCTGTTCTAGCACACGTCGAGAAAGTACAAACTGAAGAAAAGAGCATCAATGATGTTCCCGTCGCAAAAGAATTTCCCGATGTATTTCCGAAAGAATTACCGGGACTACCTCCACATTGATCTGTTGAATTTCAAATAGATCTTGTACCAGGAGCTGCACCAATAGCTTGAAATGTCCCGTTCTTATTGATTAAAAATGTTCCATATTAATTGATTTCGTTGCGAGGTTTTGACCTCTATATGAGACGTTTTTCAAAGACTGCATTCATTTTAAAACAAACCATAACCTTTATTTCATCAATAAAGGTTTAAAAAGCTTTACGTAGATTATCAAATAATGATAATCTAAAATATCCTGTTTACACACGACCATTACATAATGGTTTACAATACAAATATGTTACAACAAAATAAGTTTCTTGAATGCAGTTTTTACATAATATCATACAAGCATGGACTCCAAATCTCGTCCTTATTTAAGTATGCGATAGCAGAAGCTCTTAATAATCACCTGAGAATAAACATGCTTAAAACGTCAATAAAAATGTTGGTGAGTTATAGGTTTAACCTATATATATCAAATCATAATAATAGACCACAAGATTTCATATTTCAATACACATCCCATTCATAGAGATAAAAATCATTCATATGGTGAACACCTGGTAACCGACATTAACAAGATGCATATATAAGAATATCCCCATCATTCCGGGACACCCTTCGGATATGATATAAATTTCGAAGTACTAAAGCATCCGGTACTTTGGATGGGGTTTGTTAGGCCCAATAGATCTATCTTTAGGATTCGCGTCAATTAGGGTGTCTGTTCCCTAATTCTTAGATTACCAGACTTAATAAAAAGGGGCATATTCGATTTTGATAATTCAACCATGGAATGTAGTTTCACGTACTTGTGTCTATTTTGTAAATCATTTATAAAACCTGCATGTATTCTCATCCCAAAAATATTAGATTTTTAAAGTGGGACTATAACTCAATTTCACAGATTTTTGCTTCGTCGGGAAGTAAGACTTGGCCACTGGTTGATTCACGAACCTATAACAATATATACATATATATCAAAATATGTTCAAAATATATTTACAACACTTTTAATATATTTTGATGTTTTAAGTTTATTAAGTCAGCTGTCCTCGTTAGTAACCTACAACTAGTTGTCCACATTTAGATGTACAGAAATAAATCGATAAATATTATCTTGAATCAATCCACGACCCAGTGTATACGTATCTCAGTATTGATCACAACTCAAACTATATATTTTGGAATCAACCTCAACCCTGTATAGCTAACTCCAACATTCACATATAGAGTGTCTATGGTTGTTCCGAAATATATATAGATGTGTCGACATGATAGGTCAAAACATTGTATACGTGTCTATGGTATCTCAAGATTACATAATATACAATAGAAATTGATTAAGTTATGGTTGGAATAGATTTGTTACCAATTTTCATGTAGCTAAAATGAGAAAAATTATCCAATCTTGTTTTACCCATAACTTCTTCATTTTAAATCCGTTTTGAGTGAATCAAATTGCTATGGTTTCATATTGAACTCTATTTTATGAATCTAAACATAAAAATATAGGTTTATAGTCGGAAAAATAAGTTACAAGTCGTTTTTGTAAAGGTAGTCATTTCAGTCGAAAGAACGACGTCTAGATGACCATTTTAGAAAACATACTTTCACTTTGAGTTTAACCATAATTTTTGGATATAGTTTCATGTTCATAATAAAAATAATTTTCCCAGAATAACAACTTTTAAATCAAAGTTTATCATAGTTTTTAATTAACTAACCCAAAACAGCCCGCGGTGTTACTACGACGGCGTAAATCCGGTTTTACGGTGTTTTTCGTGTTTCCAGGTTTTAAATCATTAAGTTAGCATATCATATAGATATAGAACATGTGTTTAGTTGATTTTAAAAGTCAAGTTAGAAGGATTAAATTTTGTTTGCGAACAAGTTTAGAATTGACTAAACTATGTTCTAGTGATTACAAGTTTAAAACTTCGAATAAGATAGCTTTATATGTATGAATCGAATGATGTTATGAACATCATTACTACCTTAAGTTCCTTGGATAAATCTATTGGAAAGGAGAAAAAATAGATTTAGCTTCAACGGATCCTTGGATGTCTCGAAGTTCTTGAAGCAGAATGATGACACGAAAACAAGTTCAAGTAAGATCATCACTTTAAATAAGATTGTTATAGTTATAGAAATTGAACCAAAGTTTGAATATGATTATTACCTTGTATTACAATGATAACCTACTGTAAGAAACAAAGATTTCTTGAGGTTCGATGATCACCTTACAAGATTGCTAAGAGCTGATCATTGGAGTGTATATACCAATAGTACATACATCTAAAAGTTGTGTATTGTACGAGTACGAATACGGGTGCATATGAGTAGAATTGTTGATGAAACTGAACGAGGATGTAATTGTAAGCATTTTTGTTAAGTAGAAGTATTTTGATAAGTGTATTGAAGTCTTTCAAAAGTGTATAAATACATATTAAAACACTACATGTATATACATTTTAACTGAGTCGTTAAGTCATCGTTAGTCATTACATGTAAGTGTTGTTTTGAAACCTTTAGGTTAACGATCTTGTTAAATGTTGTTAACCCAATGTTTATAATATCAAATGAGATTTTAAATTATTATATTATCATGATATTATCATGTATGAATATCTCTTAATATGATATATATACATTAAATGTCTTTACAACGATAATCGTTACATATATGTCTCGTTTAAAAATCATTAAGTTAGTAGTCTTGTTTTTACATATGTAGTTCATTGTTAATATTCTTAATGATATGTTTACTTATCATAGTATCATGTTAACTATATATATATCCATATATATGTCATCATATAGTTTTTACAAGTATTAACGTTCGTGAATCACCGGTCAACTTGGGTGGTCAATTGTCTATATGAGACATATTTTAATTAATCAAGTCTTAACAAGTTTGATTGCTTAACATGTTGGAAACATTTAATCATGTAAATATCAATCTCAATTAATATATATAAACATGGAAAAGTTTGGGTCACTACAGTACCTACCCGTTAAATAAATTTCGTCCCGAAATTTTAAGCAGTTGGAGGTGTTGACGTATCTTCTGGAAATAAATGCGGGTATTTCTTCTTTATCTGATCTTTACGCTCCCAGGTGAACTCAGGTCCACTACGAGCATTCCATCGAACCTTAACAATCGGTATCTTATTTTGTTTAAGTCTCTTAACCTCACGATCCATTATTTCGACGGGTTCTTCAATGAATTGAAGTTTTTCATTGATTTGGATTTTGTCCAACGGAATAGTGAGATCTTCTTTAGCAAAACATTTCTGCAAATTTGAGACGTGGAAAGTGTTATGTACATCCGTGAGTTGTTGCGGTAACTCAAGTCGGTAAGCTATTGGTCCGACACGATCAATAATCTTGAATGGTCCAATATACCTTGGATTTAATTTCCCTCGTTTACCAAATCGAACAACGCCTTTCCAAGGTGCAATTTTAAGCATGACCATCTATCCAATTTCAAATTCTATATCTTTTCTTTTAATGTCAGCGTAGCTCTTTTGTCGACTTTGGGCGGTTTTCAACCGTTGTTGAATTTGGATGATCTTCTCGGTAGTTTCTTGTATAATCTCCAGATCCGTAATCTGTCTATCCCCCACTTCACTCTAACAAATCGGAGACCTGCACTTTCTACCATAAAGTGCTTCAAACGGTGCCATCTCAATGCTTGAATGGTAGCTGTTGTTGTAGGAAAATTCTGCTAACGGTAGATGTCGATCCCAACTGTTTCCGAAATCAATAACACATGCTCGTAGCATGTCTTCAAGCGTTTGTATCGTCCTTTCGCTCTGCCCATCAGTTTGTGGATGAAAGGCAGTACTCATGTCTAGACGAGTTCCTAATGCTTGCTGTAATGTCTGCCAGAATCTTGAAATAAATCTGCCATCCCTATCAGAGATAATAGAGATTGGTATTCCATGTCTGGAGACGACTTCCTTCAAATACAGTCATGCTAACTTCTCCATCTTGTCATCTTCTCTTATTGGCAGGAAGTGTGCTGATTTGGTGAGATGATCAACTATTACCCAAATAGTATCAAAACCACTTGCAGTCCTTGGCAATTTAGAGATGAAATCCATGGTAATGTTTTCCCATTTCCATTCCGGGATTTTGGGTTGTTGAAGTAGACCTGATGGTTTCTGATGCTCAGCTTTGACCTTAGAACACTTCAAACATTCTCCTACGTATTTAGCAATATCGGCTTTCATACCTGGCCACCAAAAATGTTTCTTAAGATCCTTGTACAACTTCCCCGTTCCAGGATGTATTGAGTATCTGGTTTTATGAGCTTCTCTAAGTACCATTTCTCTCATATCTCCAAATTTTGGTACCCAAATTCTTTCAGCCCTATACCGGGTTCCATCTTCCCGAATATTAAGATGCTTCTCCGATCCTTTGGGTATTTCATCCTTTAAATTTCCCTCTTTTAAAACTCCTTGTTGCGCCTCCTTTATTTGAGTAGTAAGGTTATTATTAATCATTATATTCATAGATTTTACTCGAATGGGTTCTCTGTCCTTCCTGCTCAAGGCATCGGCTACCACATTTGCCTTCCCCGGGTGGTAACGAATCTCAAAGTCGTAATCATTCAACAATTCAATCCACCTACGCTGCCTCATATTCAGTTGTTTCTGATTAAATATGTGTTGAAGACTTTTGTGGTCGGTATATATAATACTTTTGACCCCATATAAGTAGTGCCTCCAAGTCTTTAATGCAAAAACAACCGCGCCTAATTCCAAATCATGCGTCGTATAATTTTGTTCGTGAATCTTCAATTGTCTAGACGCATAAGCAATCACCTTCGTTCGTTGCGTTAATACACAACCGAAACCTTTCTTTGATGCGTCACAATAAATCACAAAATCATCATTCCCTTCAGGCAATGACAATATAGGTGCCGTAGTTAGCTTTTTCTTCAATAACTGAAACGCTTTCTCTTGTTCATCATTCCATTCAAATTTCTTCCCTTTATGCGTTAATGCAGTCAAGGGTTTTGCTATTCTGGAAAAGTCTTGGATGAACCTTCTGTAGTAACCAGCTAGTCCTAAAAACTGGCGTATGTGTTTCGGAGTTTTCGGGGTTTCTCACTTTTCAACAGTTTCTATCTTTGCCGGATCCACCTTAATACCTTATTTGTTCACTATGTGACCGAGGAATTGAACTTCTTCCAACCAAAATGCACACTTTGAAAACTTAGCGTACAATTCTTCCTTCCTCAATACTTCTAACACCTTTCTCAAATGTTCACCGTGTTCTTGGTCATTCTTTGAGTAAATAATTATGTCATCAATGAAAACAATGACAAACTTGTCAAGGTATGGTCCACACACTCGGTTCATAAGGTCCATGAACACAGCTGGTGCATTAGTTAAACCAAACGGCATGACCATAAACTCGTAATGACCGTAACGTGTTCTGAAAGCAGTCTTTGGAATATATCATCTTCTTTCACCCGCATTTGATGATACCCGAAACGTAAGTCAATCTTTGAATAAACAGACGAGCCTTGTAGTTGATCAAATAAGTCGTCGATTCTCGGTAGTGGGTAACGGTTTTTGATGGTAAGTTTGTTCAACTCTCTGTAGTCAATACACAACCTAAATATACCATCTTTCTTCTTGACAAACAAAACAGGAGCTCCCCACGGTGATGTGCTTGGTCGAATGAAACCACGCTCTAAAAGTTCTTGTAATTGGCTTTGCAGTTCTTTCATCTCGCTGGGTGCGAGTCTGTACAAATTGGCGTATTACCAAATCACGCCCGAGCTATTGGTGCAGCTCCTGGTACAAGATCTATTTGAAATTCAACGGATCGATGTGGGGGTAATCCCGGTAATTCTTTCGGAAATACATCGGGAAATTCTTTTGCAATGGGAATATCATTGATGCTCTTTTCTTCAGTTTCTACTTTCTCGACGTGTGCTAGAACAGCATAGCAACCTTTTCTTATTAGTTTTTTTGCCTTCAAATTACTAATAAGATGTAGCTTCGTGTTGCCCTTTTCTCCGTACACCATTAAGGGTTTTCCTTTTTCTCGTATAATGCGAATTGCATTTTTGTAACAAACGATCTCTGCTTTCACTTCTTTCAACCAGTCCATACCGATTATCACATCAAAACTCCCTAACTCTACTGGTATCAAATCAATCTTAAATGTTTCGCTAACCAGTTTAATTTCTCGATTCCGACATATATTATCTGCTGAAATTAATTTACCATTTGCTAATTCGAGTAAAAATTTACTATCCAAAGGCGTCAATGGATAACTTAATTTAGCAAAAAAATCTCTACTCATATAGCTTCTATCCGCACCCGAATCAAATAAAACGTAAGCAGATTTATTGTCAATAAGAAACGTACCCGTAACAAGCTCCGGGTCTTCCTGTGCCTCTGCCGCATTAATATTGAAAACTCTTCCGCGGCCTTGTCCATTCGTGTTCTCCTGGTTCGGGCAATTTCTAATAACGTGGCCCGGTTTTCCACATTTATAACAAACTACATTGGCATAACTTGCTCCGACACTACTTGCTCCGCCATTACTCGTTCCGACACCATTTGTTCCTTTCGTTCTATTAACCCCTGGTCCGTAGACCTCACATTTCGCCGCGCTATGACCATTTCTTTTACACTTGTTGCAAAATTTGGTGTAGAACTCCGAGTGATACTTTTCACACCTTTGGCATAGCTGCTTCTGATTGTTGTTGTTGTTGCGGTTATTATTGTTGTTGGGATGATTGTTGTAGTTGCTGTTGTTGTTGTTGTTGTTGTTGTTGGGCCGTTTGTTGTAGTTGCGATTGATGTTGCGATTGTTGGGATAATTGTTGCGATTATTATTGTAATTGCTGTTGTTGTTGTATTGGTGATTCTTATCACCGTTTTCCTCCCACTTTCTTTTGACCTGCTTCACATTGGCCTCTTCAGCAATCTGTTCTTTAATTCTTTCTTCAATCTGGTTCACTAGTTTGTGAGCCATTCTACATGCCTGTTGTATGGAGGCGGGCTCGTGTGAACTTATATCTTCTTGGATTCTTTCCGGTAATCATTTCACAAACGCGTCGATCTTCTCTTCCTCATCTTCGAACGCTCCCGGACACAATAGGCACAATTCTGTGAATCGTCTTTCGTACGTGGTAGTATCAAATCCTTGGGTTCGTAACCCTCTAAGTTCTATCTTGAGCTTATTGACCTCGGTTCTGGGACGGTACTTCTCATTCATCAAGTGCTTGAATGCTGACCACGGTAGTGCGTACGCATCGTCTTGTCCCACTTGCTCTAGATAGGTATTCCACCATGTTAACGTAGAACCTGTGAAGGTATGCGTAGCGTACTTCACTTTTTCCTCTTCAGTACACTTACTTATGGCAAACACCGATTCGACCTTCTCAGTCCACCGTTTCAATCCGATCGGTCCTTCGGTTCCATCAAATTCCAAAGGTTTGCAGGTAGTGAATTCTTTGTAGGTGCATCCTGCCCGATTTCCTGTACTGCTAGATCCAAAGTTATTGTTGGTATGTAGCGCAGCCTGTACTGCGGCTATGTTTGAAGCTAGAAAAGTACGGAATTCCACATCATTCATATTCACGGTGTGTCGAGTAGTCGGTGCCATTTCCTTCAAAATAGTCAAATGGAACAAGTTAATCATACAGAATATTAAGAGTAGTTAATAGTATTTCGTAGCATAATATGAACTCATTTATAAAAGCTTTTTCTTCATATTATTGTTTTATAAGTTTAAATTCGGGTAGTACCTACCGTTAAGTTCATACTTAGTAGCTAATATACAATTCAACTACTACAATTCTATATGAAAAACTGATTATAATAATATTTCGCGTTCAAACTTTTACACAATATTTTACAAACTTACAATACCGCTTATTTTACATATAGCTTGAAATATAGCACACAATAAATTTGATACAAGATGGTTGTGAAGATAATTCTAGCTAGTACACAAGTCGTTCAGCAAAGGCAATAAAGACACGTATTTCATACGTCCAGAAACAAGTCATGCATTCTGGTTTTACTAGGACTACTTCCCATCCTTGGTCTGGTGGAACATAACTGCTATGGCCGTTGATAAGACAGCTTGTTGTAACGTTGTCAAAGGGACGAGGGTTACGTAATGACCAACAGTCTCGTAATAACCTAAAAACCTCATTTCTTACCCCAATTACCGACTCCGTCACTTGTGGGAACGTTTTGTTTAATAGTTGTAGCCCGATGTTCTTTTTCTCACTTTGGTGAGAAGCGAACATTACTAACCCGTAAGCATAGCATGCTTCTTTATGTTGCATGTTAGCCGCTTTTTCTAAATCATGAAGTCCTATATTCGGATACATTGAGTCAAAATAATTTCTTAACCCGTTGCGTAAAATAGCATTTGGGTTCCCCGCAATATATGCGTCAAAGTAAACACATCGTAACTTATGGGTTTCCCAATGTGATATCCCTCATCTTTCAAACGAAAGTCTCTTATAAACCAAGACATTCTTGGAACGTTCCTCGAATGTCTTACAAACTGATTTCGCCGTAAATAGTTGTGCCGAAGAATTCTGGCCGACTCTAGACAAGATTTCATCAATCATGTCTCCGGGTAGGTCTCTAAAAATATTGGGTTGTCTATCCATTTTGTGTTTTTATACTGTAAAATAGACAAGAGTTAGATTCATAAAAAAAAAATACTTATTAATACAAGGAATTTTTACACATATCATAAAGCATAAGCACACTATATTACATATATTACACCACACGAATACAACTATCTTATTCCGACTCGCTTGTTTCTTCTTCTTCGGTTTTGGTTCGTTTTGCCAAGTTTCTAGTGATATATGATGTTCCCCTAATACGAGCTGTCGTTTTCCACAACGATTTAGAAAATCCTGGTGGTTTAGAGGTTCCCGGGTCATTGTTACAACTTAAGGGCTTCGGGGGTTGACGATACATATAAAGTTCATCGGGGTTGGAATTAGATTTCTCTATTTTTATGCCCTTTTCCTTATTATTTTCTTTTGCCTTTTTAAATTCAGTTGGGGTAATTTCTATAACATCATCGGAATTCTCGTCGGAATCCGATTCATCGGAGAATTGGTAATCCTCCCAATATTTTGCTTCCTTGGCGGAAACACCATTGACCATAATTAACCTTGGTCGGTTGATTGAGGATTTTCTTTTACTTAAGCGTTTTATTATTTCCTCCACCGGTTCTATTTCTTCATCCGGTTTCGATTCTTCTTCCGGTTCCGATTCTTCTTCAGGTTCCGACTCTTCTTCCGGTTCCTCTTCGGGAACTTGTGAATCAGTCCACGAATCATTCCAATTTACATTTAACTCTTCATTATTATTAGGTGAGTCAATGGGACTTGTTCTAGAGGTAGACATCTATCACATAATATCAAACACGTTAAGATATTAATATATCACATAATATTCACATGTTAAAAATATATAGTTTCCAACAAAATTTGTTAAGCAATCATTTTTCAAGTAAATACGGTCAAAGTCCAGACTCACTAATGCATCCTAACAAACTCGATAAGACACACTAATGCAAAATTCAGGTTCTCTAAGACCAACGCTCTGATACCAACTGAAATGTCCCGTTCTTATTGATTAAAAACGTTCCATATTAATTGATTTCGTTGCGAGGTTTTGACCTCTATATAAGACGTTTTTCAAAGACTGCATTCATTTTAAAACAAACCATAACCTTTATTTCATCAATAAAGGTTTAAAAATCTTTACGTAGATTATCAAATAATGATAATCTAAAATATCCTGTTTACACACGACCATTACATAATGGTTTACAATACAAATATGTTACAACAAAATAAGTTTCTTGAATGCAGTTTTTACACAATATCATACAAGCATGGACTCCAAATCTCATCCTTATTTAAGTATGCGACAGCGGAAGCTCTTAATAATCACCTGAGAATAAACATGCTTAAAACGTCAACAAAAATGTTGGTGAGTTATAGGTTTAACCTATATATATCAAATCATAATAATAGACCACAAGATTTCATATTTCAATACACATCCCATTCATAGAGATAAAAATCATTCATATGGTGAACACCTGGTAACAGACATTAACAAGATGCATATATAAGAATATCCCCATCATTCCGGGACACCCTTCGGATATGATATAAATTTCGAAGTACTAAAGCATCCGGTACTTTGGATGGGGTTTGTTAGGCCCAATAGATCTATCTTTAGGATTCGCGTCAATTAGGGTGTCTGTTCCCTAATTCTTAGATTACCAGACTTAATAAAAAGGGGCATATTCGATTTCGATAATTCAACCATAGAATATAGTTTCACGTACTTGTGTCTATTTTGTAAATCATTTATAAAACCTGCATGTATTCTCATCCCAAAAATATTAGATTTTAAAAGTGGGACTATAACTCACTTTCACAGATTTTTACTTCGTCGGAAAGTAAGACTTGGCCACTGGTTGATTCACGAACCTATAACAATATATACATATATATCAAAGTATGTTCAAAATATATTTACAACACTTTTAATATATTTTGATATTTTAAGTTTATTAAGTCAGCTGTCCTCGTTAGTAACCTACAACTAGTTGTCCACAGTTAGATGTACAGAAATAAATCGATAAATATTATCTTGAATTAATCCACGACCCAGTGTATACGTATCTCAGTATTGATCACAACTCAAACTATATATATTTTGGAATCAACCTCAACCCTGTATAGCTAACTCCAACATTCACATATAGAGTGTCTATGGTTGTTCCGAAATATATATAGATGTGTCGACATGTGTAACGACCCGCACTTTTTCGATCGTTCTATACTTATAAGATTGATATTTACATAAATTAAACATTACCAACTTGATAAGCAATCCAAATTGTTGAGACTTATGTTTCCGAAAAGAGTTTTACACAACGTTTGACCGTCTAGTTTGACCGATGATATCACGAACTATACAATATATGATAATTATACGTTTGTGTATATATATGTATATATACATATTTAACATGATTAAAGAATGTTTTAATATCTCATTTTGTATTAATAACAATAAGTTACAAGTATATTTTGAAACTACTAACTTAAGTTTTCAAAACGATAACTATACGTAACGTTATTTGACATAAATACTTAAGACTTATAATGTTATACATATATTGTATAAGTAATGTATTTAATCACTTTTAAAGACTTAAATACATAAAACCATATAAGTGTATTCACAAAAGATAGCTATATTTGAATCCTCATTCCATTTTTCACAAAATTTCTATACGTATATCTACGGTATATGTACCGTATCATACCCAGCTCCTATACGTATTTACTAATAGTAAATACACATCAAAATCACCACCTAACCAGCCATTGTTCATGCCATGAGGGCTAGGTAATTGAATTTGGAAGCAATTAGGACTAGATACATAAAATTATAACTTGAAAATTTTGTCCATATACACCATGATACACGTTTTTTTTTGGTGTATATATACATGCTCATTTTGATCCATTTTTACTACCATTTTCTTATCAAAAACACACACTCTTTCTTACTCTCTAAACTCCATAACAATCCAGCAAATAACCAAGAAGATCTAGCCATAAAAACCATACTAAAACACCATAAGAAAACTCTTACAACAACACTTCAAGAAAACCTTCCAAGAACACCAACTTACTTCCAATCTTTCATCCACTTCTATCACCCTTTTGATTCTAGCTTCTTACTCCTCTTTTACAGCAAACTTATCCAAGGAACTTGAGGTAGAATCTATGTTCATAACCTTATTCAATTCATATATATATAGCTATCTTATTTTGTGGTACAAAAGTTTAACAACAAGAACATAGTTTGAATGTTTTCAAACTTGTTTGCAAACTAAATAGATCCTTCTAACTTAACTTTTAAAATACTTCAAGACATGTAACATAACTTATTTATATGTTAATTTAACAAGGTAAAACTTGGTTTTTCAAAGTATAAGTATTTTTGGAAAAATGGTCATTAAATGATTTTGTTGTAACAAAAATGTTTAACTTCATATGTTTCACTAAACTTTCACCTATGCCGTATGATTTTGAATACAAACCAAGGTATTTACAGTTCATAGTCTTAAAGAAGAACTCGATCCAAGAAGATGGCAATTTGAATCAACGAAAACGGACTTGTAACGAAGAAACTATGACCGAAACAAAATTGGTTATCCAAGACTTAATTGACTTCGGGATTCATTGGAAAAATTTACATAAAATCACATCTTTATAAGATAACATGATATTTTATATATATGTACTCATAATTCAATTTCATATGGTTCAGGATCACCCGTAAGCAACACGAGAAGATTAATCATAAGATCCCATGTTTGTACGCAACACGTCATTTGACAACACCGGTACTTTATGTACGCAATACGTCATTTGACAACACCGGTACCGTGGGTCAAGATTAATCTCGACCAATTCATATACGTTGGGGTTTTATTTATTTCGTTGGGGGTTTGGTTTATTTCATTGCGGGTATATTAAACATCTAAAAATGAACCATTTAAATTGAGTTACTAACAAAGAAATGCTAACTACGGACTAAGGAATTATTCTAAGTATTAAAAGTATAACAAGTATATATATATATAACGTTTGTTTTAAAATGAAAACATATTGATATATTATATATGGATAGGTTCGTGATATCAACCGGAAGACCGAGTCAAATTATATATATCATCAAGACAAGAGTGAGTATATAGTCCCACTTTTAAACTCTAAATATTTCGGGATGAGAATACATGTATTTTATGTCTTACATTATGGACACAAGTAACTGAAAAATATATTCTACGTTGAGTTGTACCACTGGCATACTTCCCTGTAGCTTGGTAACTAATATTTACAGCGGTATTGTAAACGCGAATCCTGTTGATAGATCTATCGGGCCTGACAACCCCAACCGGACTGGACGACCAGTATTCAACGGTTGCACAGTACTTCGTTTTGTGACTACACTTGGTACGGTGTAGTAAGATTTCATATTAAAGGGAATATGCGACGTGAAAATGTTAAGTATGGTTACCAAGTGCTCAACCACTTAGAATACTTTTATTAAACTGTTTATATACGAAATCTTGTGGTCTATATATATATTGCTGCAGGCATTAAACCTATATCTCACCAACTTTATGTTGACCTTTTAAAACATGTCTATTCTCAGGTGATTTCTAAAGCTTCCGCTGCATCATGTTGGATCTAACCAGGATCTTGCGTACGCATGTTTGTGTCAAAAATAAAACTGCATATCCGAGATGTTGTATTGTAAAATATGCTAGAAACCGTGTTGTTGTCATCATTTGTAAAGTTTGTAAGTCGAAGATTATCGCTAAACGTTAATCTTCTTTTTATTGTCTTAAGCTTGTAACAAAAATAATGGTTATGGTTTGTAATGTATAATATATGCAGTTTTCTTTCAAAAATGTCTCATATAGAGGTCAATACCTCGCAATGAAATCATACGTTATCTAACACGTTCTTATGGTTAAGGACGGGTTATGACATGTGGTATCAGAGCGTTGGTCTTAGCGAACCAGGTTTGCATTAGTGTGTCTAACCAAGAAGTCGTTAGGATACATAAGTAAAGTCTGGACTTTGACCGGGTCTGATTTTAAAAACCATTGCTTATCACTGTTGGTTAAAAATTTATATGTAAATATTATGTAAGTACTAATGGGTTAGTTGTTATGTGATAGATGTCGGGCTCGAAACTTATTATCACATTCAGCGACTCCGAATCAGAACCTTCAGATTGTGTTTCAGTCATTAACATATCCGATGACGAAAGTGGTATTTTTGGGGAAGACTCACAATTTCCGGATGAACCAACTATAGAAATATCGGAAAGTGAACCCGAGGAGGAAAGTGAACCCGAGGAAATTACGAAAGAAAAATACGATCAAGGAAAGAAACGAAAAGCTAGTGAATTAGAAAATCCAAATCCCGAGTTTAATGAGAATGAAGTGGCACCAATTCCACTAAACACTACCACCCCTATCCCCGCTATTCCTATTAGTGCTATCCCGGCGTCTAGTTCTTCGGCTCCTCAGCCAAAACGTAGGGAGACAGCTAGGATTCGCGTTGGGGGATTCCCTGGACATAAATGTTTTGGGAAATAGATCAAACGATGCGCTGCCGAATTAAACCATGGAATCAAATAATGTTTTGTATAATATTATTAGTGTGGTTTGTTTAATGTTCGATGTAAGATAAGCATATGTAAAATAGCGAAGTATGAAATGCAATAATTTTCCATGGTTAAGTATTATTTAGATTGTAGTAATTGGTTCTGTACTAAGCTATTAAGTATGAACATTAACGGGTAGGTACTACCCTAGATATAATTATAAAACGCTAATAAGAAGAAAAGGCTTTTATAATAATACCTGGTTCATATTATTAACAAGCTATAAATGTACTATAAATACACACTACATCTATAATATTCCATGTGAATAATTATTTTCTTTCATTAGGAAATGGCGCGATTGAATCGAATGACGGAACAAGAACTCGAGGAACTCATCAACCAGCGAGTGAACGACAGAATGTTATGGGTTGAGGCTGCAAGAGCTGCTGCAGTTAACCCAAATCCTCGTGTAGGATGCTCCTACAAGACGT
This sequence comes from Rutidosis leptorrhynchoides, assembly GCF_046630445.1. Classification (NCBI taxonomy): domain Eukaryota; kingdom Viridiplantae; phylum Streptophyta; class Magnoliopsida; order Asterales; family Asteraceae; genus Rutidosis; species Rutidosis leptorrhynchoides. Next base: position 236,843,687 of record NC_092339.1, read on the forward strand.
TTCAAGCTTGCAAGCCCTCATCATTCAGTGGAACGGAAGGACCGATCGGTTTAACCCGATGGATAGAAAAGATGGAGACGGTGTTTAAAATCAGTGGTTGTGATGAAAAAGACATGACCAAGTTTGCATCGTGCACTTTACAAGATAGTGCACTCACATGGTGGAAGAATTATGTGAAGGCGGTAGGAGGAGATGTAGCTTATGATACTCCATGGGAAGAATTCAAAGCGATGATAATCACCGAGTATTGTCCAAGGAATGAGGTTATTAAGTTAGAAGATGAGTTACGAAGTTTGAAGGTGGTTGGTACTGAAATCACCAACTACAATCAGCGATTCATGGAATTGGTTTTACTATGTCCTGAATTGGTTCCAACCGAAGCACGGAAGATTGAAATGTACAAAGGTGGTTTGCCCAAAAAGGTCAAGGCAAACGTTACAGCATCGAAACCTAAGACAATTCATGAAGCTATAACCATGGCGAACGAGTTAATGGATCAGGTCATTCTGGATAAGAAAGCATCCAATACTGATGTGAAGGTATCAGGTAACAAAAGAAAGTGGAATGGAAATTATGATCGAGGTAACCAACAACAATCTTTTAAGAAACAAGAAACCATACAAGGTGCAGGTGGTGGTTCAAGCTTTGGTTATAAAGGACAAAGTCCTTTATGCAACCGTTGTCACAAACATCATTTTGGTTACTGTAGTGTGTTGTGCACTAAATACAATAGACAGGGACATCTTGCTGAAGATTGTAAGGCTCTCGTTACAAATGGTAACAAGACTCCTGCCACCAACGCAAATAGAACTGCTTTGGCTAACATTACTTGTTTTGGGTGTGGAAAACAAGGTCACTATAAGAGCCAGTGCCCAAATCAGAATGGCGGACCTGCACGTGGAAGAGCGTTTGTTATTAATGCTAGAGAGGCACGAGAAGACCCGGAACTTGTTACGGGTACGTTTACCATTAATAACTTATCAGCATCTATTTTATTTGATACTGGCGCCGATAGAAGTTACGTGTGTATAAATTTTTACACTAAATTGAATTGTTCATCATTACCTCTAGATGCTAAGTACTTGATTGAGTTAGCTAATGGTAAGCTAATTAAAGCCGATAAAATTTGTCGTGATTGTAAGATAAATTTAGCCGGAGAAACGTTTAAAATCGACTTAATACCCGTAGAATTGGGAGGTTTTGATGTAATAGTCGGCATGGACTGGATGTCCAAAATAGGAGCGGAAGTTGTTTGTGCTAAGAAGGCAATTCGTATTCCTGGTAAGGATAAAATACCGGTGATGATTTATGGAGAGAAGGGTAATTCAAAGCTAAAACTCATTAGCTGTTTGAAAGCCAAGAAGTGTTTAGAAAAGGGATGTTACGCTATTTTAGCACATGTTAATAAAATCGAAAAGAAAGAAAAGTGCATCAACGACGTGCCTGTGGCAAGAGATTTTCCTGAAGTTTTTCCGGAAGAATTGCCGGGATTACCTCCATTTAGATCGGTAGAATTTCAAATAGATTTAGTACCAGGAGCTGCACCAGTGGCTCGTGCGCCATATAGACTTGCACCGTCCGAATTAAAAGAACTTCAAAGTCAGTTAAAAGAATTATTGGACCGTGGATTCATACGACCAAGTACATCACCGTGGGGAGCTCCAATTTTGTTTGTCAAGAAGAAAGACGGATCTTTCCGAATGTGTATAGATTATCGTGAATTAAATAAGTTAACTATCAAGAATCGGTATCCACTACCGAGAATTGATGACTTATTTGATCAATTGCAAGGATCATGTGTTTATTCGAAAATCGACTTAAGATCGGGCTATCATCAACTACGCGTTAAAGAAGAGGACATTCCGAAAACTGCTTTTCGGACACGTTATGGTCATTATGAATTTTTGGTTATGCCGTTTGGATTGACGAATGCGCCAGCTGTATTCATGGACCTCATGAATCGAGTTTGTAGTCCGTATTTAGATAAGTTTGTTATCGTTTTCATTGATGATATTCTTATCTATTCCAAGAGTGAGCAAGAGCATGAAGAGCATTTAAGGTTGATACTGGAGTTGTTGAGAAAAGAACAACTGTATGCTAAATTTTCTAAGTGTGCTTTCTGGTTGAAAGAAGTGCAATTTCTTGGTCACGTTGTTAATAGCGAAGGAATTCAGGTTGATCCAGCAAAAACTGAAGCCATTGAAAAATGGGAGACTCCTAAGACACCAATGCAGATACGCCAATTTTTGGGTTTAGCCGGTTATTATAGAAGGTTTATTCAAGATTTTTCTCGAATAGCTAAGCCGTTGACAGCATTAACGCAAAAAGGGAAGAAATACGAATGGACCTCGGAGCAGGAGAACGCATTTCAATTATTGAAGAAGAAGTTAACTACGGCGCCTATTTTATCGTTACCAGAAGGGAACGATGATTTTGAAATATATTGTGACGCTTCGCGACAAGGTTTTGGTTGTGTTCTTATGCAACGGAAGAAAGTTATTGCATTTGCATCCCGACAATTGAAGATTCACGAGCGAAATTATACGACGCATGATCTAGAATTGGGAGCAGTCGTGTTTGCATTGAAGATGTGGAGACACTACTTGTATGGGGTTAAATTCACTGTGTTTACTGATCATAAAAGCCTTCAACATATTTTTGATCAGAAACAATTGAACATGAGGCAACGTAGGTGGGTCGAGTTAATAAACGACTATGATTGTGAAATTCGTTATCATCCCGGAAAGGCGAACGTGGTGGCCGATGCTTTAAGCAGAAAGGAACGAGAACCAATTCGAGTTCGAGCAATGAATATAAAAATTCGCATGAATCTCAACTCACAAATCAAAGAAGTTCAACAAGAAGCACTCAATAAAGAAAACATAAAGAATGAAATAATGAAGAAGTATGAGAAGCAACTCGTTATACGGGAAGACGGAATTAGATATTTTGCAAATCGTATTTGGGTACCGAAGTTGGGTGGATTAAGGAAGTTGATATTGAACGAGGCACATAAGACAAGATACTCGATACATCCTGGAGTTGGAAAGATGTATCAAGATCTTAAGACACGTTATTGGTGGCCTAACTTAAAGACCGACGTTGCAACATATGTTGGGGAATGTTTGACTTGTTCCAAAGTCAAAGCAGAACATCAAAAGCCGTCAGGGTTACTTCAACAACTAGAAATCCCAGAATGGAAATGGGATGGTATTACCATGGATTTCATCACGAAGTTACCAAAGACTGCCTGGGGATACGACACCATTTGGGTGATTGTTGATCGTCTCACCAAGTCTGCACATTTCTTGCCTATAAAGGAAACAGATAGAATGGAGAAACTATTACGATTGTATATAAAGGAAGTTGTTTCAAGGCATGGAATACCTATTTCCATTATATCCGATCGTGATAGTAGATTTACCTCAAAGTTTTGGCAATCACTACAGGAGGCACTAGGAACTCGTTTGGATATGAGTACCGCATATCATCCGCAGACCGACGGGCAGAGTGAAAGAACAATTCAGACTCTTGAAGACATGCTCAGGGCATGTGTGATCGATTTTGGAAACGGATGGGATAAATATCTACCGTTAGCAGAATTCTCGTATAATAATAGTTATCATGCGAGCATTGGAGCTGCGCCATTCGAAGCATTGTATGGAAGGAAGTGTAGATCTCCTATCTGTTGGAATGAAGTAGGAGATCGACAATTAACTGGTCCCGAGATCATACATGAAACGACTGAGAAGATAGTGCAAATCAAGGAGAGATTAAAAACAGCCCGCAGTCGCCAAAAGAGCTACGCCGATGTCCGAAGGAAACCATTAGAGTTTCAGGTCGGGGACATGGTTATGCTAAAGGTGTCACCTTGGAAAGGTGTGATACGTTTTGGAAAAAGGGGTAAACTGAACCCAAGGTACGTAGGCCCGTTTAAGATCATCGAACGCATTGGACCGGTAGCTTATCGGCTCGAGTTACCGCAACAACTCGCTGGAGTACATAATACCTTTCACGTCTCAAACCTGAAGAAGTGTCTTGCAAAGGAAGACCTCACCATTCCTCTTGAAGAAATCCATGTCGATGAGAAACTACAATTCGTCGAAGAACCAATCGAAATCATGGACCGTGAAGTTAAACAGCTCAAACAGAGCAATATACCGATTGTTAAGGTTCGTTGGAATGCTAGAAGAGGTCCCGAGTTTACGTGGGAACGAGAGGATCAAATGAAACAAAAGTATCCACACTTGTTTCTCGATAACGCAAAATAGGTACAATTTTAAAATTTCGGGACGAAATTTATTTAACGGGGAGGTAATGTAACGACCCGCACTTTTTCGATCGTTCTATACTTATAAGATTGATATTTACATAAATTAAACATTACCAACTTGATAAGCAATCCAAATTGTTGAGACTTATGTTTCCGAAAAGAGTTTTACACAACGTTTGACCGTCTAGTTTGACCGATGATATCACGAACTATACAATATATGATAATTATACGTTTGTGTATATATATGTATATATACATATTTAACATGATTAAAGAATGTTTTAATATCTCATTTTGTATTAATAACAATAAGTTACAAGTATATTTTGAAACTACTAACTTAAGTTTTCAAAACGATAACTATACGTAACGTTATTTGACATAAATACTTAAGACTTATAATGTTATACATATATTGTATAAGTAATGTATTTAATCACTTTTAAAGACTTAAATACATAAAACCATATAAGTGTATTCACAAAAGATAGCTATATTTGAATCCTCATTCCATTTTTCACAAAATTTCTATACGTATATCTACGGTATATGTACCGTATCATACCCAGCTCCTATACGTATTTACTAATAGTAAATACACATCAAAATCACCACCTAACCAGCCATTGTTCATGCCATGAGGGCTAGGTAATTGAATTTGGAAGCAATTAGGACTAGATACATAAAATTATAACTTGAAAATTTTGTCCATATACACCATGATACACGTTTTTTTTTGGTGTATATATACATGCTCATTTTGATCCATTTTTACTACCATTTTCTTATCAAAAACACACACTCTTTCTTACTCTCTAAACTCCATAACAATCCAGCAAATAACCAAGAAGATCTAGCCATAAAAACCATACTAAAACACCATAAGAAAACTCTTACAACAACACTTCAAGAAAACCTTCCAAGAACACCAACTTACTTCCAATCTTTCATCCACTTCTATCACCCTTTTGATTCTAGCTTCTTACTCCTCTTTTACAGCAAACTTATCCAAGGAACTTGAGGTAGAATCTATGTTCATAACCTTATTCAATTCATATATATATAGCTATCTTATTTTGTGGTACAAAAGTTTAACAACAAGAACATAGTTTGAATGTTTTCAAACTTGTTTGCAAACTAAATAGATCCTTCTAACTTAACTTTTAAAATACTTCAAGACATGTAACATAACTTATTTATATGTTAATTTAACAAGGTAAAACTTAGTTTTTCAAAGTATAAGTATTTTTGGAAAAATGGTCATTAAATGATTTTGTTGTAACAAAAATGTTTAACTTCATATGTTTCACTAAACTTTCACCTATGCCGTATGATTTTGAATACAAACCAAGGTATTTACAGTTCATAGTCTTAAAGAAGAACTCGATCCAAGAAGATGGCAATTTGAATCAACGAAAACGGACTTGTAACGAAGAAACTATGACCGAAACAAAATTGGTTATCCAAGACTTAATTGACTTCGGGATTCATTGGAAAAATTTACATAAAATCACATCTTTATAAGATAACATGATATTTTATATATATGTACTCATAATTCAATTTCATATGGTTCAGGATCACCCGTAAGCAACACGAGAAGATTAATCATAAGATCCCATGTTTGTACGCAACACGTCATTTGACAACACCGGTACTTTATGTACGCAATACGTTATTTGACAACACCGGTACCGTGGGTCAAGATTAATCTCGACCAATTCATATACGTTGGGGTTTTATTTATTTCGTTGGGGGTTTGGTTTATTTCATTGCGGGTATATTAAACATCTAAAAATGAACCATTTAAATTGAGTTACTAACAAAGAAATGCTAACTACGGACTAAGGAATTATTCTAAGTATTAAAAGTATAACAAGTATATATATATATAACGTTTGTTTTAAAATGAAAACATATTGATATATTATATATGGATAGGTTCGTGATATCAACCGGAAGACCGAGTCAAATTATATATATCATCAAGACAAGAGTGAGTATATAGTCCCACTTTTAAACTCTAAATATTTCGGGATGAGAATACATGTATTTTATGTCTTACATTATGGACACAAGTAACTGAAAAATATATTCTACGTTGAGTTGTACCACTGGCATACTTCCCTGTAGCTTGGTAACTAATATTTACAGCGGTATTGTAAACGCGAATCCTGTTGATAGATCTATCGGGCCTGACAACCCCAACCGGACTGGACGACCAGTATTCAACGGTTGCACAGTACTTCGTTTTGTGACTACACTTGGTACGGTGTAGTAAGATTTCATATTAAAGGGAATATGCGACGTGAAAATGTTAAGTATGGTTACCAAGTGCTCAACCACTTAGAATACTTTTATTAAACTGTTTATATACGAAATCTTGTGGTCTATATATATATTGCTGCCGGCATTAAACCTATATCTCACCAACTTTATGTTGACCTTTTAAAACATGTCTATTCTCAGGTGATTTCTAAAGCTTCCGCTGCATCATGTTGGATCTAACCAGGATCTTGCGTACGCATGTTTGTGTCAAAAATAAAACTGCATATCCGAGATGTTGTATTGTAAAATATGCTAGAAACCGTGTTGTTGTCATCATTTGTAAAGTTTGTAAGTCGAAGATTATCGCTAAACGTTAATCTTCTTTTTATTGTCTTAAGCTTGTAACAAAAATAATGGTTATGGTTTGTAATGTATAATATATGCAGTTTTCTTTCAAAAATGTCTCATATAGAGGTCAATACCTCGCAATGAAATCATACGTTATCTAACACGTTCTTATGGTTAAGGACGGGTTATGACAACATGATAGGTCGAAACATTGTATACGTGTCTATGGTATCTCAAGATTACATAATATACAATACAAGTTGATTAAGTTATGGTTGGAATAGATTTGTTACCAATTTTCACGTAGCTAAAATGAGAAAAATTATCCAATCTTGTTTTACCCATAACTTCTTCATTTTAAATTGGTTTTGAGTGAATCAAATTGCTGTGCTTTCATATTGAACTCTATTTTATGAATCTAAACAGAAAAAGTATAGGTTTATAGTCGGAAAAATAAGTTACAAGTCATTTTTGTAAAGGTAGTCATTTCAGTCGAAAGAACGACGTCTAGATGACCATTTTAGAAAACATACTTCCACTTTGAGTTTAACCATAATTTTTGGATATAGTTTCATGTTCATAATAAAAATCATTTTCTCAGAATAACAACTTTTAAATCAAAATTTATCATAGTTTTTAATTAACTAACCCAAAACAGCCCGCGGTGTTACTACGACGGCGTAAATCCGGTTTTACGGTGTTTTTCGTGTTTCCAGGTTTTAAATCATTAAGTTAGCATATCATATAGATATAGAACATGTGTTTAGTTGATTTTAAAAGTCAAGTTAGAAGGATTAACTTTTGTTTGCGAATAAGTTTAGAATTGACTAAACTATATTCTAGTGATTACAAGTTTAAACCTTCGAATAAGATAGCTTTATATGTATGAATCGAATGATGTTATGAACATCATTACTACCTTAAGTTCCTTGGGTAAATCTACAGGAAAAGAGAAAAAATGGATTTAGCTTCAACGGATCCTTGGATGGCTCGAAGTTCTTGAAGCAGAATCATGACACGAAAACAAGTTCAAGTAAGATCATCACTTGAAATAAGATTGTTATAGTTATAGAAATTGAACCAAAGTTTGAATATGATTATTACCTTGTATTAGAATGATAACCTACTATAAGAAACAAATATTTCTTGAGGTTGGATGATCACCTTACAAGATTGGAAGTGAGCAAGCAAACTTGAAAGTATTCTTGATTTTATGTAACTAGAACTTGTAGAATTTATGAAGAACACTTAGAACTTGAAGATAGAACTTGAGAGAGATCAATTAGATGAAGAAAATTGAAGAATGAAAGTGTTTGTAGGTGTTTTTGGTCGTTGGTGTATGGATTAGATATAAAGGATATGTAATTTTGTTTTCATGTAAATAAGTCATGAATGATTACTCATATTTTTGTAATTTTATGAGATATTTCATGCTAGTTGCCAAATGATGGTTCCCACATGTGTTAGGTGACTCACATGGGCTGCTAAGAGCTGATCATTGGAGTGTATATACCAATAGTACATACATCTAAAAGTTGTGTATTGTACGAGTACGAATACGGGTGCATACGAGTAGAATTGTTGATGAAACTGAACGAGGATGTAATTGTAAGCATTTTTGTTAAGTAGAAGTATTTTTATAAGTGTATTGAAGTCTTTCAAAACTATATAAATACATATTAAAACACTACATGTATATACATTTAACTGAGTCGTTAAGTCATCGTTAGTCGTTACATGTAAGTGTTGTTTTGAAACCTTTAGGTTAACGATCTTGTTAAATGTTGTTAACCCAATGTTTATACTATCAAATGAGATTTTAAATTATTATATTATCATGATATTATCATGTATGAATATCTCTTAATATGATATATATACATTAAATGTCTTTACAACGATAATCGTTACATATATGTCTCGTTTAAAAATCATTAAGTTAGTAGTCTTGTTTTTACATATGTAGTTCATTGTTAATATACTTAATGATATGTTTACTTATCATAGTATCATGTTAACTATATATATATCCATATATATGTCATCATATAGTTTTTACATGTTTTAACGTTCGTGAATCACCGGTCAACTTGGGTGGTCAATTGTCTATATGAGACGTATTTCAATTAATCAAGTCTTAACAAGTTTGATTGCTTAACATGTTGGAAACATTTAATCATGTAATTATCAATCTCAATTAATATATATAAACATGGAAAAGTTCGCGTCACTACATAGCTCGTGCTCCTTATAGACTCGCACCCAGCGAGATGAAAGAACTGCAAAGCCAACTTCAAGAACTATTAGAACGTGGTTTCATTCGACCAAGCACATCACCATGGGGAGCTCCTATTTTGTTTGTCAAGAAGAAGGATGGTACATTTAGGTTGTGTATTGACTACAGAGAGTTGAACAAACTTACCATCAAGAACCGTTATCCACTGACGAGAATTGACGACTTATTTGATCAACTACAAGGCTCGTTGGTTTATTCGAAGATCGATTTACATTCTGGATATCATCAAATGCGAGTAAAGGAGGATGATATTCCAAAAACTGCTTTTAGGACACGTTATGGTCATTACGAGTTTATGGTTATGCCGTTTGGATTGACTAACGCACCAGCTGTGTTCATGGACCTTATTAACCGAGTGTGTGGGCCATATCTTGACAATTTTGTCATTGTTTTCAACGATGACATACTTATTTACTCAAAGAATGATCAAGAGCACGAAGAACATTTGAGAAAAGTGCTAGAAGTATTGAGGAAAGAAAAACTGTACGCTAAGTTTTCAAAGTGTGCATTTTGGTTGGAAGAAGTTCAATTCCTCGGTCACATAGTGAACAAAGAAGGTATCCAGGTGGACCCGGCAAAGATCGAAACCGTTGAAAAGTGGGAAACCCCAAAAAATTCGAAGCATATACGTTAATTTTTAGGATTGGCTGGTTACTACAGAAGATTCATCCAAGATTTCTCCAAAATAGCAAAACCCTTGACTGCATTAACGCATAAAGGGAAGAAATTTGAATGGAAGGATGAACAAGAGAAGGCGTTTCAATTATTGAACAAAAAGCTAACTACGGCACCTATATTGTCATTGCCTGAAGGGAATGGTGATTTTGTGATTTATTGTGACGCATCAAAGTAAGGTCTCAGTTGTGTATTAATGCAACGGACGAAGGTGATTACTTATGCGTCTAGACAATTGAAGATTCACGAGCAAAATTATACGACGCATGATTTGGAATTAGGCGCGGTTGTTTTTGCATTAAAGACTTGGAGGCACTACTTATATGGGGTCAAAAGTATTATATATACCGACCACAAAAGTCTTCAACACATATTTAATCAGAAACAACTGAATATGAGGCAGCGTACGTGGATTGAATTATTGAATGATTACGACTTTGAGATTCGTTACTACCCGGGGAAGGCAAATGTGGTAGCCGACGCCTTGAGCAGAAAGGACAGAGAACCCATTCGAGTAAAATCTATGAATATAATGATTCACACTAACCTTACTACTCAAATAAAGGAGGCGCAACAAGGAGTTTTAAAAGAGGGAAATTTAAAGGATGAAATACCCAAAGGATCGGAGAAGCATCTTAATATTCGGGAAGACGGAACCCGGTATAGGGCTGAAAGAATTTGGGTACCAAAATTTGGAGATATGAGAGAAATGGTACTTAGAGAAGCTCATAAAACCAGATACTCAATACATCCTGGAACGGGGAAGATGTACTAAATTGCCAAGGACTGCAAGTGGTTATGATACTATTTGGGTAATAGTTGATCGTCTCACCAAGTCAGCACACTTCCTGCCAATAAGAGAAGATGACAAGATGGAGAAGTTAGCACGACTGTATTTGAAGGAAGTCATCTCCAGACATGGAATACCAATCTCTATTATCTCTGATAGGGATGGCAGATTTATTTCAAGATTCTGGCAGACATTACAGCAAGCTTTGGGAACTCGTCTAGACATGAGTACTGCCTATCATCCACAAACTGATGGGCAGAGCGAAAGGACGATACAAACGCTTGAAGACATGCTACGAGCTTGTGTTATTGATTTCGGAAACAGTTGGGATTGACATCTACCGTTAGCAGAATTTTCCTACAACAACAGCTACCATTCAAGCATTGAGATGGCGCCGTTTGAAGCACTTTATGGTAGAAAGTGCAGGTCTTCGATTTGTTGGAGTGAAGTGGGGGATAGACAGATTACGGGTCCGGAGATAATACAAGAAACTATCGAAAAAATCATCCAAATTCAACAAAGATTGAAAATCGCCCAGAGTCGACAAAAGAGCTACGCGGACAGTAAAAGAAAAGATATAGAGTTTGAAATTGGAGAAATGGTCATGCTTAAGGTTTCACCTTGGAAAGGCATTGTTCGATTTGGTAAACGGGGGAAACTAAATCCAAGGTACATTGGACCATTCAAGATTATAGATCGTGTCGGACCAGTAGCTTACCAACTGGAGCTACCTCAACAACTCGTCGCTGTACATAACACTTTCCACGTCTCAAATTTGAAGAAATGTTTTGCTAAAGAAGATCTCACTATTCCGTTGGACGAAATCCAAATCAATGAAAAACTTCAATTCATTTAAGAACCCGTCGAAATAATGGATCGTGAGGTTAAGAGACTTAAACAAAACAAGATACCGATTGTTAAGGTTTGATGGAATGCTCGTAGAGGACCCGAGTTCACCTGGGAGCGTGAAGATCAGATGAAGAAGAAATACCCGCATTTATTTCCAGAAGATACGTCAACACCTCCAACTGCTTAAAATTTCGGGACAAAATTTATTTAACGGGTAGGTACTGTAGTGACCCGAACTTTTCTATGTTTATATATATTAAATGAAATTGTTATTTATATGATTAAGTGTTTCCAACATGTTAAGCAATCAAACTTGTAAATACTTGATTAATTGAAATAGGTTTCATATAGACAATTGACCACCCAAGTTGACCGGTGATTCACGAACGTTAAAACTTGTAAAAACTATACGATGACATATATATGGTTATATATATAGTTAACATGATTTTATTATAAGTATGTATCTCATTAGGTATTTTAACAATGAATTATATACATAAAAATGAGACTATTAATTTAAGAAACTCGAAAACGATGTATATAACGATTATCGTTATAACAACGTCTTACTAGGTACATATGAATCATATTAAGATATTGATACACTTGGTTAATTATGTTAAATGATAAGTAAATATATTATTAAGTGTATTAACAATGAAATACATATGTAAAAATAAGACTACTAACTTAATGATTTCAAAACGAGACATATATGTAACGATTATCGTTGTAACGACATTTAACTGTATATATATCATACTAAGATATATTATATATCATAATATCATGATAATATAAAAATTTAACATCTCATTTGTTATAATAAATAATGGGTTAACAACATTCAACAAGATCGTTAACCTAAAGGTTTCAAAACAACATTTACATGTAACGACTAACGATGACTTAACGACTCAGTTAAAATGTATATACATGTAGTGTTTTAATATGTATTCATACACTTTTGAAAGACTTCAAGACACTTATCAAAATACTTCTACTTAACAAAAATGCTTACAATTACATCCTCGTTCAGTTTCATCAACAATTCTACTCGTATGCACCCGTATTCGTACTCGTACAATACACATCTTTTAGATGTATGTACTATTGGTATATACACTCCAATGATCAGCTCTTAGCAGCCCATGTGAGTCACCTAACACATGTGGGAACCATTGTAATGACCCGGAAATTTCCGACCAAATTTAAACCTTAATCTTTATATGTTTCCGACACGATAAGCAAAATCTTTAATGTTGAGTCTAGAAAAGTTGAAATCTATATTCATGTAACCAACTACTTTTTGACCATGCCTGGTGATTCACAAAAAACTATTTATGAATAGATATGTGTGTATATGTATAAATAATTGGAGGTATAATTTGAAATATTAAATGTTGTTGTTATGAAATATGATATTATAATATTTAGTATTTAAAAACTTATATATATAAATAAAAATATTTTTACCCTTTTAAGATCAAATTTTAGTACTCCGTACATAGCATTTGGAACAGAAAATAAATAATTATTGAACCCTTTTTGATCAAGTTTTAATCTGGTAATGAGTGAAATAATTAAATATGTTAAAACTCAAAGTTTGGGATTTTTAGAAACACTTTTAGATATTAACTGTTAGTAGTAGACACGATATAATACTCTAAAAGACTGTCGGCACTTTAAGACAATTTTAAGGCTTGCTATGATTTCCTTTTAAGACACAATTAATAATTCTTAATTTTATTATAATATTTATATTATATTATTAATTGTAATTGCATTTATAAGCATATGTATATTATTATATGATTGTAGTTTTAACTACAAACTCACTAATTCATATCCGTAATTTTAGGGAGTGATTGATACTGTGTCCATTTTCAATTTTTCCATTCTCACTAGTCATGTCTATCTGAGTTTATATATATACACATCCTTGATATATGATCAAACATAGAAACCATTCATCACTACCAATTAACTCCTTCAACCGATCATCATCACCGCCGGCTACCATCTCTTGCCACCACCGTGAGCCACCCTTAAACCGCCATGATCATCTTCCTCTCTCTCTACAATTCCTCTTTGTGACAACCAAGAACCATCACCTTGAATCCCCTCTCTCCTCCCTCTCTCATCATAGAAACCGCCACCCTCATCAACCATGAAACTATCACCATCACCGGCCACCATAACCCATCGACGACCACCTTTATCATCTTCATCAACCACCGGAAACCTTCACCCACTTCAAACCTCACGACCAAAAATCTTCACCATCTAAACTTGTTTAGGAAACCTTCCACCACCCATATTACAATCATCACCACCACGCTGCTACTACGCTTCCTGTTTCACTGTTGCTGCAACCCTACTACTATCCGATCAAGACCCATTAACTGCTACAGAATTGTACGTATTTTCTGCTATAGAACGAACTTGTTTACTACCTCAGACCTCATGAACTACCATCACAACAACGACCTGCAACCTTGCAACCTGCTACGATTTTGTTTCTGTTTTCTATCAATTTCGTAGCCACTCACTATATATCACCTCCTACAACCCTACTACCACCTAGCACCGCAACTATATCACCCACCTGCATATGACCGACCCACTATCATCTTTTATTAATATTATGAAAGGACAAAGAATAATGCATGATGATAAGAAAACTTTGTAGTTGGTGGAATAATAAGATAATGGTAGGGTCAGGAAGAATAGAAAACGTGTTCTTTGGATTCCAAATTCCTTGTACAGCCGAAGATGAGAAGAACTCAATTAGAAATTGTTACGGACCTATATTGGGCCATTTGTTCTACTTGGGCTTATGAGTTAACCATTATCATAATATGTTAAATGGTTAGGTCAAGTTTATTTCCTTTTGCATATGTGGGCTGCGAGATTTAGTGGGCATCAAGTGACCATTTTAATTGTTGGGTCGAAACCTATGATTGGATAAATAGAAAAATCGATCATTGATAATGATGATGATCATATTATGATAAAAATATGATGATGTGGTTAAAAGATGATCATGATAAAAGATGATAGAATATGATATCATGATGATTAAAAGATGATAATGATGGGAGGTTACGGATATATTGATGCTTAAGGTGTTTATAATGATGATTATGATAATGATAATGAATGTCGATAATGATGATATGATAGTAAAGGTAATCGGAAAATATTTATGATGATGATGATTAAAATGATGGTAACGTGATGATGAAAAGATAATGATGGTAATGAAATGGTTCTAAGATAAAACATAAATGATGTTAAGGATTAGGGTGTTGTCTTTGTTATCAAGAGGTCGTGGGTTCGAGTCCCGTTCCAGGCAGTTTATATCTTTTTAGTGTTTTTAAGGTATAATTTGATTATTATTATTTGATTATTATTATTATTATTATTATTATTATTATTATTATTATTATTATTATTATTATTATTATTATTATTATTATTATTATTATTATTATTATTATTATTATTATTATTAGAATTAGAATTCTTAGAATTAGAATTTAATAAGAACCATTATTAGAATTATTATTACTATTATTATTATTTTTGTCATTATTAAAAGAATCATTATTTTTTTAAAATTTTCATTTTTATTAAATTTTCATTTTCAATTAAAATTATAAGTATTATCAAAAGTATTATTTAAAAATTATTAACATTTATATTATTATTATAATTATTAATATTAAAACTACCTTTTATTAAAAAATTTATTATCATTATTATTATTATTATATTATCATAACAAGTAAATATTATATATATAAAAATATACTTACACTATGATTATATAAATACTACCTATAATCATATATTAAAAGTATTAACATTTCTATTAGGTATATATACAAAATAAATACCTATATAACATATTGTTTAAAATATAAAATATATTAGAATTTAGTGCAAATTATATATAAACTACAACACTAAATATATAAATACTATATAAATAATAAATGGAATTATTTGATTATCATTATATGTTTTAATAAAGATACAAATGATATAGGTTCGTGAATCCAAGGCCAACCCTACACTTGTTCAATGATGTTATATGTATTTTTACTACGAAATACAGTATGGTGAGTATATAGTCCCTTTTTAAAACTCTAAATATTTTGGGCTGAGAATACATGCGCTACTTTTATAAATGATTTATGATATGGACACAAGTTGTAGTGACCCGAACTTTTCCATGTTTATATATATTAATTGAGATTGATATTTACATGATTAAATGTTTCCAACATGTTAAACAATCAAACTTGTTAAGACTTGATTAATTGAAATATGTTTCATATAGACAATTGACCACCCAAGTTGACCGGCGATTCACGAACGTTAAAACTTGTAAAAACGACATGACGATATATATATGGATATACATATGGTTAACATGAGATTATGATAAGTAAGTATCTTCATAAGTATATTAACAATGAGTTATATACATATAAACAAGACTACTAACTTAAGGATTTCGAAACGAGACATATATGTAACGATTATCATTGTAACGACATTTAAATGTATATATATCATATTAAGATATATTAATATATCATAATATCATGATAATATAATAATTTAACTTCTCATTAGATATAATAAACAATGGGTTAAAAACATTAATTGAGATCGTTAAGTTAAAGGTTTCAAAACAACACTTACATGTAACGACTAATGATGACTTAACGACTCAGTTAAAATGTATATACATGTAGTGTATTTAGATGTATTAAAATACTTTTGGAAGACTTCAAGACATATATCAAAACACTCATACTTAACGAAAATGGTTACAGTTACTTTTCCATTCTTTTCTTTCATCAAGAATTCTAGTCGTATTCTTACCCGTATTATACACAGCTTCAAAATGTACTTACTATGAGTATATACCAATAGGAACTAGCATGGGATTCCACTCTTGATTATGTCATGTATGACTAATCAATTTTAACTTCTACCATGAGCTAGTCAACTAACTAGAACTCCTTTTAACCCCACTCACCACTCACCAATTACCACTCATCATTCACTCCATTTCACTTCCAATTCTCTTTCTAATTCTCTCTCAACACACACACACACTATTATGAACGTATTTTTCCAGTAGTTAATCATCATCTTCATCAAAAATTACTTCAAGAATCAAGCTATAATCATCATAGGAAGAACACTTCAAGAACACTTCAAAAATCCCTTCAAGTTTACTAATTTACTTCCAAGCTTTCTAATTCATTCCAAGTAATCATCTAAGATCAAGAAACCTTTGTTATATACAGTAGGTTATCTTTCTTATTCAAGGTAATATTCATATTCAAACTTTGATTCAATTTCTATAACTATAAACTATCTTAATTCGAGTAAAAATCTTACTTGAACTTGTTTTTGTGTCATGATCTTACTTCAAGAACTTTCAAGCCATCCAAGATCCTTTGAAGCTAGATCATTTCTTGTAACTTCCAGTAGGTTTACCTACTAAACTTGAGGTAGTAATGATGTTCATAACATCATTCGATTCATATATATAAAACTATCTTATTCGAAGGTTTAAACTCGTAATCACTAGAACATAGTTTAGTTAATTTTAAACTTGTTCTCAAACAAAAGTTAATCCTTCTAACTTGACTTTCAAAATTAACTACACACATGTTCTATATCTATATGATATGCTAACTTAATGATTTAAAACCTGGAAACACGAAAAATACCGTAAAACCGGATTTACGCCGTCGTAGTAACACCGCGGGCTGTTTTGGGTTAGTTAATTAAAAACTATGATAAACTTTGATTTAAAAGTTGTTATTCTGAGAAAATGATTTTTATTATGAACATGAAACTATATCCAAAAATTATAGTTAAACTCAAAGTGGAAGTATGTTTTCTAAAATGGTCATCTAGACGTCGTTCTTTCGACTGAAATGACTACCTTTACAAAAACGACTTGTAACTTATTTTTCCGACTATAAACCTATACTTTTCTGTTTAGATTCATAAAATAGATTTCAATATGAAACCATAGCAATTTGATTCACTCAAAACGGATTTAAAATGAAGAAGTTATGGGTAAAACAAGATTGGATAATTTTTCTCATTTTAGCTACGTGAAAATTGGTAACAAATCTATTTGATTAAATCCGAATTTTATGTTAATTATTTGGGGATTTTGTTTGTAAGGGAGTTGATTGTTAATGATGGAATGTTTTAAGATAGTGTGGGGTAATTTGGGCGGGTTTTATGTGTGATTTTGAAATTGGTTAAGCTTGATGAGATTTGTGATTAATGCGTTCATTTACTTGAATGTTGGAATTGTTTAATATTGTTGGAATTGGGTATTTGACTTGTTGAGTTGGTTAAATTGAGTTTCAAGTGAATTGTGTAATGAGGAGTTTTATGCTTTAGAGTTTTGGAGTTGGTTTGAATTGGTTAAATAGAACACAAACATATGTTTTGGATACTTGCTATGGTCTAAATGCTTAATTGAAGTTGAAACAAGTTTGATGGTAGTTGATGCAAGTATGTGGAACATGTTGATTTCGCTTAACGCTAACTTTTCAATGTTTTGTGTTTGGATTGGTTTTTGTTTAATTTGTGTAGAGAAGCAGAGGTAATGCTCCATCATCCTCCACGGCTCAAGCCCGTAGGGAGGAAGAGCGACGAACAAACCCGGAAGTTTGGTTGGAACAAGTGCAGGAAGAATTCTCTAATTACTATGAATTTATTTCGGCTAGAAATATCCAAGCTACTTGGTATTTTAGCTGGAATGAATTAGAGAGAGCGTCTGGTGATGTTAAGGAGGATGTTGCTTCATTGTTGTCGATGTCTTATCATGGGTTCGATCTAGATTCCTGGGAACGTGCCATGTCCTTAAGGGAGGAATTTATAGAGAGTTAATTGTTGAATTTTTATCCTCTCTTAGCTACCGTACTAGAAGAAATGGGGAAGATCAAGCGTTCTTAACTTTTCGCTTGGGAGGCGAGAGACGGGCAATGAGTCGACTCGATTTAGCTCAGGCATTAAATTTATATGAAGGGTGGAACGAGAATTTGTTGAAACGGTATTTAAAAGAAACAGAGTTTATTGGAAGCCAGGAAGGTTATAGTGAGCGTGATTTTTGGGAAGAGATATCAGGTTTGGTGCCATTTGTGTCTAATGAATCGAAAGGCTCTGATATTCAGCGCAGGGATTTACGGTTGTTTCAGAAAATTTTGTCAAGTACTTTTTGTGGCAGACGGAATGGGAACGACAAAGTAAATTCCACCGAGTTATGGATTATGTATAGGTATACGCGTAGTGCACATGTGGATTTGTGCAATCTTATTGGTACATATTTGTCGAATCATTCAAGAGAAACTAGAGCGACACGGCCAATTCTTGGTGGTCATTATGTTACGCGAATAGCGAAGTTTTTCGATATTGATTTCAGCAGGTGCACCAAATTAACCGATCAGTTGCAAGTTATGAAACCTTTTAATTTAAGGTTTTATTTTAACGCAAATTTTGTTATGTGGAATGCGAATCGAGATGGTGTGGTAGCATTTGTTGAGCCACAAGCACCTGCAGTTGGAGGTGCTAATCAGGGTGTTAATGAGCCGGAGCCGGTTGCTCCAAATGTGCATGCAGGGGGTGAACAACAGTGGGGTATTTCCCAAGAGGTTTGGGACGGTTTGGTTTCGTCAGTTGGTAATTTACAGGTTGGTATGTCAAGAGGGTTCAGTGATTTCCGAGGGGATCAGCGGGAACATGATAACCGCATGTGGGCAAGCCAGCAAAGAGTAGAGTCGAGTAACTCTAGGCAGGAGGAAAGGTTAGATGAGATAGCCCATGATCAGCAGTGGATTGCATATGGCAATGATTGGCAGCGCCATAATGATCGCCTCTATTATTATGATCCGAATAATTATTATGGTACAACAGCTCAGACACCGGTTTATTACCGCAGTGATGTTCGGCCACGAGTTCAGGCCCCTATTTATGACGAGCAGGAGAGGTTGGAGAACGCGCGAGAGCGTTTTTAGCAGCAGTACCCATACGGCAGCTGGCCGTATGGTGGATTTCAGTGAGGAGGGCCTGCGTGCCCGTGATCTTGTTGTATTTGTTTAGACTATTTTCATTTCGTTTGGGTTGTACTTGAATATTTTTATTTTTCATATTATGTACTTGAGACCTTATTAGGGGCAAGGCGTTTCGGTACCGGGTGGTACCACCTTGTCCCATTTATGTAGTTTGCTTGTTTTTCTTTTCTTAGGTGTGTTGGTGAAACAGTTTTTCAAGTCTGGCATTAAGTTCAGCAAAACTACTTGAGTGATGATATTGGTGTGAGGATCGGGAATGGACGATGTTCTTATGCTGGCAGTCAGTTCAGCGCCATCTGTCACTGTCATTCCACGATCTGTGGTTAAGCTCGATAAGTTTTTATTTTTCTTACCCTTTCGATTTTAATCCATTTTTGAGATCAAGTAATGTCCCCATTATTTGAGATCAAAAATGGATTAAAATCGAAAGGGTAAGAAAAATAAAAACTTATCGAGCTTAACCACAGATCGTGGAATGACAGTGACAGATGGCACTGAACTGACTGCCAGCATAAGAACATCGTCCATTCCCGATCCTCACACCAATATCATCACTCAAGTAGTTTTGCTGAACTTAATGCCAGACTTGAAAAACTGTTTCACCAACACACCTAAGAAAAGAAAAACAAGCAAACTACATAAATGGGACAAGGTGGTACCACCCGGTACCAAAACGCCTTGCCCCTAATAAGGTCTCAAGTACATAATATGAAAAATAAAAATATTCAAGTACAACCCAAACGAAATGAAAATAGTCTAAACAAATACAACAAGATCACGGGCTCGCAGGCCCTCCTCACTGAAATCCACCATACTGCCAGCTGCCGTATGGGTACTGCTGCTGAAAACGCTCTTGTGCGTTCTCCAACCTCTCCTGCTCGTCATAAATAGGGGCCTGAACTCATGGCCGAACATCACTGCGGTAATAAACCGGTGTCTGAGCTGTTGTGCCATAATAATTATTCGGATCATAATAATAGAGGCGATCATTATGGCGCTGCCAATCATTGCCATATGCAATCCACTGCTGATCATGGGCTATCTCATCTAACCTTTCCTCCTGCCTAGAGTTACTCGACTCTACTCTTTGCTGGCTTGCCCACATGCGGTTATCATGTTCCCGCTGATCCCCTCGGAAATCACTGAACCGTCTTGACATACCAACCTGTAAATTACCAACTGACGAAACCAAACCGTCCCAATCCTCTTGGGAAATACCCCACTGTTGTTCACCCCCTGCATGCACATTTGGAGCAACCGGCTCCGGCTCATTAACACCCTGATTAGCACCTCCAACTGCAGGTGCTTGTGGCTCAACAAATGCTACCACACCATCTCGATTCGCATTCCACATAACAAAATTTGCGTTAAAATAAAACCTTAAATTAAAAGGTTTCATAACTTGCAAATGATCGGTTAATTTGGTGCACCTGCTGAAATCAATATCGAAAAACTTCGCTATTCGCGTAACATAATGACCACCAAGAATTGGCCGTGTCGCTCTAGTTTCTCTTGAATGATTCGAAAAATATGTACCAATACGATTGCACAAATCCACATGTGCACTACGCGTATACCTATACATAATCCATAACTCGGTGGAATTTACTTTGTCGTTCCCATTCCGTCTGCCACAAAAAGTACTTGACAAAAATTTCTGAAACAACCATAAATCCCTGCGCTGAATATCAGAGCCTTTCGATTCATTAGACACAAATGGCACCAAACCCGATATCTCTTCCCAAAAATCACGCTCACTATAACCTTCCTGGCTTCCAATAAACTCTGTTTCTTTTAAATACCGTTTCAACAAATTCTCGTTCCACCCTTCATATAAATTTAATGCCTGAGCTAAATCGAGTCGACTCATTGCCCGTCTCTCGCCTCCCAAGCGAAAAGTTAAGAACGCTTGATCTTCCCCATTTCTTCTAGTACGGTAGCTAAGAGAGGAGAAAAATTCAACAATTAACTCTCTATAAAGATCCTCCCTTAAGGACATGGCACGTTCCCAGGAATCTAGATCGAACCCATGATAAGACATCGACAACAATGAAGCAACATCCTCCTTAACATCACCAGACGCTCTCTCTAATTCATTCCAGCTAAAATACCAAGTAGCTTGGATATTTCTAGCCGAAATAAATTCATAGTAATTAGAGAATTCTTCCTGCACTTGTTCCAACCAAACTTCCGGGTTTGTTCGTCGATCTTCCTCCCTACGGGCTTGAGCCGTGGAGGATGATGGAGCATTACCTCTGCTTCTCTACACAAATTAAACAAAAACCAATCCAAACACAAAACGTTGAAAAGTTAGCGTTAAGCGAAATAAACATGTTCCACATACTTGCATCAACTACCATCAAACTTGTTTCAACTTCAATTAAGCATTTAGACCATAGCAAGTATCCAAAACATATGTTTGTGTTCTATTTAACCAATTCAAACCAACTCCAAAACTCTAAAGCATAAAACTCCTCATTACACAATTCACTTGAAACTCAATTTAACCAACTCAACAAGTCAAATACCCAATTCCAACAATATTAAACAATTCCAACATTCAAGTAAATGAACGCATTAATCACAAATCTCATCAAGCTTAACCAATTTCAAAATCACACATAAAACCCGCCCAAATTACCCCACACTATCTTAAAACATTCCATCATTAACAATCAACTCCCTTACAAAGAAAATCCCCAAATAATTAACATAAAATTCGGATTTAATCACTACCCTAATTTCAAGAATCAATATTATGCATAATCAACACAATAAATCATGAAGACAACACAATAATATCATATTCATTAACAATTAATTCATATTAAAGCATAAAAGATTCAATTAAACATAACCCCTTAAAAATTCAAACATGAACCCTAGAATTAACAAGATTAATCAAGATACATGGAAGAAAAAGTAAGAGATTAGTTTAATTCGGACCTTAACCGGCATGTTTAAGCAAGCAATTGAAGAAATTAAGTAGCAATTTGGGTAGATTGAAATTAGGGATTGAAAGCCTTATGTAAGTTTGAAAGATAAGTATGAGAGTTGTGGTGAAAAACTGATGCAAAAACCCTAAAAAGGGTGTAATACTCGTCGGGTTATGTGAAAAATTAGGTTGACCCATTTAACTTTAAACACTAACGAGGGGTTCAGAATCGTCGCGCCTGTATCGTCGCGCCGCGACGTTACTTGCCGCGCCGCGTCAGTATACTACACCTGACACAAACATCTATAAAAATACATGAACCAAAATCCTGCTATACCTCGCGCCGCGACCCCAGATGTCGCGACGCGGTAATACACGCGTGTAAAAACCATCTTTAGGCCTCTTTCTGTTACCAAATCATTAACATCATCGCGCCGCGATCCCCATTTCCGCGCCGCGACCTTTCACTGGAATTGGCATTTCGCCCTTTTTATAATACAGCAGCCTTTGATTACCTTTAAACCCCAAAACTAACCATATAACCAACAAGTAATCGATCAAAAGCAATTATTTAGCAATTTAGACGCAGAAAACCCGTGATCACACCTAATTATACAAACTATACAACAATGTGAACCTTATTTTACGAGTCGTTCACGCGACTCGTCCCCAACTTCAAGTGGCGTTGGGATCGGGTTCAACGTGAACCTCATCATTAATCTCTAACGGACCATCAAAATACTTCTTCACACGATGTTCGTTAACCTTAAAGGTAATACCATTCGCATTTTTTAACTCGATCGTACCGTATGGGTACACCTTAACAACCTCAAATGGTCCCGTCCACCGGGACTTGAGTTTTCCCGGTAAAAGCTTTAATCTAGAGTTAAACAAAAGCACTCGGTCGCCTTCGTTAAACTCTTTTGGACCCTTTAACTTCCTATCATGCCATTGCTTGGTTTTCTCTTTATAGATCAATGAATTCTCGTACGCATCTAGGCGTAATTCACCAAGCTCATTCAATTGCCCCGCCCTTAGGCGTCCGGCTTCCTTCAAATCTAAATTGCACTGTTTAAGTGCCCACATAGCCTTATGCTCAATCTCCAATGGGAGATGGCACGCTTTCCCATAAACCAACCGATAAGGAGTGGTACCAATTGGCGTTTTGTAGGCGGTTCTAAACGCCCACAAAGCTTCATCGAGCTTATTTGCCCACTCCTTCGGATTCGAACCCACAGTTTTCTCAAGAATACTTTTAAGAGCTCGATTGGTATTCTCAACTTGTCCGCTCGTTTGGGGATGGTATGAAGTAGAAACTTTATGGAGAACTCCATATCGCTTCAATACCTTTTCCATTTGGACGTTACAAAAATGAGTACCCCTATCGCTAATTAAAGCTTTAGGAGTTCCAAATCGAGAGAATAAATGCTTAAGGAATGAAATCACAACTTGTGCATCATTTGTGGGTAAAGCTTGCGCTTCGGCCCATTTAGACACGTAGTCAATGGCAACGAGTATGTAACTATAATTCTGAGATTTCGGAAATGGCCCCATAAAGTCAATTCCCCAAACGTCAAATACTTCGCAAACTTGGATGATTTGTTGAGGCATCTCATCCCGTTTGGTGACTTTACCGGCCCTTTGGCACGAATCACATGACTTACAAACCAGGTGGGCATCCTTGAAGATTGTCGGCCAATAAAAGCCGGCATCATAGACTTTACGCCCCGTAATTTGGGGTCCAAAATGCCCACCGGTAGGCCCACTATGGCACTCGGTTAAAATACGCATACACTCATCACCTGAAACACACCGGCAGATAACCCCATCGGGACAACAACGAAAAAGATAGGGATCCTCCCAGAAATAGTACTTAAGGTCACTGAAGAATTTCTTCCTCTTTTGATGTGACCACCCTTTTTCTAAGAATCTCCCAACGAGATAATTAGCAATGTCCACGTACCACGGCTCGTCAACCTTATCCACCTTCATGAGATATTCGTCGGGAAAATCATCACGAATGGTAGTCTCATCGAGAACCTCACGGGAGGGGTTCTCAAGACGTGAAAGGTGATCGGCCGCTAAGTTTTCAGCACCCTTTTTATCCCGGATCTCAACATCAAATTCTTGCAAAAGCAAGATCCATCTAAGAAGTCGGGGTTTTGCATCCGTTTTAGCAAAAAGGTACTTTAAAGCAGAATGGTCCATAAAAACAATAGTCTTAGACAAGACTAAGTAGGACCGGAACTTATCAAACGAAAATACCACCGCAAGGAGCTCTTTTTCAGTGGTAGTATAATTTAATTGCGCTCCTTGCAAGGTCTTGCTTGCATAATAGATGGGTCAGAAATGCTTCTCGACCCTTTGACCCAAAACAGAGCTAACAGCGAAATCAGATGCATCGCACATAAGCTCGAATGGAAGGGACCAATTCGGAGCAAAATTGGTGCATTGATGAGTTTCTCCTTCAAAAGCTCGAATGCCTTTTGGCACTCTTCGGAGAAGTTCCACGGGCTGTCTTTTTCAAGGAGTTTATTCATCGGGTTTGCAATCTTAGAAAAATCTTTAATGAATCGCCGGTAAAAACCGGCGTGCCCGAGGAAACTCCTAACACCCTTAACATCGGTGGGAGGTGGAAGGTTTTTAATAGCGGTAACCTTTGCGGGATCCACCTCTATACCGTTTTTAGAAATCTTGTGCCCGAGAACTATGCCCCCTTGAACCATGAAATGGCACTTCTCCCAGTTGAGCACAAGATTGGATTTTTAGCACCTGACCAACATCCGTTCTAAATTGAGAAGGCATGAATCGAAAGTGTCACCGAAGACCGAGAAGTCATCCATGAACACCTCCATGCAATCTTCTATCATGTCATGGAATATGGCCATCAAGCACCTTTGAAAAGTGGCCGGAGCATTGCAAAGGCCAAAAGGCATGCGTCGATATGAAAACGTGCCATACGGGCTCGTGAAAGTAGTCTTCTCTTGGTCCTCGGGTGAGATAGGGATTTGAAAATAGCCCGAGAAACCATCGAGAAAGCAATAGAAACTGTTTCCCGCCAACCTCTCTAGCATTTGATCCATGAAAGGTAGCGGGAAGTGGTCTTTGCATGTGGAGTCGTTCAACTTACGGTAGTCGATACAAACACGCCACCCCGTGACAGTCCGAGTAGAAATTAACTCATTTTTATCAATAGTGGTAACAGTCATACCACCTTTCTTAGGTACACAGTGTACCGGGCTAATCCACGGACTGTCAGAAATTGGGTAAATCAGACCTGCATCAAGGAGCTTAACGATCTCTTTCTTCACGACATCTTGCATGTGCGGGTTCAACCTCCTTTGACGTTGTACCACAGGTTTGGAGTTATCCTCCATTAGAATTTTGTGGGTGCAATATGAGGGACTAATACCCTTAATGTCGTGAATCTTCCATGCAATGGCCGGTTTATGGGCCTTTAGCATGGTTACAAGCTCAGTTTTCTGACCTGCTGAAAGAGAAGAAGAAATAATTACCGGAAGCTTAGATTCCTCATGCAAGTAAGCGTATTCCAAATGATCTGGAAGTGGCTTCAATTCAAGCTCGGGAGGTTCTTCAATTGAAGACTTGCTCCGGTAATCTGAATCACGTTCGAGTTCTTTGAACTCCTCTTCAGTCGGCTCATAGCCGTTTTCCATCAAGGTGGTTAAAATATCCACCTCCTCAACCTGCAACTCTTCATCAATCTCAACCAATGAGCATTCTCCTGAACCCTGTAACTCTGGGAATTCCTGCAAAAACTCAGACTGGACATTCACAGTGTTAAGAAAATAACATGTATCATCAGTGTAGCCAGGGTATTTTAAAGCATGGTCGATTGAGAATGTTGCACTCAAATCGTCTATCCTAAGGGTCAACTTTTGGCCATACACATCAATCATACACTTAGCAGTATTTAAGAATGGCCGACCCAAAATTAGTGGAATCCTTTCATCCACTTCCATATCCAAAACCACAAAATCCGCCGGAAAAACTAACGACCCGGTCTTCACTAGCATATTCTCTATGATTCCACGAGGGAATTTAATAGAGCGGTCAGCTAGCTGCACAGCCATACGCGTGGGTTTTAGCTCCCCGGGGTCTAGCTTTAAGTAAATAGAATAAGGCATTAAATTAATGCTAGCCCCCAAATCCGCCAAAGCCCTCATACAGTCCAAATTACCAAGTAAACAAGGAATGGTAAAACTTCCAGGATCTTCAAGCTTCTCGGGAAGCTTGTTTGCAACAACCGCTGAGCATGCGGCATTCAACCTGACTGAAGACACGTTCTCCAGCTTCTGCCTGTTAGTCACCAAATCTTTGAGAAACCTCGCATACTTAGGCATACCTGCAATAACATCAATAAAAGGCATATTTATGTTAACTTTTTTAATCAAGTCCATGAACTTGGACTTTTCGGCCTCTAGCTTCTCCAATCGCTATTTCCTCGGGAATGGGAGCGGTGGTTGATACTCTCTAACTACCGGTTTAGCAGCAACAGTAACCGGTTCCTTAACAACTTTTTCAGCCACCTGTTCCGGCTCCTTTTCCCTTTCCGGTTCACTTTCAACAACAGGCTCACTATCATTAACTAACGGTACCCTCAAATCATACTCGTCGGGCTTCCTCGGTGGATAATATGCTAAACCACTTCGGGTGGTGATAGCATTAACATGCCCGTTTTTCGGGTTAGTATCCGTCTTGCTAGGTAACTCTCCCGGTTTCCTCTCACTACTCTTATTAGCAAGTTGACCAATCTGCTGTTCAAGATTATGAATAGCTGCTTGTTGATTTCGAAACATTTGGTCATTCTTTTCATTATTCTGAGTAACGTTAGTGACAAGTTGAGTCTGAGATATCACTAACTTCTCGATCATAGCCTCAAGGTTGGACTTTTTCTCTTCGACCTGTGGTTTCTGAAAATAACCGGGAGCTTGCTGCTGAAAACCTCCACTAGAACCCGGTTGGAACCTCGAACCCTGATTACCTTGCGGATTATAAGGATTGTTGAAATTCCTGTTAAACTGAGCACGTCCCTGAAACTGATTGTTATTCTGCTGACTAATGTAATTAATCTCTTCTTTCTGATTCATAGTCAAACCTGCATCACAATCTTTGCCCAGATGTAAACCTCCACAGTATTCACAACCAACCTTCATACCATGAATGTCTTTGTTCATCTTCTCCAAATTCCTACCAAACGAATCCAACTTAGCACTGAAAGACCCAAAATCATCATAAGCACCTGTACCTGTAGTCTCTGTTCTCTTAACTGAAGCTGAATGGAAAGACTCATGATCCTGATGCCACTCATGAGAATAAGCAGCTTGCTTTTCAATAATCGCTAATGCCTCTTATTCGGTCTTATCCATTAACGTTCCACCTGCTGCTTGATCAATACTTTGACGCGTAGGAATATCACAACCTTTATAGAAAATCTGAACCTTCTGTAAATCATTCAACCCGTGTTGCGGACACGAGTGTAACAAAGTAGCAAAACGGTCCCAAGCATCAAACAATGTCTCACTGCTCTTTTGTCTAAATTGAGAAATATCTGCTTGAAGTCGAGCAGCTCGAGAAGCAGGGAAAAACTTCGATAAAAACTTATCTTCCAAAGTCGCCCAAGATGTAATCGTACCTTCTGGTTGCTTATCTAACCATCTCTTGGCTTCTCCCTTAAGAGTCCAAGGGAAAAGCCTTGTCTTGATTGAAGTGTTGGCAACCTCATGTAGTTTAAACAAGTTACAAACATCATTAAAATTACGAAGATGCTCGTTAGCATCCTCGGTATCTTTGCCATAGAATCGGCAATCAGAAGAAATCAAATTCAGGATCGGCCCTGTGATTTGAAAAGGCTGATTAATATCCGGCTGAGTAATCGAATTGCCTTGGCCTCCTCGGGTGGCCTTCAACTTTTCTGCCATAGTCTGAGGACGAGGTGGTTCTTCGTACATTTCTTCAGTATCTGAGGTGTCAGACGAAACGTAAGAATCTTCTTCTGAGTTAACTTCTGGTGGTGTCTCGGGCACCACAATGTCTGTGTTACTGAACAAATTGACTACTATTTCACTCGAAGACGGTGATGAATCCACTTTAGATTTTTGCTCTTGACTTAAGGCTTTGAACAACTCTCTTTCAGGCTCGTCAAACGGTGTTAAAATCGGAGAACTTGAAGAACGCGTGTGTGGCATACACTACCTGTAACTGCAAGAACACAGCTAACAAACCGATTAAACGCATCGACTCAATTAGAATTAAACTAAAATAAACAGTTAAAATTAACTAAGAACAAACTTAATTTTCAAACTTAATTATCAAACTTAATTTTCAACACAACTGTCCCCCAGCGGCGCCAAAAACTTGATGTGTGAAATCTAGTATATAAATTATCTTTGGAAATATGCCTGGTTAAAGATTACTACACACTTACGGGCAGTGTACCCGATCGTGCAATAGTATAAAAATGGTAATTCCAAGTATCGTTCCAAGGACAGTATTAACGTGAGAATTAAGTTTGCAAATAAAAGTAAACTAAGTTAAACTATGAAAATTGAAAGTACGAGATAGTTTGTTTTGCGGCTATTTAACGATTAGCCAAATCAAGATAGCTTTAAAAAGTAAAAGACAATATTTTTGTGTTTTTAAGTTTAAGTAAAAGAAATGCAGACTCAACGGAAAAGTAAAGATATTTGAATTCAATGGATAAAAGAATGTTCGCCTAGATATCCTATTCGCAGTGTTGGATGATTTGTTATTAAGCACTAGTTCTATTAATCAATGCACGCAATTACAGAGTCGGTTTACCCAGAGTTCTCTTTTAGCAAACACGTCAAACTAGGATTAATTGGCTTAGGGTTCCCTTTCACCAAATACCATCTTTCGTTTGTGACTTAGTAACTAGCTAATTATAAGATTAAGATTCAATTGGTTACGCGTTCGCTCCACACAATTCACCCCTATTTTGTTCAATTACGTTACCCGGTTTACCCCCTTGGTCCAGTAAGCACCCAATCGGTTAAGACAAATCAATTGGAAATTAGATCACTAAATTGAAACAGGGTTCCCTTTGTTCAAACAAGATTCACTAATCAACTTAGTAACAATAATCAACACCCACAAGAATGGTTCTTAATCAAAACTCATAATTATCATGCATCAATTAATAAAACATCAAGGTTTCATCCGAACACTTGCAAATATTCAGTCTAGACAAACATTAAAAGCTTAGCCTACAATCATGGCTAAAACCAAAATAACAATCAAAGAAATAGAGAAATTGATTGTTGATAACAAAAGAATAAACCTAATCAAAGATTGAATCCTGAAAGATAAACGAATCGAGACTTGTTCCCGGAATGATTGGTACCTTAGAATGACCTTGAAGATCCCCAAAAATCACCTAAGTTCGTCAAAAAGTGGCTGGAATTCGTATGGATACGATAATGAATTATTTAGGGTTAAATTCGGGCCTTTTATACTTGCCAAAATAGCTGAACCGCTAGAGGTGTCGCGCCGCGACGTTATTGGTCGCGCCGCGGAGATACTCATAAAATAATTACCTTCTTAACTCACTTTCTGATCTGGAAACTAGTACTATGTCGCGCCGCGAGGCCCCTTTCCGCGCCGCGACGATACACTGCGTCTGGTTCCTTCGACTTTTTGCACTCTTTCTTCACTCAAAACCCAATATACCCGATAAATACTTAACGTTTTCATCCTCGGTGCGCCTTTAGCAATAACAAACTAACAAAACGCCTCATAAACTCCATAAAACACCACGTTTTAACACTTAGCTTTTCAAACTCGAACAAATCTCATTATGATCAATATAACCGCCAAATCGTATCCGAATGGACCAAAATGTGACCGATATTGCTAATGAAAATGTGTATAAAATACGCGATATCACTATTCCAACCATAACTTAATCAACTTGTATTGTATATTATGTAATCTTGACATACCATAGACACGTATACAATGTTTCGACCTATCATGTCGACACGTCTATATATATTTCGGAACAACCATAGACACTCTATATGTGAATGTTGGAGTTAGCTATACAGGGTTGAGGTTGATTCCAAAATATATATATAGTTTGAGTTGTGATCAATACTGAGATACGTATACACCGGGTCGTGGATTGATTCAAGATAATATTTATCGATTTATTTCTGTACATCTAACTGTGGACAACTAGTTGTAGGTTACTAACGAGGACAACTGACTTAATAAACTTAAAACTTCAAAATATATTAAAAGTGTTGTAAATATATTTTAAACATACTTTGATATATATGTATATATTGTTATAGGTTCGTGAATCAACCAGTGGCCAAGTCTTACTTCCCGACGAAGTAAAAAATCTGTGAAAGTGAGTTATAGTCCCACTTTTAAAATCTAATATTTTTGGGATGAGAATACATGCAGGTTTTATAAATGATTTACAAAATAGACACAAGTACGTGAAACTACATTCTATGGTTGAATTATCGAAATCGAATATGCCTCTTTTTATTAAGTCTGGTAATCTAAGAATTAGGGAACAGACACCCTAATTGACACGAATCCTAAAGATAGATCTATTGGGCCTAACAAACCCCATCCAAAGTACCGGATGCTTTAGTACTTCGAAATTTATATCATATCCGAAGGGTGTCCCGGAATGATGGGGATATTCTTATATATATGCATCTTGTTAATGTCGGTTACCAGGTGTTCACCATATGAATGATTTTTATCTCTATGTATGGGATGTGTATTGAAATATGAAATCTTGTGGTCTATTGTTACGATTTGATATATATAGGTTAAACCTATAACTCACCAACATTTTTGTTGATGTTTAAAGCATGTTTATTCTCAGGTGAATACTAAGAGCTTCCGCTGTTGCATACTAAAATAAGGACAAGATTTGGAGTCCATGTTTGTATCATATTGTGTAAAAACTGCATTTAAGAAACTGATTTCGATGTAACATATTTGTATTGTAAACCATTATGTAATGGTCGTGTGTAAACAGTATATTTTAGATTATCATTATTTGATAATCTACGTAAAGCTTTTTAAACCTTTATTTATGAAATAAAGGTTATGGTTTATTTTAAAAATGAATGCAGTCTTTGAAAAACGTCTCATATAGAGGTCAAAACCTCGCAACGAAATCAATTAATATGGAACGTTTTTAATCAATAAGAACGGGACATTTCAGTTGGTATCAGAGCGTTGGTCTTAGAGAACCAGAAAATTTGCATTAGTGTGTCTTATCGAGTTTGTTAGGATGCATTAGTGAGTCTGGACTTCGACCTTGTTTTCTTTAAAAATGATTGCTTAACATTTTTGTTGGAAACTATATATTTTTAACATATGAATATTATGTGATATATTAATCTCTTAACGTGTTTGATATTATGTGATATATGTCTACCTCTAGAACAAGTCCCATTGACTCACCTAATAATAATGAAGAGTCAAATGTAAATTGGAATGATTCGTGGACTGATTCACAAGTTCCCGAAGAGGAACCGGAAGAAGAGTCGGAACCGGAAGAAGAATCGGAACCGGAAGAAGAATCGGAACCGGAAGAAGAAATAGAACCGGTGGGGGAAATAATAAAACGGTTAAGTAAAAGAGAATCCTCAACCAACTGACCACGGTTAATTATGGTCAATGGTGTTTCTGCCAAGGAAGCAAAATATTGGGAGGGTTACCAATTCTCCGATGAATCGGATTCCGACGAGAATTCCGATGATGTTATAGAAATTACCCCAACTGAATTTAAAAAGGCAAAAGAAAATAATAAGGGAAAGGGCATAAAAATAGAGAAATCTAATTCCAACCCCGATGAACTTTATATGTATCGTCAACCCCCGAAGTCCTTAAGTTGTAACAATGACCCGGGAACCTCTAAACCACCGGGTTTTTCTAAACCAATGTGGACAACGACGGCTCGTATTAGGGGAACATCATATATCCCTAGAAACTTGGTAAAACGAACCAAAACCGAACAAGAAGAAACGAGCGAGTCAGAATAAGATAGTTGTATTCGTGTGGTGTAATATATATAATATAGTGTGCTTATGCTTTATGATATATGTAAAAATTGCTTGTATTAATAAGTATTTTTTTATGAATCTAACTCTTGTCTATTTTTACAGTATAAAAATACAAAATGGATAGACAACCCAATATTTTAAGAGACTTACCCGGAGACATGATTGATGAAATCTTGTCTAGAGTCGGTCAGAATTCCTCGGCACAACTATTTAAGGCGAGATCAGTTTGTAAGACATTCGAAGAACGTTCCAAGAATGCCTTGGTTTATAAAAGGCTTTCGTTCGAAAGATGGGGGATATCACATTGGGAAATCCATAAGTTACGATGTGTTTACTTTGACGCATATATTGCGGGTAACCCAAATGCTATTTTACGCAACGGGTTAAGAAATTATTTTGACTCAGTATATCCGAATATAGGACTTCGTGATTTAGAAAAAGCGGCTAACATGCAACATAAAGAAGCATGTTATGCTTACGGGTTAGTAATGTTCGCTTCTCACCAAAGTGAGAACAAGAACATCGGGCTACAACTATTAAACAAAACATTCCCACAAGTGACGGAGTCGGTAATTGGGGTAAGAAATGAGGTTTTTAGGTTATTACGAGACTGTTGGTCATTACGTAACCCTCGTCCCTTTGACGATGTTACAACACGCTGTCTTATCAACGGCCACAACGGTTATGTTCCACAAGACCAAGGATGGGAAGTAGTCCTAGTAAAACCAGAATGCATGACTTGTTTCTGGACGTATGAATTACGTGTCTTTATTGCCTTTGCTGAACGACTTGTGTACTAGCTAGAATTATCTTCACAACTATCTTGTATCAAAGTTATTGTGTGCTATATTTCATGCTTTATGTAAATTAAGAGGTATTGTAAGTTTGTAAAATATTGTATAAAAGTTTGAACGCGAAATATTATTATAATCAGTTTTTCATATAGAATTGTAGTAGTTGAATTGTATATTAGCTACTAAGTATGAACTTAACGGGTAGGTACTACCCGAATTTAAACTTATAAAACGCTAATATGAAGAAAAAGCTTTTATAAATGAGTTCATATTATGCTACGAAATACTATTAACTACTCTTAATATTCTGTATGATTAACTTGTTCCATTTGACTATTTTGAAGGAAATGGCACCGACTACTCGACACACCGTGAATATGAATGAAGAGGAATTCCTTACTTTTCTAGCTTCAAACATAGCCGCAGTACAGGCTGCGCTACATACCAACAATAACCTTGGATCTGGCAGTACAGGAAATCGTGTAGGATGCACCTACAAAGTGTAGTGACCCGAACTTTTCCATGTTTATATATATTAATTGAGATTGATATTTACATGATTAAATGTTTCCAACATGTTAAGCAATCAAACTTGTTAAGACTTGATTAATTGAAATAGGTTTCATAAAGACAATTGACCACCCAAGTTGACCGGTGATTCACGAACGTTAAAACTTGTAAAAACTATATGATGACATATATATGGCTATATATATAGTTAACATTATATTATGATAATTAAACATATCATTAAGTATATTAACAATGAACTACATATGTAAAAACAAGACTACTAACTTAATGATTTTGAAACGAGACATATATGTAACGATTATCGTTGTAACGACATTTAATGTATATATATCATATTAAGAGATATTCGTACATCATAATATCATGATAAAATAATAATTTAAAATCTCTTTTGATATTATAAACATTGGGTTAACAACATTTAACAAGATCGTTAACCTAAAGGTTACAAAACAACATTTACATGTAACGACTAACGATGACTTAACGACTCAGTTAAAATGTATATACATGTATTGTTTTAATATGTATTTATACACTTTTGAAAGACTTCAATACACTTATCAAAATACTTCTACTTAACAAAAATGCTTATAATTACATCCTCGTTCAGTTTCATCAACAATTCTACTCGTATGCACCCGTATTCGTACTCGTACAATACACAACTTTTAGATGTATGTACTATTGGTATATACACTCCAATGGTCAGCTCTTAGCAGCCCATGTGAGTCACCTAACACATGTGGGAACCATCATTTGGCAACTAGCATGAAATATCTCATAAAATTACAAAAATATGAGTAATCATTCATGACTTATTTACATGAAAACAAAATTACATATCCTTTATATCTAATCCATACACCAACGACCAAAAACACCTACAAACACTTTCATTCTTCAATTTTATTCATCTAATTGATCTCTCTCAAGTTCTATCTTCAAGTTCTAAGTGTTCTTCATAAATTCCAAAAGTTCTAGTTTCATAAAATCAAGAATACTTTCAAGTTTGCTAGCTCACTTCCAATCTTGTAAGGTGATCATCCAACCTCAAGAAATCTTTGTTTCTTACAGTAGGTTATCATTCTAATACAAGGTAATAATCATATTCAAACTTTGTTTCAATTTCTATGACTATAACAATCTTATTTCAAGTGATGATCTTACTTGAACTTGTTTTCGTGTCATGATTCTGCTTCAAGAACTTCGAGCCATCCAAGGATCCATTGAAGCTAGATCCATTTTTCTATTTTCCAGTAGGTTTATCCAAGGAAATTAAGGTAGTAATGATGTTCATAACATCATTCGATTCATACATATAAAGCTATCTTATTCGAAGGTTTAAACTTGTAATCACTAGAACATAGTTTAGTTAATTCTAAACTTGTTCGCAAACAAAAGTTAATCCTTCTAACTTGACTTTTAAAAACAACTAAACACATGTTCTATATCTATATGATATGCTAACTTAATAATTTAAAACCTGGAAACACGAAAAACACCGTAAAACCGGATTTACGCCGTCGTAGTAACACCGCGGGCTGTTTTGGGTTAGTTAATTAAAAACTATGATAAACTTTGATTTAAAAGTTGTTATTCTGAGAAAATGATTTTTATTATGAACATGAAACTATATCCAAAAATTATGGTTAAACTCAAAGTGGAAGTATGTTTTCTAAAATGGTCATCTAGACGTCGTTCTTTCGACTGAAATGACTACCTTTACAAAAACGACTTGTAACTTATTTTTCCGACTATAAACCTATAATTTTTCTGTTTAGATTCATAAAATAGAGTTCAATATAAAACCATAGCAATTTGATTCACTCAAAACGGATTTAAAATGAAGAAGTTATGGGTAAAACAAGATTGGATAATTTTTCTCATTTTAGCTACGTGAAAATTGGTAACAAATCTATTCCAACCATAACTTAATCAACTTGTATTGTATATTATGTAATCTTGAGATACCATAGACATGTATACAATGTTTCGACCTATCATGTCGACACATCTATATATATTTCGGAACAACCATAGACACTCTATATGTGAATGTTGGAGTTAGCTATACAGGGTTGAGGTTGATTCCAAAATATATATAGTTTGAGTTGTGATCAATACTGAGATACGTATACACTGGGTCGTGGATTGATTCAAGATAATATTTATCGATTTATTTCTGTACATCTAACTGTGGACAACTAGTTGTAGGTTACTAACGAGGACAGCTGACTTAATAAACTTAAAACATCAAAATATATTAAAAGTGTTGTAAATATATTTTGAACATACTTTGATATATATGTATATATTGTTATAGGTTCGTGAATCAACCAGTGGCCAAGTCTTACTTCCCGACGAAGTAAAAATCTGTGAAAGTGAGTTATAGTCCCACTTTTAAAATCTAATATTTTTGGGATGAGAATACATGCAGGTTTTATAAATGATTTACAAAATACACACAAGTACGTGAAAATACATTCTATGGTTGAATTATCGAAATCGAATATGCCCTTTTTTATTAAGTCTGGTAATCTAAGAATTAGGGAACAGACACCCTAATTGACGCGAATCCTAAAGATAGATCTATTGGGCCTAACAAACCCCATCCAAAGTACCGGATGTTTTAGTACTTCGAAATTTATATCATATCCGAAGGGTGTCCCGGAATGATGGGGATATTCTTATATATGCATCTTGTTAATGTCGGTTACCAGGTGTTCACCATATGAATGATTTTTATCTCTATGTATGGGATGTGTATTGAAATATGAAATCTTGTAGTCTATTATTATGATTTGATATATATAGGTTAAACCTATAACTCACCAACATTTTTGTTGACGTTTAAAGCATGTTTATTCTCAGGTGAATACTAAGAGCTTCCGCTGTTGCATACTAAAATAAGGACAAGATTTGGAGTCCATGTTTGTATGATATTGTGTAAAAACTGCATTCAAGAAACTGATTTCGATGTAACATATTTGTATTGTAAACCATTATGTAATGGTCGTGTGTAAACAGGATATTTTAGATTATCATTATTTGATAATCTACGTAAAGCTTTTTAAACCTTTATTTATGAAATAAAGGTTATGGTTTGTTTTAAAAATGAATGCAGTCTTTGAAAAACGTCTCATATAGAGGTCAAAACCTCGCAACGAAA
Source organism: Rutidosis leptorrhynchoides (assembly GCF_046630445.1). Lineage (NCBI taxonomy): Eukaryota > Viridiplantae > Streptophyta > Magnoliopsida > Asterales > Asteraceae > Rutidosis > Rutidosis leptorrhynchoides. The sequence continues at coordinate 236,880,826 of NC_092339.1, forward strand.
TCAATTAATATGGAACGTTTTTAATCAATAAGAACGGGACATTTCACAAAGAATTAACTGCCTGCAAACCTTTGGAATTTGATGGAACCAAAGGACCGATCGGATTGAAACGGTGGACCGAGAAGGTCGAATCGGTGTTTGCCATAAGTATGTATACTGAAGAGGACAAAGTGAAGTACGCTACGCATACCTTCATAGGTTCTACTTTAACATGGTGGAATACCTATCTAGAGCAAGTGGGACAAGATGATGCGTACGCACTACCGTGGTCAGCATTCAAGCACTTGATGAACGAGAAGTACCGTCCCAGAACCGAGGTCAATAAGCTCAAGACAGAACTTAGAGGGTTACGAACCCAAGGATTTGATATTACCACGTACGAAAGACGATTCACAGAATTGTGCCTATTGTGTCCGGGAGCATTCGAAGATGATGAAGAGAAGATCGACACGTTTGTGAAAGGATTACCGGAAAGAATCCAAGAAGATATAAGTTCACACGAGCCCGCCTCCATACAACAGGCATGTAGAATGGCTCACAAACTAGTGAACCAGATTGAAGAAAGAATTAAAGAACAGACTGCTGAAGAGGCCAATGTGAAGCAAGTCAAAAGAAAGTGGGAGGAAAATGGTGATAAGAATCACCAATACAACAACAACAGCAATTACAACAATAATCGCAACAATTATCCCAACAATCACAACATCAATCGCAACTACAACAAATGGCCCAACAACAACAACAACAACAACAGCAACTACAACAATCATCCCAACAACAATAATAACCGCAACAACAACAACAATCAGAAGCAGCTATGCTAAAGGTGTGAAAAGTATCACTCGGGGTTCTGCACCAAATTTTGCAACAAGTGTAAAAGAAATGGTCATAGCGCAGCGAAGTGTGAGGTCTAGGGACCAGGGGTTAATAGAACGAAAGGAACAAATCGTGTCGGAACGAGTAATGGCGGAGCAAGTAGTGTCGGAGCAAGTTATGCCAATGTAGTTTGTTATAAATGTGGAAAACCGGGCCACATTATTAGAAATTGCCCGAACCAGGAGAACACGAATGGACAAGGCCGCGGAAGAGTTTTCAATATTAATGCGGCAGAGGCACATGTAACGACCCGAAAATTTCCGACCAAATTTAAACCCTAATCTCTATATGTTTCCGACACGATAAGCAAAAATCTGTAATGTTGAGTCTAGAAAGTTTGAAATCTATATTTGGATAATCAGTTACCCTATGACCATTCCCGACGATTCACGAACAATTTTTAATAAATAATATTACCTTTATTATTAATATCATTATTATTATTAATATTATAATAATTATTATTAACAATATTATTTGTATTATTAGTATTTTATTTTGTTATTAATAATATTAACAGATTTTATTAATATAATTATTAATCAGTATTGTTATTATAAATACATTTATTAACCAATAGAGTTATGAATATAATCAATAACATACGCGTAATTTATATCCTATCACTATCAAACTCTCTCCTTTTCCTGTATTCTATTTAGCTCGTGATGTTTAGGCCAACAACTGCAATTATATAAGATTCATTCTATTATGGATAAAAACCATAAATTTTCCATCTATCCTCTCCATCTCAATAGCCAATCTCTCCCTTCTCACATTCCTCTCTTAAACTTGATCATGAAGAACCACCACTCACATCGTTGTTGTTACTGTAAACGATTTTTGTTTGTAAACCCAAAAACCCACCAAGAAACGCCAATAAACGATCACTGTTTCCATTGATTATGTTTCTAATTCAATTCCACAACCAACACCACTGCAACTATTGAAGTAACATTGATAATATGAAAACTCACGATAATGAATTGAAGGAGAAGATGACCTGTAACCAACCACTGCTATGTTCTTCTGTTCCTGCTCGTACCTGTTTCTTTTTCTGTTTAAGAACCAACAAAACCTGCAGCAATACTTCTTCCTGTTTTGGCTTCCTGTTTCTGCTACGGCACATCGAGGAGCAGCTTCTATTCTATCTCTGTTTCGGTTCACAAGCAACCCTACAACCCTTAAAACCCTATGATCAAACCACCCCTTTTCTACAACCGTGAACTATCACCACCTCATCACAACCGTCACCATCAAAACCATTTACCTATCTCTCTCTTTTCTCTCTCTTAAGAATGATCGACAAACACCACTCTCATCACCATAAACATCAAATCAACAACCACCACCGAATTTACTTCCTGTTTTTATTTAAACCGAAACCGCTATCACCTTTATTACCACGTTGCTGCTACTTTGCTCAGTTACTCTTTGTTTCTATTTACGCTTTATTGCTACTATACACACCAGCAAACAACGAACAACAGTCACCTGCAAACATCCTTTTCTGCTGCTATAATTATCGTGTTGATTACCACTGCCGTGTTCTTCTTCTATTTCTGTTCAGCAGAAGATTGATGGTGATAATTAATCATAAACCGTTTGAAAATATTAATTGATATAAAAGTGGTGATGAGTGGGGTCAATAATTAACGATGATGGTGATAAAGATAAACATGACAGGCTGTTATCTCTTGTGTTTGTTCCCATTAAAAAAAAAAATACCGAGTTTGTTTTTAAAAAGTAATATTAGGTCATTTGTTCTTGGATTGGGTTTTGCAAAACACTTGGACTGTATTTTTCTGTTCGTTGGGCCTGAGAACTGTTTTTGGGCCGAATTAAATACTGGGACAGGTTGATCATGTTGATGTCGGGTGGAAAATAAATTAAAAACGAAACACAAATTCATTAATCAAAATAAGGGTCGAATATATCACAGAAAAACGGAATGGATTGATTGGTTAGGGAGTGTTATGTGTTTCAAGAGGTCGCGGGTTCGAGTCTCATTCAGGACAATTCTTTTTAGGATGACTTTTTAAAAGGGTATACAACTTTCATTATTTATTATTATAATTATTATCTTTATGGTTATTGTTATTATTATTAGAATTATTATCATTATTATTATTATTACTAATATTAAGTATTACCATTACCATATTTATCAATACAAATATTAATTGGATTTTACTATAATAACTATCTTAATAAACAAATGATATATATATATATAGATATATTTAATACTTATAACCTAATAAAATTAATATTCTATATACAAAATGAATATATGAGACGTATATATGTTATCAACATAAAAATGAAATAATTAGTAAATTATATATATAAATTTATTCGTTTACATGTATATTAATAAATATACAAAATGATATAGGTTCGTGAATCCGAGGCCAACCCTACACTTGTTCAACGATGTTATATGTATTTTTACTACAAAATACAGTATGGTGAGTATATAGTCCCTTTTAAACTCTAAATATTTTGGGCTGAGAATACATGCGCTGTTTTTATAAATGATTTATGTTATGGACACAAGTGATCAAAAATATAAATTCTACGTTGAGTTGTACCATGGCATATCTCTTTATACTTGGTAGCTAATATTTACGTGAGGAGCGTAAACGCGAATCCTGTTGATAGATCTATCGGGCCTGACAACCCCAACCGGGCTGGACGACCAGTTTTAAACGGTTGCACAGTACTTCATTTCATTACTACACTTGGTACGGTGTAGGGTTTATTTAAGAATATGCTGCTGTGATTTAAATGTTAAGTATGGTTACCAAGTGCTCAACGACTTTTCATACACGAGGAATGTATTATGTATAAACATGAAATCTTGTGATCCATAGTTATTACGCTGCTAGCATCAAACCTATATATCTCACCAACTTTATGTTGACATTTTAAAGCATGCTTATTTTCAGGTACGAATTAAGTCTTCCGCTGTGCATTTGCTCATACTAAAGACATTACTTGGAGTCGATCATCGCAATGGAACCAAATGTTGAAGATATCATCCAGATGGATAAGGACGGGTCTTTACAGGTGGTATCAGAGCGTTGGTCCTAGCGAACCAGGTCTTGCATTAGTGTGTCTAACTGATAGTTGTCAGGATGCATTAGCGAGTCTGGACTTCGGCCTTAGCTGCATATTATAAGTATTGTATATCATTCCTAGTGGAAAATTTTCCTGCTAATCATTCCTAAGTCTAGACATGCCTTACTGCCTTTATTGCATAGATAGTGTATAGACAAATTTATATCTTAGCGTATCTATTACGATAGACTTTGCTTAATATCTTCCATAAATTTCTCCGTAATTTAAGGGATCCTGGTACTATATATATCTATGCATATTATGCATTGAGAATACCATCCAACTATTATTTGCTGTCACTAAGCTTTTCATACCAAAAATTTTTTTCTGTGATCGCGTACGATGGCCTCTACGAATCGACCAAGTTCTTCTGACTCCGAAGATAGCGTGACGGGAGCGCACCAACCGATCAACTACCGTGATTTCTTTAGAAAGTGGGGATGGGTTCGCGAAATACTTACCCTATGGAGAAATGAAGAAGGTACTCCATATCACGAGCCGAACTTACCACCTAACGTCGGAGTGCTCGACCCGCTCACCGGCGAACCTGTTCGCAACACCGTTTATACCCTTTTTGCAAGAATTTTTCGTCTTGAGGCTACCATTAACGGAACTAGAGAAGATATCCGACCTTTACCTCACACTGATAACCAACCAGGGTTAGTAGAAGAAGTTAAAGAACTCCGAGCTCGAGTGTTAACTTTAGAGAGCACGGTACACAATTTGCAAGCACCAGCAGTATCACCAACACCAGTAACATCACCAGCTTCAGCACCAACGGTACCAGTACCACCAATAACCCAAGTTTCAACAATACATGCCTCACCATCTCATTCTGCACCTCGAGTATAATCATCGTTCTACGAATCGTTCTACATCGATTATCTTCGCTCGACATGGCGATTATGTAATTTCTAAAGTTTTAGAGATTATGTAATCTAGTATTAACGGTAAATCAAATGAGTTTAATATCTTATTGACTCATTAAATCCATGATTACATCTGAAGAAAATATATATGCAAGTATATTTTCATAAAGATTGTAATTAAAATTCTTTTGTACAAACTGTTAATGGTGAAAATATTTTAACGGGTAGGTAATACCCGAGGAATATTTATATTTCACATTAATCAGCTACACGGTACATTCTTCGACTCTGATTCAACAGTCAGTCACTATCCTACTTGTATACATAGATATACGTATCCGTTCACCACAGAATCCATTTTCGTTCAATTTCATATTTGGATTTTGACCTATCAGAATCCAACAAGTGGCATAATGAAGAAAAAATTGGACAAAATAAAATTTGTTAGAAACAAACGAATTAACTAATTGAAATTTTGTTAAGAATCTACGCTAACTATTCCAGCTAACTGTTCCTAGCTAACTGATTACATTTTATTTATCGCAATTTAATTATCGCAATTTTATTTATCGTCATTTAATTTCTGTTATTTACTTTACGCATTTAATTTATCGTCATTTAATTTCTGTTATTTATTTTACGCCCTTTAAATATCGGGACACGTATACAAGGTTTTGACATATCATATCGACGCATCTGTATATATTATTTGGAATAACCATAGACACTCTATATGCAGTGATGCGGGAGTTAGCTATACAGGGTTGAGGTTGATTCTCAAATAATATATATACTTTGAGTTGTGATCGACACTGAGACCGGTACACGGGTCACGATACGTATTAATTAATTCGAATATTATATATTAATTTATATATGAATATATTGGACGATTGGACAATTGGATTATTGGACTGCTAACTTTGGACGATTAAAATGAATTAAAATATGGATTATAACATATGAAACTAAACAATTCTTCAAGTTTGCCACTTGATTTCATCTTAAAACCTCATTTGTATCTCAACGATTCCAATCTGCGTTCGAAGCCTTCATGATACCTGAAAACACCTCGATCGGAAGGATGAACCAGCCGCACTTCATCTATGGAAGAAAAGATTTATGCACCTGAAAAACTCTCGAACCCAAATTCATAGTTTAACACGTACCTGTGTTGAATCCTTTACCATTTATTAGCAAAAATAACCTTACAATCCCTTTTCAAAGTAATCAATTTTGTCACAACTTCAGCAAGTTAACTTCGACTTCTCAGTAACACTAGTCTTATTATAACCTCGATGTATATACGTTGTCATTTCGCCGTCATTGCTGGAGAACCTTTTATATTCCACGACAACATCAGCAGCTGTACCAGCAGCTCGTCGTCTCTTTGGCGGAACCCTCAATCAGTATTTTGAAAATCTTGCAGAACTTCTCCCGTTATACCTACAACGTCTATCCCTAAGAATTTCATACCCCGAACGTGAAGTTTCTGAAAAACACCCTGAACTGCAAACTAGTTCTTGAAATGCTGATGAAGCAGCAAAAACCGTAAACGACCTTAACAGTCAAGAGTTTACGATGAAGTACAGTATGTTGGAAAAGCTCAGAAAAAGAAAAGGGTTGAAACTGGAAAACGGATCGAGCAAAGTATAAGGGAGGCCGTGGACAAATCGTGAAAATCGAACCTGCCTTCAAAGAATCCAAATGATTCGGTGTCTGCTGAAACCGTTAGTAAGAAACCTACTCCTTATTCTAAACCTTTCCAGATGATATTCTTCATCATCATCTTATCTTAGATATTATAAGATATCTTCATATCTTCTGTTATACATATTCTCTATATTTCTGGAGATATTTACACAACTATTCTTATCTGAGAACATTCATCTCTTCGTAATATCTGCGTTACAATATAAAAGAAGCTGTAATAGTTCCAAGTTCTAAAACCTTCGAGTTTAAAATAGGAATGTTCTGAAGCAGTGTTGGGAAATGATGCATGAATTAGTATAATATAATGAAACTTGATCAACTTCATTATATTACAGTAAGTCATGTTGAGTTTCTAATGGAATGTGATGATTCACAGTACCATCATCATGTGCCATGTTACATGACTCATATATTCTATCCAATCTCAAACATATTAGGAACATATCATCTTGATAAGTTCTATCTTTTCCAGGATATTCTGGTAATTTGACAAATCAAAAATCATGCCATTACCATTCCTTTCTGAGAACATTAGCTATGTTCATTCCAAATCTTATACCTACGAATTCTGAACCATTGCTCACTTGGTTTGAGGACGGGAAGATGAAATAAAAGAATGAAGCTCCAAAATAGAAATTTGAGTATAAAACGCAGCAAATAGGAGAAGGCATTAACTGCGGATGACAATGATTATAGAGGAAAGAAGTATGAACATCGAAGTATAAGGGGGATATCAAACTCAACAACCACCCAGGATTTACAAATCGTGTATATCAATGCCGATAGCAATATAGAGACACGAGAGAACTAGAAACACTATCAACGTGTAGAGACCCGTCCTTATCCATCCGGACGGAATCTTCAACATTTGGTCCCATCGCGATGATCGACTCCAAGTAATGTCTTTAAAGTGAGCTAATGCACAGCGGAAGACTTAATTCGTACCTGAGAATAAACATGCTTTAAAACGTCAACATAAAGTTGGTGAGATATATAGGTTTGATGCTAGCAGCGTTATAACAATGGACCACAAGATTTCATATTTATACGTAATACACTCCTCGTGTAAAGAAAAGTAGTTGAGCACTTGGTAACCATACTTAACTAAAAGTCATCGCAGCATATTCTTAAATAAACCCTACACCGTACCAAGTGTAGTAACGAGAACGAAGTACTGTGCAACCGTTAAAAACTGGTCATCCAGCCCGGTTGGGGTTGTCAGGCCCGATAGATCTATCAACAGGATTCGCGTTTACGCTCCTCACGTAAATATTAGCTACCAAGTATAAAGAAATATGCCATGGTACAACTCAACGTAGATTTTATTTTTGATCACTTGAGTCCATAACGTAAATCATTTATAAAAACGGCGCATGTATTCTCAGCCCAAAAATATTTAGAGTTTAAAAGGGACTATATACTCACCTAATGTATTTTGTAGTAAAAATACATATAACATCATTGAACACGTATAAGGTTGGCCTTCGATTCACGAACCTATATCAGTTATATAAATTAAGTATGTACTATTCACACAAATTATTTATTAATATTAACATGCTTGTTATTTTGATAATTTATATGTTATTTTGATATTAAAATAGTAAATTAAATATACTTATGATATAGGTCTTTTTATATAATTATCTTTTGTTTGTTAAAATAAAAATTATGATAGTACTGATAATAAAATAATAATATTAATTTTGATAAATGTAATAATAATAATTTTAGTAATATAAAATAATTCTAATGATACTTGTATTAATAATTATTATTAATAATCATAATAATAATAATTTTATAAAAAAATGTATACTTTTAAAATAATGATATTAATATTCATAATCAATAATAATAATAATAATAACAATAATAATAACAATAATAATAATAATAAAAATTTTAACATGAAACTACCTCTTGAGAAAAACGGATTTTTTAAAAAAATGGACCACTGCAGGGTTCGAACCCATGACCACTAGCTCACCAACGAAACACCTTAACCATTCCTCCAACCCTTCTTTTCTGTTTTATTAATCATCCTAAATCTACTTAAACTCGTCTTCTCAGTTTTCTTTTTCTGAAATTTTCACATAGAATTAAACCGATGGATTTCAAATCAAAGCCCAAGTCTCTAAACCCAAACGTAAACTTCAGTCTTATAGTCCATTAATAACCAAATTAAAGTCTTTAATCGATCCACATCAAAAACATATTATAGCGGCTAGAAAAATAGGGTTTTTGACTCTTCCTTGTTGCATCATCAATACATCATTCTCCATTATCGTAATCAAACAAATTACCAATACTTTAATGATCAATTAAGTAGGGTCATCAGTATATCTTCTTTCTTATTATAAATTACCTTTTATCATTGTGATTTATTTCCTTTTTCTCAAACATATTCGAACAAGAACAAAAAAAAAGAAACTGCAATAACAGTTACATCGTAGCAGACGATGATGTTGTAGCTGGACAGGCAACATAAAACAGCTTCAGTCAGGTTCGTGTTGGTTGCAGAAGATCAGGAACATTAAACAGGTTTTGGTGGTTTTGTTTTGTCAACGAAAAGAAACATAATATAGTTGCTGTGGTGGCGATTGGAATGAACAGAAGCAAATATCGAGTAATAACAGTTGGGTTTCGAGTGTGATTGTTAATCAAACTAAGAACAAAAACAATCAGAACCATCTAGCATGTGGTGATTGTTTTGGTTTTGAGGTTCTCGATATATCAACAGTAAATGGGGGTTTGTAACAACAATACATGTGATCGGATAAATGTGATGTTTGTATCAAACATTAGTGAAAACAGTGGTAGTGGGTTATGTTTGTTTTGGTATTGATGATGATAGTTAAAACAAAAGAAAATAGTAATAAAGGTGACGGTGGTTATGGTGGTTTTAAATCACGAGAGAGAGAGGAAAAGATGGAGGATAGGGGTGGTTATTCGTGATGTCGAAGTGGTGTTTGGTTATAGTAGAAACCAAGTTAGCAGTAACAATAATTAAAGTGGCGGTTATGGTCGTTCAAGGGTGGTTATCATAATAATGTGGTGGTTTTGTTGGATGTAGGTGACGGGTTTGTGTTGGTGTATGTTGGTGTTTTCAAGGTGTTGTGGGTTGTTCTCGTTCGAAAAGAAAATAGAAAACTTAGAGAAAGAAGATGAGGGAGACGGTTCTAGGTGGTTGAACATGATGATCTCTGGCGGTGTTAAGAGGTGGTGGAGATTATGTTATGTAGTGACCCGAACTTTTCCATGTTTATATATATTAATTGAGATTGATATTTACATGATTAAATGTTTCCAACATGTTAAGCAATCAAACTTGTTAAGACTTGATTAATTGAAATATGTTTCATATAGACAATTGACCACCCAAGTTGACCGGTGATTCACGAACGTTAAAACTTGTAAAAACTATATGATGACATATATATGGATATATATATATATAGTTAACATGATACTATGATAAGTAAACATATCATTAAGTATATTAACAATGAACTACATATGTAAAAACAAGACTACTAACTTAATGATTTTTAAACGAGACATATATGTAACGATTATCGTTGTAAAGACGTTTAATGTATATATATCATATTAAGAGATATTCATACATGATAATATCATGATAATATAATAATTTAAAATCTCATTTGATATTATAAACATTGGGTTAACAACATTTAACAAGATCGTTAACCTAAAGGTTTCAAAACAACACTTACATGTAACGACTAACGATGACTTAACGAATCAGTTAAAATGTATATACATGTAGTGTTTTAATATGTATTTATACACTTTTGGAAGACTTCAATACACTTATCAAAATACTTCTACTTAACAAAAATGCTTACAATTACATCCTCGTTCAGTTTCATCAACAATTCTACTCGTATACACCCGTATTCGTACTCGTACAATACACAGCTTTTAGATGTATGTACTATTGGTATATACACTCCAATGATCAGCTCTTAGCAGCCCATGTGAGTCACCTAACACATGTAGGAACCATCATTTGGCAACTAGCAAGAAATATCTCATAAAATTACAAAAATATGAGTAATCATTCATGACTTATTTACATGAAAACAAAATTACATATCCTTTATATCTAATCCATACACCAAAGACCAAAAACACCTACAAACACTTTCATTCTTCAATTTTCTTCATCTAATTGATCTCTCTCAAGTTCTATCTTCAAGTTCTAAGTGTTCTTCATATATTCTACAAGTTCTAGTTACATAAAATCAAGAATACTTTCAAGTTTGCTAGATCACTTCCAATCTTGTAAGGTGATCATCCAACCTCAAGAAATCTTTGTTTCTTACAGTAGGTTATCATTCTAATACAAGGTAATAATCATATTCAAACTTTGGTTCAATTTCTATAACTATAACAATCTTATTTCAAGTGATGATCTTACTTGAACTTGTTTTCGTGTCATGATTCTGCTTCAAGAACTTCGAGCCATCCAAGGATCCATTGAAGCTAGATCCATTTTTCTCTTTTCCAGTAGGTTTATCCAAGGAACTTAAGGTAGTAATGATGTTCATAACATCATTCGATTCATACATATAAAGCTATCTTATTCGAAGGTTTAAACTTGTAATCACTAGAACATAGTTTAGTTAATTCTAAACTTGTTCGCAAACAAAAGTTAATCCTTCTAACTTGACTTTTAAAATCTACTAAACACATGTTCTATATCTATATGATATGCTAACTTAATGATTTAAAACCTGGAAACATGAAAAACACCGTAAAATCGGATTTACGCCGTCGTAGTAACACCGCGGGCTGTTTTGGGTTAGTTAATTAAAAACTATGATAAACTTTGATTTAAAAGTTGTTATTCTGAGAAAATGATTGTTATTATGAACATGAAACTATATCAAAAAATTATGGTTAAACTCAAAGTGGAAGTATGTTTTCTAAAATGGTCGTCTAGACGTCGTTCTTTCGACTGAAATGACTACCTTTACAAAAACGACTTGTAACTTATTTTTCCGACTATAAACCTATACTTTTTCTGTTTATATTCATAAAATAGAGTTCAATATGAAACCATAGCAATTTGATTCACTCAAAACGGATTTAAAATGAAGAAGTTATGGGTAAAACAAGATTGGATAATTTTTCTCATTTTAGCTACGTGAAAATTGGTAACAAATCTATTCCAACCATAACTTAATCAACTTGTATTGTATATTATGTAATCTTGAGATACCATAGACACGTATACAATATTTCGACCTATCATGTCGACACATCTATATATATTTCGGAACAACCATAGACACTCTATATGTGAATGTTGGAGTTAGCTATACAGGGTTGAGGTTGATTCCAAAATATATATAGTTTGAGTTGTGATCAATACTGAGATGCGTATACACTGGGTCGTGGATTGATTCAAGATAATATTTATCGATTTATTTCTGTACATCTAACTGTGGACAACTAGTTGTAGGTTACTAACGAGGACAGCTGACTTAATAAACTTAAAACATCAAAATATATTAAAAGTGTTGTAAATATATTTTGAACATACTTTGATATATATGTATATATTGTTATAGGTTCGTGAATCAACCAGTGGCCAAGTCTTACTTCCCGACGAAGTAAAAATCTGTGAAAGTGAGTTATAGTCCCACTTTTAAAATCTAATATTTTTGGGATGAGAATACATGCAGGTTTTATAAATGATTTACAAAATAGACACAAGTACGTGAAACTACATTCTATGGTTGAATTATCAAAATCGAATATGCCCCTTTTTATTAAGTCTGGTAATCTAAGAATTAGGGAACAGACACCCTAATTGACGCGAATCCTAAAGATAGATCTATCGGGCCCAACAAGCCCCATCCAAAGTACCGGATGCTTTAGTACTTTGAAATTTATATCATATCCGAAGGGTGTCCCGGAATGATGGGGATATTCTTATATATGCATCTTGTTAATGTCCGTTACCAGGTGTTCACCATATGAATGATTTTTATCTCTATGTATGGGATGTGTATTGAAATATGAAATCTTGTGGTCTATTATTATGATTTGATATATATATAGGTTAAACCTATAACTCACCAACATTTTTGTTGACGTTTTAAGCATGTTTATTCTCAGGTGATTATTAAGAGCTTCCGCTGTCGCATACTTAAATAAGGACGAGATTTGGAGTCCATACTTGTATGATATTGTGTAAAAACTGCATTCAAGAAACTTATTTTGTTGTAACATATTTGTATTGTAAACCATTATGTAATGGTCGTGTGTAAACAGGATATTTTAGATTATCATTATTTGATAATCTACGTAAAGCTTTTTAAACCTTTATTGATGAAATAAAGGTTATGGTTTGTTTTAAAATGAATGCAGTCTTTGAAAAACGTCTCATATAGAGGTCAAAACCTCGCAACGAAATCAATTAATATGGAACGTTTTTAATCAATAAGAACGGGACATTTCCGTTGGTATTAGTGTGTCTTATCGAGTTTGTTAGGATGCATTAGTGAGTCTGGACTTCGACCTTGTTTTCTTTAAAAATGATTGCTTAACATTTTTGTTGGAAACTATATATTTTTAACATATGAATATTATGTGATATATTAATCTCTTAACGTGTTTGATATTATGTGATAGATGTCTACCTCTAGAACAAGTCCCATTGACTCACCTAATAATAATGAAGAGTCAAATGTAAATTGGAATGATTCGTGGACTGATTCACAAGTTCCCGAAGAGGAACCGGAAGAAGAGTCGGAACCGGAAGAAGAATCGGAACCGGAAGAAGAATCGGAAGCGGAAGAAGAAATAGAACCGGTGGGGGAAATAATAAAACGGTTAAGTAAAAGAGAATCCTCAACCAACTGACCACGGTTAATTATGGTCAATGGTGTTTCTGCCAAGGAAGCAAAATATTGGGAGGGTTACCAATTCTCCGATGAATCGGATTACGACGAGAATTCTGATGATGTTATAGAAATTACCCCAACTGAATTTAAAAAGGCAAAAGAAAATAATAAGGGAAAGGGCATAAAAATAGAGAAATCTAATTCCAACCCCGATGAACTTTATATGTATCGTCAACCCCCGAAGTCCTTAAGTTGTAACAATGACCCAGGAACCTCTAAACCACCAGGTTTTTCTAAACCAATGTGGATAACGACGGCTCGTATTAGGGGAAAATCATATATCCCTAGAAACTTGGCAAAACGAACCAAAACCGAAGAAGAAGAAACAAGCGAGTCGGAATAAGATAGTTGTATTCATGTGGTGTAATATATGTAATATAGTGTGCTTATGCTTTATGATATATGTAAAAATTGCTTGTATTAATAAGTATTTTTTTTATGAATCTAACTCTTGTCTATTTTACAGTATAAAAACGCAAAATGGATAGACAACCCAATATTTTAAGAGACCTACCCGGAGACATGATTGATGAAATCTTGTCTAGAGTCGGTCAGAATTCCTCGGCACAACTATTTAAGGCGAGATCAGTTTGTAAGACATTCGAAGAACGTTCCAAGAATGTCTTGGTTTATAAGAGACTTTCGTTTGAAAGATGGGGGATATCACATTGGGAAACCCATAAGTTACGATGTGTTTACTTTGACGCATATATTGCGGGGAACCCAAATGCTATTTTACGCAACGGGTTAAGAAATTATTTTGACTCAATGTATCCGAATATAGGACTTCATGATTTAGAAAAAGCGGCTAACATGCAACATAAAGAAGCATGCTATGCTTATGGGTTAGTAATGTTCGCTTCTCACCAAAGTGAGAAAAAGAACATCGGGCTACAGCTATTAAACAAAATGTTCCCACAAGTGACGGAGTCGGTAATTGGGGTAAGAAATGAGGTTTTTAGATTGTTACGGGACTGTTGGACATTACGTAACCCTCGTCCCTTTGATGACGTTACAACACGCTGTCTTATCAACGGCCATAACGGTTATGTTGCACAAGACCAAGGATGGGAAGTAGTACTAGTAAAACCAGAATGCATGACTTGTTTCTGGACGTATGAATTACGTGTCTTTATTGCCTTTGCTGAACGACTTGTGTACTAGCTATAATTATCTTCACAACTATCTTGTATCAAAGTTATTGTGTGCTATATTTCATGCTTTATGTAAAATAAGCGGTATTGTAAGTTTGTAAAATATTGTATAAAAGTTTGAACGCGAAATATTATTATAATCAGTTTTTCATATAGAATTGTAGTAGTTGAATTGTATATTAGCTACTAAGTATGAACTTAACGGGTAGGTACTACCCGAATTTAAACTTATAAAACGCTAATATGAAGAAAAAGCTTTTATAAATGAGTTCATATTATGCTACGAAATACTATTAACTACTCTTAATATTCTGTATGATTAACTTGTTCCATTTGACTATTTTGAAGGAAATGGCACCGACTACTCGACACACCGTGAATATGAATGAAGAGGAATTCCGTACTTTTCTAGCTTCAAACATAGCCGCAGTACAGGCTGCGCTACATACCAACAATAACCTTGGATCTAGCAGTACAGGAAATCGTGTAGGATGCACCTACAAAGAATTCACTGCCTGCAAACCTTTGGAATTTGATGGAACCGAAGGACCGATCGGATTGAAACGGTGGACCGAGAAGGTCGAATCGGTGTTTGCCATAAGTAAGTGTACTGAAGAGGACAAAGTGAAGTACGCTACGTATACCTTCACAGGTTCTGCGTTAACATGGTGGAATACCTATCTAGAGCAAGTGGGACAAGACGATGCGTACGCACTACCGTGGTCAGCATTCAAGCACTTGATGAACGAGAAGTACCGTCCCAGAACCGAGGTCAATAAGCTCAAGACAGAACTTAGAGGGTTACGAACCCAAGGATTTGATATTACCACGTACGAAAGACGATTCACAGAATTGTGCCTATTGTGTCCGGGAGCATTCGAAGATGAGGAAGAGAAGATCGACGCGTTTGTGAAAGGATTACCAGAAAGAATCCAAGAAGATATAATTTCACACGAGCCCGCCTCCATACAACAGGCATGTAGAATGGCTCACAAACTAGTGAACCAGATTGAAGAAAGAATTAAAGAACAGACTGCTGAAGAGGCCAATGTGAAGCAAGTCAAAAGAAAGTGGGAGGAAAACGGTGATAAGAATCACCAATACAACAACAACAGCAATTACAACAATAATCGCAACAATTATCCCAACAATCGCAACATCAATCGCAACTACAACAAACGGCCCAACAATAACACAACAACAACAACAGCAACCATAACAATCATCTTAACAACAATAATAACCGCAATAACAACAACAATCAGAAGCCGCTATGCCAAAGGTGTGAAAAGTATCACTCGGGGTTCTGCACCAAATTTTGCAACAAGTGTAAAAGAAATGGTCATAGCGCGGTGAAGTGTGAGGTCTACGGACCAGGGGTTAATAGAACGAAAGGAACAAATGGTGTCGGAACGAGTAATGGCGGAGCAAGTAGTGTCGGAGCAAGTTATGCCAATGTAGTTTGTTATAAATGTGGAAAACCGGGCCACATTATTAGAAATTGCCCGAACCAGGAGAACACGAATGGACAAGGCCGCGGAAGAGTTTTCAATATTAATGTGGCAGAGGCACAGGAAGACCCGGAGCTTGTTACGGGTACGTTTCTTATTGACAATAAATCTGCTTACGTTTTATTTGATTCGCGTGCGGATAGGAGCTATATGAGTAGAGAGTTTTGTGCTAAATTAAGTTGTCCATTGACGCCTTTGGATAGTAAATTTTTACTCGAATTAGCAAATGGTAAATTAATTTCAGCAGATAATATATGTCGGAATCGAGAAATTAAACTGGTTAGCGAAACATTTAAGATTGATTTGATACCAGTAGAGTCAGGGAGTTTTGATGTGATAATCGGTATGGACTGGTTGAAAGAAGTGAAAGCAGAGATCGTTTGTTACAAAAATGCAATTCGCATTATACGAGAAAAAGGAAAACCCTTAATGGTGTACGGAGAAAAGGGCAACACGAAGCTACATCTTATTAGTAATTTGAAGGCACAAAAACTAATAAGAAAAGGTTGCTATGCTGTTCTAGCACACGTCGAGAAAGTACAAACTGAAGAAAAGAGCATCAATGATGTTCCCATCGCAAAAGAATTTCCCGATGTATTTTCGAAAGAATTACCGGGATTACCCCCACATCGATCAGTTGAATTTCAAATAGATCTTGTACCAGGAGCTGCACCAATAGCTCGTGCTCCTTACAGACTCGCACCCAGCGAGATGAAAGAACTGCAAAGCCAAATACAAGAACTTTTAGAGCGTGGTTTCATTCGACCAAGCACATCACCGTGGGGAGCTCCTGTTTTGTTTGTCAAGAAGAAAGATGGTACATTCAGGTTGTGTATCGACTACCGAGAGTTGAACAAACTTACCATCAAGAACCGCTACCCACTACCGAGAATCGACGACTTATTTGATCAACTACAAGGATCGTCTGTTTATTCAAAGATTGACTTACGTTCCGGGTATCATCAAATGCGGGTGAAAGAAGATGATATTCCAAAGACTGCTTTCAGAACACGTTACGGTCATTACGAGTTTATGGTCATGCCGTTTGGTTTAACTAATGCACCAGCTGTGTTCATGGACCTTATGAACTGAGTGTGTGGACCATACCTTGACAAGTTTGTCATTGTTTTCATTGATGACATACTTATTTACTCAAAGAATGACCAAGAACACGGTGAACATTTGAGAAAGGTGTTAGAAGTATTGAGGAAGGAAGAATTGTACGCTAAGTTTTCAAAGTGTGCATTTTGGTTGGAAGAAGTTCAATTCCTCGGTCACATAGTGAACAAAGAAGGTATTAAGGTGGATCTGGCAAAGATAGAAACTGTTGAAAAGTGGGAAACCCCGGAAACTCCGAAACACATACGCCAGTTTTTAGGACTAGCTGGTTACTATAGAAGGTTCATCCAAGACTTTTCCAGAATAGTAAAACCCTTGACTGCATTAACGCATAAAGGGAAGAAATTTGAAAGGAATGATGAACAAGAGAAAGCGTTTCAGTTATTGAAGAAAAAGCTAACTACGGCACCTATATTGTCATTGCCTGATGTAGCGACCCCGACAAATCGTCAAGTGACGGCGTCGGCTACGTGGGTCCCATTACCTGATTATAAGTCTTTAAGATAACGTTTGACCAAAATATGTCGCCTTCATTTCAAAATAAAGATTATTTCAAAGTTTACAAGAATTGTTCAACCAAAAGTTAAGTTACAACGTTATAGATACGATTGAAATCTAGGCGACACGGTTTAAAGTAAAGTCAAAAGACGCTCCATGAAATGCATGTATACTCGACATCGGATGCAAGTATCAATTAGTAAGCGGAAGCATGTTTCACATATCGTGCAAGACCTGAGAAAAACATAGAAATCTGTCAACGAAAACGTTGGTGAAATCATAGGTTTAAGTAAGTAAGTACAAGTGAACCACAAGATTTGCATCAATGAAATAATAGTAATACATTCCAAAAGTTTGTTTCACGAGCACCCAATTATCAAAGCTTAACATTCCTTCCATTGTATACCCCATCACTTAGTGCTAGAACAAACACTGATTCTCGAAAATATATTTCATCCGTAGACGGTAGCGAACCGTCAAAGATGAGGGTTGTCAACCCATATGGCCATATAACATAAGTTCTCGCTTACACCCGGCAAGTGTAACTAATGATAATCGAATTGAGGATTTTGTTCTAAACTCGTATGTAGAATGTTTGTTTTCCCGTTCTTGTGTTCACTTAGTTCAAAAGAATCGTTTATGTTTTCTCATCCCAATATAAGTTCAAAAAGAGTAAAAGTGGGACTATGATCTCACCTTGAGTGCAAGAGTTAATAAAGTACTTCAACAAGTAGACGCGTGCAAAGACAAAGCTAGTCTTGACCTAAACATATAGGCTATATCAATAACGGTAAACACAAACGGTCAAAGATGTTCAATTAGTCCTATGGCTCGTTACGACTCGATTATATTAGCATGTGAATCAAATTGTCAAGTTTCATGCAAGATACTAGTAAATAATCATGTTAGAAAGGTTGCATAAGTATTTGGTTAAGTTTGACAAAAAGTCAAACTTGGTCGGGTCAAAGTCAACGAAAAAGTCAACATGTTCGGGTCGAGTCTCGAAGAAATTTTCTATGCTAGTTATTCATATATAAGCATGTTAAAACAAGTTACAAGTGAATTGGAGGTCTAGAACATCCCAAACATTTTTGGTAAAATGGACAAGTGGGACAGAAGCTGGGCACGGCTTATGCCGCGCCGCGGCCAGGCCTGTCGCGCCGCGACAATGGCCGTGGCCTGGTCCCAGGCCTGTTTCACTTGTTCAAGACTTGGTCAATTTTCAAACAAACGCAAAACTCAAAACGTAAACAACTAGAAGACGTATCTTATACCGTTGGAAAGCTCTTTTGACAAGGAACACAACTAAACATGTTTCACCAAACAAAAACATCATTTATAATAGCCGAAAACTCATCAAGTGATCATTAAACGTTCATTTTTAAGGTTTCAAGTTCTTCAAATGCAATTTGAGTTTCGGGAAACCAATTCACACATATAATATGCCGTTTTGAAGGTAATGAAACATACATTACAACTAAACACTAATAATTAACATTCCATGGTATTCAAGCATCCAAAAATTCATGTCAAGAACTATCAAACCCTAGTCAAACATCACAAAATCAATATTCATGTTTTTGAAGTTTTCTTAATCAACCTACGCATCAAAACGAAGCTAGTGATACTAGTAACACAATTAAAACATGCACTTTAACAATCTAACAACATTAACTCATCCAAAATCAAGGATTAAGCACACCCATTTCAAGTTCATGCTAGTTACTCCAAAAACAACAAATCGAGCAAACCAAACATATATTCATGTTAGACTCGAGCCATAGACACTAACTAACACCATTTCAAATCAAAAACACGAATTTAGAGAAATCTAGAGTTTTATAAATGTTACCCAAACGAGATGAAGTTGGTATCAAATTGTAGAGGATGAAGAGAGGATTCCAAATATGTAATCGGATTTGTTGTGAGCTTCCAAGATTGAATTTAGATGATGATTGAATGGAATGGGTTTGTGTGTGTGTTCTTGAGATGGAGAGAAAAGGGATGAGGGAGATGATGGAAATGGATGAAATGGGTTGACTAGTTGACCTAGTCAACTAGTTTGCCCATTTGGCAACTCCGGTCCCTCGAGTTTCAAAGCGGGTGCGGGATTTAACCGATCGAATATTTTTAAAACGCAAGTTAACAAGAGATGTTATAATTAAATGACGGAATTATTATGAACGTTAGTCAACGGAAACTACGAATTTAAATAACGAAAGGTATTATTTAAAAGAAAAAGACGGTGTTAAAAATAAATTTAACGGAAAAACGCGGGATGTTACATTATCCACAACTCAAAAGAAATTTCGTCCCGAAATTTAGTTGGAAGTAGTAGTCGATATCTCTTACTCGAGACTTTACGTTGTCAATGCTATGAATAAGTGAAAGTACGTTCTTGAGGGTTCTCATGAATTTGGATAGTCAGGGTTTTACGTTGCATTAAGGTTCGGTTTTTACGATCCCCAGTTTCAACTGGTTTTCCTATGAAGAGAAGTTTGTCATCGATAGTTGATGTATCCAGCAGGATTGCACGTTCCTGTTCCGCAGGACACGTTTCTAAGTTTGTTACACGAAATGTAGGGTAAACGGAAACTTAATTGAGTCGGAAGTTCTAAACGGTAGGGAGCGGTTCTAATACGCCCCAAGGTTTCAAAAGGGTTAACATGTCGCGGGTTTAACTTTCCCTGATTCCCGAAACGGATTACACCCTTCCAAGGTGCGGGTTCTCAATACTACGCGGTTACACACTGGGATTTGTGAGGTTCTCCTCTAAGTTTGGTTTAACTCTTCTGGCAACAATGGGTTGTCTCGAGCCCTTCTCGGACTTGAACGATCTCAATTGTTGTTTCTTGATGGAGTTCAGATTTCGGTGGTTGATGCTTTGGTTAAATGAACAGGGGTATGACATTAGCGGTCATATAAGGTTTCGAAAAGTGCGCGTGAACACACGAGTGGTAACTACTGTTGTAAGAGTGATCTACTAAAGGTGACAATATGAGTTTGTGAGATGTCTTTCCAAGACGTAAATCGTTCGTTTGCTCGGTTCGTCAGTTTGTGGGTGGTACGCGGTACTCATGTCTAAGCGGGTTCCCAAGGTTTCTTGTAAAACTAGAAGTGAAACGAGTATTTCGATACAGAATAATTGACAAAGATACACCGTGTTGGAATAGAATCTCTTAAGATACGTTTGAACAAGTTAGTTAGGGTTCGAGAAATGTTCGTTAGGACTATTCACCCTCGTGGCGAATACTTATGTAATATGAGGAGTTTCTCTATCCATGGAGAAATGTTACAAGGAGTTTCTTTAAACGGAAATGCGAACGGTAAAGATAGTAGTGAAATGAGGACTTAGAATAGGATGAGTTTACATCTCGAGGTTGCTATAACGTGCCTCTAGTTGTCAAAAGTTGAAGTCTGAAAGAGAAACGAGGTAGTACACGTAGTTGTATAGTTCGGGGTTGAATAATAGTTGACCGATTATCAGAAACACAACGGCGTTAAGTCAAAGAAGAGTGAAGTATCGTTGGATTGTGTGTTATCTTAATTTCCAGTAATATCAGACGGTAACGGTGAAATAGCAGAGCTATGTATCGTGGTACGCGATAACGAGAAGATTGATCGGATCCATAAATAAGTATTCAAATTCTCCGTGTAAAATAACGAATTTCAGCTTCCTTGATTTCGAGTCGAGAGGGGTTGCCTTTCAGGCGTTCACGTAGAAGTATTTCTATATTTGAGTTCCATTTTGTGCCACACGAATTTATCTAGTAAGGTTGGTGTGAAAAAAAAAAAAAAAATCACGTTCAAAGTCCGGACACGAAAAATGTTTAATTCTTTCCCTTAGTACGTTAACGAGGTTAAAGGACGAGCGATACGGGAAAAATTGGAAATTAATCTTTGGTAATAATCGCGAGATCCAAAATTTTACGAATACAAGTCGGAGTCGTGAGGGTTTCTCCAAAATTAATTAATTAATTAATTAATTTTTTTTTTTTTTTTTTTTTTTTTTTTTTTTTTTTTTACCTTGACCACTAATAACATGGTTTAGAATTTGGACTTTGTTTAACCAAAATTCTCACTTGGAGAATTCGGCATAGAGTTGCTCTTTTCTCAAGAGTTCGAGCGTAAGACGGAGACGTTGTCCGTTTTTCCTTTCCGCTTGAATAGCATAAAACATCAATTATAAGTACGGTAACGGATTTGTCTAGATAAGTTTGCATACGCGGTTCCGGAGGTCTATGAATACGGGCGGAGCCTTAGTTAAACTGAACGGCACTAAAAGAAATTTATAACTATCGTAGCGAGTTCGGAAAGCGGTTTAGGAGACATCTTCTCCCTTAACCCTCAATTGATGATAACCAGAATGAAGGTCGATTTTAGAATATACGCGAGATCCGTGTAACAGTTCAAGAGGTTGTTGATACGGGAAAGAGGATATCAGTTCTTAAACGGAAATCATTTAGTTCACTAGAATCACATATATGTGGGGAAAACATTCCCTTCCTAACATATAGGTTTTGGGCTCCCTAGTTCTATAGATGTCAAATCAAAGTTCAAATTACCTACCCAATAAGTCTAACGTACTCCCTCCGATAAAATTTATCGATACGCAATGGTTTCCCGTTGGTCACTTGAATGGCGTAAGTAATATCTAGGGGGAGGGGTGGAGTGCAAAGAGTAGGCTCCAAAGCCTTGGATACAAAACATTTATCGATACCCGAATCGGATAAACATGAAACATAAGAGTCGTTGAGAAGGAACGTACCCGTAACTAATTGTCGTTCCGGGAATCCTATGTGTTAAGGTTGAAAGCTCATTCGCGTACATTAGGGTGGGCGTTCTTCTTGGGACATGCATTCTTAAAATGACCCAGTTGTCCACATTCAAAACAAGCACCCCTTCTGCGTGCACTGGGCACCTTTTTAGCGACGGGGGCGGCACCCTTACAACTATGGGCCACATGGCCACTTCTTTGACACTTGATGCAAAATGGTCCGCCACATTTTCCATAATGATGTTTGTGGCACGTGTTGCAAAAAGGTCGTGTTCCAGCATAATTTTTCCTGCCGCCGGGGGTGAAAGGCTTCTTGGTGGAGTCGTTGTGGTTGTGGTTGCTTGATGGAGAGGCTTCCTGTTTTCTTTTGTTGTTAACTGGTTGGGCCTCGGCCGTTGGTGCCAGCGCTTCAATTTCATCCACCGTTTTTATAAATCGGCGGGCTATCATCACAGCCTCTTGTAGGTTGGCGGGTCTTAATGGCATTACCCCGTGTGGAATGCTCTTAGGGAGGCCATCCATGTAAAACTCAACTCCTTGGGGCCCGGGAGCCCGGAGGTTTGGACAAATGGAGGTTAGTTCGGCAAACCGTTGATTATAAGCTTCGAGGTCATCTCGGGCTATTTTTAAATTTCTTGGCCCCTGTTCGAGCCTTCGAGTCTCTTCGCGCGGGAAGTATTCGGTGGTCATTCTTTCTCTTAATTCGGTCCAAGAGAGTGTAAGGGCTTCATCGATACCCACCGATTGTACATACGTGTTCCACCATGAGAGAGCAATACCGGTGAGAGTGAGGGTGGAAAACTTGACCTTATCTTGGTCCCGACAACCGCTTATACTAAAAACGGCTTCTGTTTGTTCGAACCATCGGGTGAGAGCAACCGGTCCTTCGGTTCCATTGAAAGTGGGAGGATTGTACTTCATGAAGTTTTTGTAGGAGCACCCCCCGTTTGAATTACCGACCCCATGATTGTTGTTGTTGTTGGAGAAGTGACCGGCCACTGCCTCTCCCACAGCGGTGGCTATCATTCGTTGAAGAGCTTGTTCGAGAGTTTCGGGAGGGGTATTGTGTTGACCTTGGTGAGCCATTGTTCCTTCATGACACAAGAATACCGTTGTTTAGTATTATCAATAATACTAATCGTGATGTGGAAATCAAGATAAAGAGGAAATTTTTCCTTGACTCGCCTTAAATTCTTTATGTCATAATGTCGGAACGTCCATGTGAATCACCGTAATATAATCCCGGAAATTATATTACCCTGATTTACATGTGCATTTAACATTACTTTATAAAGTCAAGATGGCGCGTCAACAAAATTTTTCAACGTAAGATCAAGATCGAATACGAGTTAGATATGATAGAAGAGTTCGAGTATAAATGCACAAATAGTCAAGTAATTCCTACTTCAATCTATATGCCGGTTGTAGTCTAGATTCACCTATGTACCCTATGACTCGGGGTGAACACAAATGAACTCTAAATCCCTACAACCAAGGCTCTGATACCACCTGTAGCGACCCCGACAAATCGTCAAGTGACGGCGTCGGCTACGTGGGTCCCATTACCTGATTATAAGTCTTTAAGATAACGTTTGACCAAAATATGTCGCCTTCATTTCAAAATAAAGATTATTTCAAAGTTTACAAGAATTGTTCAACCAAAAGTTAAGTTACAACGTTATAGATACGATTGAAATCTAGGCGACACGGTTTAAAGTAAAGTCAAAAGACGCTCCATGAAATGCATGTATACTCGACATCGGATGCAAGTATCAATTAGTAAGCGGAAGCATGTTTCACATATCGTGCAAGACCTGAGAAAAACATAGAAATCTGTCAACGAAAACGTTGGTGAAATCATAGGTTTAAGTAAGTAAGTACAAGTGAACCACAAGATTTGCATCAATGAAATAATAGTAATACATTCCAAAAGTTTGTTTCACGAGCACCCAATTATCAAAGCTTAACATTCCTTCCATTGTATACCCCATCACTTAGTGCTAGAACAAACACTGATTCTCGAAAATATATTTCATCCGTAGACGGTAGCGAACCGTCAAAGATGAGGGTTGTCAACCTATATGGCCATATAACATAAGTTCTCGCTTACACCCGGCAAGTGTAACTAATGATAATCGAATTGAGGATTTTGTTCTAAACTCGTATGTAGAATGTTTGTTTTCCCGTTCTTGTGTTCACTTAGTTCAAAAGAATCGTTTATGTTTTCTCATCCCAATATAAGTTCAAAAAGAGTAAAAGTGGGACTATGATCTCACCTTGAGTGCAAGAGTTAATAAAGTACTTCAACAAGTAGACGCGTGCAAAGACAAAGCTAGTCTTGACCTAAACATATAGGCTATATCAATAACGGTAAACACAAACGGTCAAAGATGTTCAATTAGTCCTATGGCTCGTTACGACTCGATTATATTAGCATGTGAATCAAATTGTCAAGTTTCATGCAAGATACTAGTAAATAATCATGTTAGAAAGGTTGCATAAGTATTTGGTTAAGTTTGACAAAAAGTCAAACTTGGTTGGGTCAAAGTCAACGAAAAAGTCAACATGTTCGGGTCGAGTCTCGAACAAATTTTCTATGCTAGTTATTCATATATAAGCATGTTAAAACAAGTTGCAAGTGAATTGGAGGTCTAGAACATCCCAAACATTTTTGGTAAAATGGACAAGTGGGACAGAAGCTGGGCACGGCTTATGCCGCGCCGCAGCCAGGCCTGTCGCGCCGCGACAATGGCCGTGGCCTGGTCCCAGGCCTGTTTCACTTGTTCAAGACTTGGTCAATTTTCAAACAAACGCAAAACTCAAACCGTAAACAACTAGAAGACGTATCTTATACCGTTGGAAAGCTCTTTTGACAAGGAACACAACTAAACATGTTTCACCAAACAAAAACATCATTTATAATAGCCGAAAACTCATCAAGTGATCATTAAACGTTCATTTTTAAGGTTTCAAGTTCTTCAAATGCAATTTGAGTTTCGGGAAACCAATTCACACATATAATATGCCGTTTTGAAGGTAATGAAACATACATTACAACTAAACACTAATAATTAACATTCCATGGCATTCAAGCATCCAAAAATTCATGTCAAGAACTATCAAACCCTAGTCAAACATCACAAAATCAATATTCATGTTTTTGAAGTTTTCTTAATCAACCTACGCATCAAAACGAAGCTAGTGATACTAGTAACACAATTAAAACATGCACTTTAACAATCTAACAACATTAACTCATCCAAAATCAAGGATTAAGCACACCCATTTCAAGTTCATGCTAGTTACTCCAAAAACAACAAATCGAGCAAACCAAACATATATTCATGTTAGACTCGAGCCATAGACACTAACTAACACCATTTCAAATCAAAAACACGAATTTAGAGAAATCTAGAGTTTTAGAAATGTTACCCAAACGAGATGAAGTTGGTATCAAATTGTAGAGGATGAAGAGAGGATTCCAAATATGTAATCGGATTTGTTGTGAGCTTCCAAGATTGAATTTAGATGATGAATGAATGGAATGGGTTTGTGTGTGTGTTCTTGAGATGGAGAGAAAAGGGATGAGGGAGATGATGGAAATGGATGAAATGGGTTGACTAGTTGACCTAGTCAACTAGTTTGCCCATTTGGCAACTCCGGTCCCTCGAGTTTCAAAGCGGGTGCGGGATTTAACCGATCGAATATTTTTAAAACGCAAGTTAACAAGAGATGTTATAATTAAATGACGGAATTATTATGAACGTTAGTCAACGGAAACTACGAATTTAAATAACGAAAGGTATTATTTAAAAGAAAAAGACGGTGTTAAAAATAAATTTAACGGAAAAACGCGGGATGTTACACCTGAAGGGAATGATGATTTTGTGATTTATTGTGACGCATCAAAGCAAGGTCTCGGTTGTGTATTAATGCAACGAACGAAGGTGATTGCTTATGCGTCTAGACAATTGAAGATTCACGAACAAAATTATACGACGCATGATTTGGAATTAGGCGCGGTTGTTTTTGCATTAAAGACTTGGAGGCACTACTTATATGGGGTCAAAAGTATTATATATACCGCCCACAAAAGTCTTCAGCATATATTTAATCAGAAACAACTGAATATGAGGCAGCGTAGGTGGATTGATTTGTTGAATGATTACGACTTTGAGATTCGTTACCACCCGGGGAAGGCAAATGTGGTAGCCGATGCCTTGAACAGGAAGGACAGAGAACCCATTCGAGTAAAATCTATGAATATAATGATTCATAATAACCTTACTACTCAAATAAAGGAGGCGCAACAAGGAGTTTTAAAAGAGGGAAATTTAAAGGATGAAATACCCAAAGGATCGGAGAAACATCTTAATATTCGGGAGGACGGAACCCGGTATAAGGCTGAAAGGATTTGGGTACCAAAATTTGGAGATATGAGAGAAATGGTACTTAGAGAAGCTCATAAAACCAGATACTCAATACATCCTGGAACGGGGAAGATGTACAAGGATCTCAAGAAACATTTTTGGTGGCCGGGTATGAAAGCCGATGTTGCTAAATACGTAGGAGAATGTTTGACGTGTTCTAAGGTCAAAGCTGAGCATCAGAAACCATCAGGTCTACTTCAACAACCCGAAATCCCAGAATGGAAATGGGAAAACATTACCATGGATTTCATCACTAAATTGCCAAGGACTGCAAGTGGTTTTGATACTATTTGGGTAATAGTTGATCGTCTCACCAAATCAACACACTTCCTGCCAATAAGAGAAGATGACAAGATGGAGAAGTTAGCACGACTGTATTTGAAGGAAGTCGTCTCCAGACATGGAATACCAATCTCTATTATCTCTGATAGGGATGGCAGATTTATTTCAAGATTCTGGCAGACATTACAGCAAGCATTAGGAACTCGTCTAGACATGAGTACTGCCTATCATCCACAAACTGATGGGCAGAGCGAAAGGACGATACAAACGCTTGAAGACATGCTACGAGCATGTGTTATTGATTTCGGAAACAGTTGGGATCGACATCTACCGTTAGCAGAATTTTCCTACAACAACAGCTACCATTCAAGCATTGAGATGGCGCCGTTTGAAGCACTTTATGGTAGAAAGTGCAGGTCTCCGATTTGTTGGAGTGAAGTGGGGGATAGACAGATTACGGGTCCGGAGATTATACAAGAAACTACCGAGAAGATCATCCAAATTCAACAACGGTTGAAAACCGCCCAAAGTCGACAAAAGAGCTCGCTGACATTAAAAGAAAAGATATAGAATTTGAAATTAGAGAGATGGTCATGCTTAAAGTTGCACCTTGGAAAGGCGTTGTTCGATTTGGTAAACGAGGGAAATTAAATCCAAGGTATATTGGACCATTTAAGATTATTGATCGTGTCGGACCAGTAGCTTACCGACTAGAGTTACCTCAACAACTCGCGGCTGTACATAACACTTTCCACGTCTCGAATTTGAAGAAATGTTTTGCTAAAGAAGATCTCACTATTCCGTTAGATGAAATCCAAATCAACGAAAAACTTCAATTCATCGAAGAACCCGTCGAAATAATGGATCGTGAGGTTAAAAGACTTAAGCAAAACAAGATACCAATTGTTAAGGTTCGATGGAATGCTCGTAGAGGACCCGAGTTCACCTGGGAGCGTGAAGATCAGATGAAGAATAAATACCCGCATCTATTTCCAGAAGATTCGTCAACACCTTCAACAGCTTAAAATTTCGGGACGAAATTTATTTAACGGGTAGGTACTGTAGTGACCCGAACTTTTCCATGTTTATATATATTAATTGAGATTGATATTTACATGATTAAATGTTTCCAACATGTTAAGCAATCAAACTTGTTAAGACTTGATTAATTGAAATATGTTTCATATAGACAATTGACCACCCAAGTTGACCGGTGATTCACGAACGTTAAAACTTGTAAAAACTATATGATGACATATATATGGATATATATATAGTTAACATGATACTATGATAAGTAAACATATCATTAAGTATATTAACAATGAACTACATATGTAAAAACAAGACTACTAACTTAATGATTTTTAAACGAGACATATATGTAACGATTATCGTTGTAAAGACGTTTAATGTATATATATCATATTAAGAGATATTCATACATGATAATATCATGATAATATAATAATTTAAAATCTCATTTGATATTATAAACATTGGGTTAACAACATTTAACAAGATCGTTAACCTAAAGGTTTCAAAACAACACTTACATGTAACGACTAACGATGACTTAACGAATCAGTTAAAATGTATATACATGTAGTGTTTTAATATGTATTTATACACTTTTGGAAGACTTCAATACACTTATCAAAATACTTCTACTTAACAAAAATGCTTACAATTACATCCTCGTTCAGTTTCATCAACAATTCTACTCGTATGCACCCGTATTCGTACTCGTACAATACACAGCTTTTAGATGTATGTACTATTGGTATATACACTCCAATGATCAGCTCTTAGCAGCCCATGTGAGTCACCTAACACATGTGGGAACCATCATTTGGCAACTAGCAAGAAATATCTCATAAAATTACAAAAATATGAGTAATCATTCATGACTTATTTACATGAAAACAAAATTACATATCCTTTATATCTAATCCATACACCAACGACCAAAAACACCTACAAACACTTTCATTCTTCAATTTTCTTCATCTAATTGATCTCTCTCAAGTTCTAACTTCAAGTTCTAAGTGTTCTTCATATATTCTACAAGTTCTAGTTACATAAAATCAAGAATACTTTTAAGTTTGCTAGATCACTTCCAATCTTGTAAGGTGATCATCCAACCTAAAGAAATCTTTGTTTCTTACAGTAGGTTATCATTCTAATACAAGGTAATAATCATATTCAAACTTTGGTTCAATTTCTATAACTATAACAATCTTATTTCAAGTGATGATCTTACTTGAACTTGTTTTCGTGTCATGATTCTGCTTCAAGAACTTCGAGCCATCCAAGGATCCATTGAAGCTAGATCCATTTTTCTCTTTTCCAGTAGGTTTATCCAAGGAACTTAAGGTAGTAATGATGTTCATAACATCATTCGATTCATACATATAAAGCTATCTTATTCGAAGGTTTAAACTTGTAATCACTAGAACATAGTTTAGTTAATTCTAAACTTGTTCACAAACAAAAGTTAATCCTTCTAACTTGACTTTTAAAATCAACTAAACACATGTTCTATATCTATATGATATGCTAACTTAATGATTTAAAACCTGGAAACACGAAAAACACCGTAAAACCGGATTTACGCCGTCGTAGTAACACCGCGGGCTGTTTTGGGTTAGTTAATTAAAAACTATGATAAACTTTGATTTAAAAGTTGTTATTCTGAGAAAATGATTGTTATTATGAACATGAAACTATATCCAAAAATTATGGTTAAACTCAAAGTGGAAGTATGTTTTCTAAAATGGTCATCTAGACGTCGTTCTTTCGACTGAAATGACTACCTTTACAAAAACGACTTGTAACTTATTTTTCCGACTATAAACCTATACTTTTTCTGTTTAGATTCATAAAATAGAGTTCAATATGAAACCATAGCAATTTGATTCACTCAAAACGGATTTAAAATGAAGAAGTTGTGGGTAAAACAAGATTGGATAATTTTTCTCATTTTAGCTACGTGAAAATTGGTAACAAATCTATTCCAACCATAACTTAATCAACTTGTATTGTATATTATGTAATCTTGAGATACCATAGACACGTATACAATATTTCGACCTATCATGTCGACACATCTATATATATTTCGGAACAACCATAGACACTCTATATGTGAATGTTGGAGTTAGCTATACAGGGTTGAGGTTGATTCCAAAATATATATAGTTTGAGTTGTGATCAATACTGAGATACGTATACACTGGGTCGTGGATTGATTCAAGATAATATTTATCGATTTATTTCTGTACATCTAACTGTGGACAACTAGTTGTAGGTTACTAACGAGGACAGCTGACTTAATAAACTTAAAACATCAAAATATATTAAAAGTGTTGTAAATATATTTTGAACATACTTTGATATATATGTATATATTGTTATAGGTTCGTGAATCAACCAGTGGCCAAGTCTTACTTCCCGACGAAGTAAAAATCTGTGAAAGTGAGTTATAGTCCCACTTTTAAAATCTAATATTTTTGGGATGAGAATACATGCAGGTTTTATAAATGATTTACAAAATAGACACAAGTACGTGAAACTACATTCTATGGTTGAATTATCAAAATCGAATATGCCCCTTTTTATTAAGTCTGGTAATCTAAGAATTAGGGAACAGACACCCTAATTGACGCGAATCCTAAAGATAGATCTATCGGGCCCAACAAGCCCCATCCAAAGTATCGGATGCTTTAGTACTTCGAAATTTATATCATATCCGAAGGGTGTCCCGGAATGATGGGGATATTCTTATATATGCATCTTGTTAATGTCGGTTACCAGGTGTTCACCATATGAATGATTTTTATCTCTATGTATGGGATGTGTATTGAAATATGAAATCTTGTGGTCTATTATTATGATTTGATATATATATAGGTTAAACCTATAACTCACCAACATTTTTGTTGACGTTTTAAGCATGTTTATTCTCAGGTGATTATTAAGAGCTTCCGCTGTCACATACTTAAATAAGGACGAGATTTGGAGTCCATGCTTGTATGATATTGTGTAAAAACTGCATTCAAGAAACTTATTTTGTTGTAACATATTTGTATTGTAAACCATTATGTAATGGTCGTGTGTAAACAGGATATTTTAGATTATCATTATTTGATAATCTACGTAAAGCTTTTTAAACCTTTATTGATGAAATAAAGGTTATGGTTTGTTTTAAAATGAATGCAGTCTTTGAAAAACGTCTCATATAGAGGTCAAAACCTCGCAACGAAATCAATTAATATGGAACGTTTTTAATCAATAAGAATGGGACATTTCATGTTAGTGATCAAATGGGTGTGAAGGTGGCGGTGGAAGATGGTGGGTGACGATTATAGGTGGTAGCCGGATGAGCCATGGATGGAATGGTTGTGTTTACGATGGAAAATGGTGAGGTGTGTTCACTTGTGGTGAGGGTGGTGAAAAAAATATATATCTAACTCCCTCTGCTTCTATACATATATATAGATAGATAGAGGATTGATAAATATAATAGATTGCTTAATGATATAATAGTGGTGATGTGAGTTGTCCAACAAATGGTATGAACGTAGTTTGTGAGATTGAAAAAGGATACCTAATACCTAATAATTAATCACGGGAGTACATACATTAAATAGATAGCTGAAAGTTTAAGCAAGAGACTTATTGTTTTATTATACTTTACAGCTCACAAATAGCAATATTAGAGTGTTAAATGGTCTTGGATTAAATGGACGTTCTTATGCAATAATAAATAATAAAGGAGACAAGTAATATAGGTAGTGGTTAAATAGATGGAAAGCATAACAAAAATAGTGTGTTCAATGATGCATGAATGTATCGTCTATGCATTTAATATGGGTAGGAAGTCACAAGAATATGATAACCACAATAAGTGGTCCTTGAACATTATTAATTTAAAAGTTAAAGTTAATCAATCAAACTAGTAAACTAATCAATCATCTATTCAAATTACGGAAATTAAGTCCATCGAGAAAAGAAATATATAATATAATAATATTCATATACAAACAATTGTTCGTGAATCGTCGGCTTGGTCAAGAGGGTAACTAGTTATCCAAATATAGATTTCAAATTTTCTAGACTCAACATTAAGGTTTTTGCTTATCGTGTCGGAAACATATTGAGTTTAAGGTTTAAATTTGGTCGGAAATTTCCGGGTCGTTACAGTACCCACCCGTTAAAGAAATTTCGTCCCCGAAATTTGGTAGAGGTGGTCATAAATAACAATAGGAATGTTTTCATGACGAATATGAGGTGATAATGGAGTTCTTACCATTAGTGAGAGATATAGATAAAACGTTTCGATCATGTGAAGCGTACGAGTGATGCTTATCATAAAAGAGTGAAATGAGTAAGTAATTACATTTGTTTCAACCGATGATGTAGTTACTATTGACTTCCGGGATTTAAGGGATTTAAAGAAAATCTTACATAATAAGATTTGGTTCTTCGGCGATCAGGATCTTCTTTGATTTAATGCGGCAATCTGTTTCGATTTCTCTGTCAGATATTTCACTATAATCTATCCCATCGTTTCCTTATTTTCCATAACTCACATCTTCTACTCTTTCTCCTTAATTTCTTATTTAAGACATTTGTCAATATGCTTCATCCCATTCTTATCCTTGATATACTCTTAGTTTTCACATCTGTCATCCTTCTCTTTCATCTACCTTCGGAAGAATCTATATACTGCTACTATACTCTTGTGTTTAAAATGTTTCTAGTTCTCCCGTGTCTTTATATCACTATCTGCATCGATATACACGGTTTGAAATTTCGGGTTGTTGTTGGGTTTTATATCTTCCCTTATTTTCGGTGCCTCAGGCTTTTGTTTTCTCTTCCCGACTTCGAGTCAAGCGAGTAATGGTCCGGAATTTATAGGTATGAAATTCGGAATGAATATAGCTAATGTTCTTAGAAAGAAATGGTAATGGCACGATTTTTGATTTACCAGAATATCCAGAAAGATAGAACTATCAAGATGATATGTTCTTGATATGTTTGGAGATTGGATAGAATGCAAGAGCCGTGTAACATGGCACATGATGACGGTACTGAGAATCATCACATTCCATTAGAAACTTAACATGACTTACTGTAATATAATGACGTTGATCAAGTGTCATTATATTATATTAATCCATGCATCAGTTCCCAACACTACTTCAAAACATTCATATTTTAAACTCGAAGGTTTCGGAATTTAGAAACTAACACAGTTTCTTTTATGTTGTAACACAGATATTACGGAGAGATAAATGATCTTAGATAGGATTAGTTGTGAAAATATTTCCAGAAATATGGAGAATTTGTATAACGGAAGATATGAAGATATCTTATAATATCTAAGATAAGAAGAATATCATCTGGAAAGGTTTAGAATAAGAAGTAGGGTTCTTACTAACGGTTTCAGCAAACACTGAATCATTTAGATTCTTTGAAAACAGATTCAGTTCTTGTGATTTATCCACAGCCTCTTTCATTCTTTGCTCAATCCATTTTCCAATTCCAACCCTTTCTATTTTTCTGAGCTTTACCAACACACTATACTTTATCATCAAACTTTTGACTGTTAAAGTCGTTTATGGTTTTTGCTGCTTCATCAGCATTCCAAGAACTACTTCGCAGTTCAGGGTGTTTTTCAAAAACCTCACATTCGAAGTATGAAATTCTTAGGGATAGACGTTTTCGGTATAACTGGAAGAATTTCTACGAGATTTTCAAAATACTGATTGCCGGTTTTGCCAAAGAAATAACGAGTTGTTGGTACATCTGCTGATGATGTTGTGAAATATAAAAGGTTCTCCGGTAACGATGGCGAAAGGACAAGGTATAAATATCGAAGTTATAATAGGAGTAGTCTCACTGAGAAGTCGAAGTGGAGCTGTGACAAAATTATCTTCCTAAAAAGAAATTGTAGGGTTGTTTTTGCTAATGAATGGCAAAAGATTCAACACGGTATGTGTTAAACTATGAATTTAGATTCGGGAGTTCTTCAGGTACATAAATCTTTTCTTCCGTAGATGAAATGCGATTGGTTCGTCTTTCCGATCGAGGTGTTTTCAAAAATCATGAAAGGTTTGAACGCGGATTGTAATT
The DNA here is from genome assembly GCF_046630445.1 of Rutidosis leptorrhynchoides. Lineage (NCBI taxonomy): Eukaryota > Viridiplantae > Streptophyta > Magnoliopsida > Asterales > Asteraceae > Rutidosis > Rutidosis leptorrhynchoides. Next base: position 236,915,259 of record NC_092339.1, read on the forward strand.
GTAGAGATACGAATGAGGTTTAAGATGAAATCAAGTGGCAAACTTGAAGAATTATTTAGTTTCATATGTTATAATCAATATTTTAATTCATTTTAATTGTCCAAAGTTAGCAGTCCAGTAGTCCGATTGTCCAATGGTCCAGTAAATTCATATATAATTTAATATATAATACCCGAATTAATTAATACGTATCGTGACCCGTGTACCGGTCTCAGTATTGATCGTAACTCAAACCATATATATATTTTGGAATCAACTCCAACCCTGTACAGCCAACTCCCACATTCACATATAGAGTGTCCATGGTTGTTCCGAAATGTATATATAGATGGGTCGATATGATAGGTCGAAACCTTGTATACGTGTCCCGTTATTTAAAGTGCGTAAAAGTAAATAACAGAAATAAAATTGCGATAAATGTAATACGGAATTAACAGTTAGCTGGGAACAGTTAGCTAGGAACAGTTAGCGTGGAATCTTAATAAAATTCATCATAGTTAATTTGTCTGTTTCTAACACTTTTTATTTTGTCCAATGTTTTCTTCGTTATGCCACTTGTTGGATTCTAATAGGTCAAAATCCAAATATGTAATATGAATGGAAATGGTTGTTCTGTGGTGAACGGATACGTATATCGGTAGTTGCAAATAGGATAGTAAATAACTGTTGAATCAGATTCGAAGAATGTACAATGTAACTGGTTAATGTGAAATCTAAATATTCCTCGGGTACTACCTACCAGTTAAAATATATTCATCATTAACAGTTTGTACGAAAGAATTTTTAATTACAATCTTTATGAAAATATACTTGCATATATATTTTCTTTGAATGTAATTATGAATTTAATGAGTCACTAGGATATTAAACTCATTTGATTTATCGTTATCACTAGATTACATGATCTCTAAAACATTAAAGATTACATAATCGCCATGTCGAATGGAGTAAAACGTTACGTAAAACAAAAATAATCGATGTAGAACGATATGTAGAACGAAAATCATACTCGAAGTACAGTATGGTGATATTGAAGCGTGTGAGGTTGATATCCGAGATACAGATTATGATATTGAGGTTTACGACGCGGTTGTGGTTGAGGGTGATAAGGGTACTGTTGGCGTTGATGATTGTGGTACGGTTTATGCCGCTGGTGCTGCTGCTGGTATTTGTAACCTTCGCACCATGTTTTCCAAAACCGTCACGCGAGCGCGAAGTTCGTTAATTTCTGCTAGTACACCGGGATGATTGGCGGTTGGAGTGAGCGAATGAACAAGATCTGAAATATGAGATAGTATGTAATCGTGACGAGATACTCTAGAAATGAGAGAGAAAATGGTTTCTCGAACAGGTTCGCCTGTAATTGCTTCAGGTTCATCGCCAAGAGGGCAATTTGGTGGATGGAAGGGATCACCCTCTTCTTGTCTCCAATAATTTAGTATATTACGAACCCATCCCCAATTCATCCAGAATAGATGATGGGAAATTGGTTGATCCATACCTGTGACGCTGCCTTCGGAGCCCGAATGGAAATCCATATCGGCGTAGCTGTCGGAGTCGGAGGAATTCGAACTAGATGCGGAATTCATCTTGTATAGTCGGGGAAATGAATTTTTGGTATGAAATAGATTATAGGAGTTATATTTGGTATTCTTCAATACATAATTTACATTTGTATATATAATACCAAAATCCCGTAAATTACGGAGAATCTTTGAAAAGATGTCAGACATAGGTAACAATAACAGATATGCTAAGATATGAATTTTGTCCATACACTATCGATGCACTAAATGCAGTAAGACGTGTCTAGACTTACGAATGATAAGCAGGTAATTTCCTAAGGATGATAAGCAGATAATTTCCGGCTATGAATGATAAGCAAAACTTTTGACATGAAGACACGATCAAAGTCCAGACTCACTAATGTATCCTAACAACTACCAGTTAGACACACTAATGCAAGGCCTGGTTCGCTAAGACCAACGCTCTGATACCACCTGTAGAGACCCGTCCTTATCCATCCGGACGGAATCTTCAACATTTGGTCCCATCGCGATGATCGACTCCAAGTAATGTCTTTAAAGTGAGCTAATGCACAGCGGAAGACTTAATTCGTACCTGAGAATAAACATGCTTTAAAACGTCAACATAAAGTTGGTGAGATATATAGGTTTGATGCTAGCAGCGTTATAACAATGGACCACAAGATTTCATATTTATACGTAATACACTCCTCGTGTAAAGAAAAGCAGTTGAGCACTTGGTAACCATACTTAACTAAAAGTCATCGCAGCATATTCTTAAATAAACCCTACACCGTACCAAGTGTAGTAACGAGAACGAAGTACTGTGCAACCGTTAAAAACTGGTCGTCCAGCCCGGTTGGGGTTGTCAGGCCCGATAGATCTATCAACAGGATTCGCGTTTACGCTCCTCACGTAAATATTAGCTACCAAGTATAAAGAAATATGCCATGGTACAACTCAACGTAGATTTTATTTTTGATCACTTGTGTCCATAACGTAAATCATTTATAAAAACAGCGCATGTATTCTCAGCCCAAAAATATTTAGAGTTTAAAAGGGACTATATACTCACCTAATGTATTTTGTAGTAAAAATACATATAACATCATTGAACATGTATAAGGTTGGCCTTCGATTCACGAACCTATATCAGTTATATAAATTAAGTATGTACTATTCACACAAATTATTTATTAATATTAACATGCTTGTTATTTTGATAATTTATATGTTATTTTGATATTAAAATAGTAAATTAAATATACTTATGATATAGGTCTTTTTATATAATTATCTTTTGTTTGTTAAAATAAAAATTATGATAGTACTGATAATAAAATAATAATATTAATTTTGATAAATGTAATAATAATAATTTTAGTAATATAAAATAATTCTAATGATACTTGTATTAATAATTATTATTAATAATCATAATAATAATAATTTTATAAAAAAATGTATACTTTTAAAATAATGATATTAATATTCATAATCAATAATAATAATAATAATAATAACAATAATAATAACAATAATAATAATAATAAAAATTTTAACATGAAACTACCTCTTGAGAAAAACGGATTTTTTAAAAAAATGGACCACTGCAGGGTTCGAACCCATGACCACTAGCTCACCAACGAAACACCTTAACCATTCCTCCAACCCTTCTTTTCTGTTTTATTAATCATCCTAAATCTACTTAAACTCGTCTTCTCAGTTTTCTTTTTCTGAAATTTTCACATAGAATTAAACCGATGGATTTCAAATCAAAGCCCAAGTCTCTAAACCCAAACGTAAACTTCAGTCTTATAGTCCATTAATAACCAAATTAAAGTCTTTAATCGATCCACATCAAAAACATATTACAGCGGCTAGAAAAATAGGGGTTTTGACTCTTCCTTGTTGCATCATCAATACATCATTCTCCATTATCGTAATCAAACAAATTACCAATACTTTAATGATCAATTAAGTAGGGTCATCAGTATATCTTCTTTCTTATTATAAATTACCTTTTATCATTGTGATTTATTTCCTTTTTCTCAAACATATTCGAACAAGAACAAAAAAAAAGAAACTGCAATAACAGTTACATCGTAGCAGACGATGATGTTGTAGCTGGACAGGCAACATAAAACAGCTTCAGTCAGGTTCGTGTTGGTTGCAGAAGATCAGGAACATTAAACAGGTTTTGGTGGTTTTGTTTTGTCAACGAAAAGAAACATAATATAGTTGCTGTGGTGGTGATTGGAATGAACAGAAGCAAATATCGAGTAACAACAGTTGGGTTTCGAGTGTGATTGTTAATCAAACTAAGAACAAAAACAATCAGAACCATCTAGCATGTGGTGATTGTTTTGGTTTTGAGGTTCTCGATATATCAACAGTAAATGGGGGTTTGTAACAACAATACCTGTGATCGGATAAATGTGATGTTTGTATCGAACATTAGTGAAAACAGTGGTAGTGGGTTATGTTTGTTTTGGTATTGATGATGATAGTTCAAACAAAAGAAAATAGTAATAAAGGTGACGGTGGTTATGGTGGTTTTAAATCACGAGAGAGAGAGGAAAAGATGGAGGATAGGGGTGGTTATTCGTGATGTCGAAGTGGTGTTTGGTTATAGTAGAAACCAAGTTAGCAGCAACAATAATTAAAGTGGCAGTTATGGTCGTTCAAGGGTGGTTATCATAATAATGTGGTCATTTTGTTGGATGTGGGTGAAGGGTTTGTGTTGGTGTATGTTGGTGTTTTCAAGGTGTTGTGGGTTGTTCTCGTTCGAAAAGAAAATAGAAAACTTAGAGAAAGAAGATGAGGGAGACGGTTCTAGGTGGTTGAACATGATGATCTCTGGCGGTGTTAAGAGGTGGTGGAGATTATGTTAGTGATCAAATGGGTGTGAAGGTGGCGGTGGAAGATGGTGGGTGACGATTATAGGTGGTAGCCAGATGATCCATGGATGGAATGGTTGTGTTTACGATGGAAAATGGTGAGGTGTGTTCACTTGTGGTGAGGGTGGTGAAAAAAATATATATCTAACTCCCTCTGCTTCTATACATATATATAGATAGATAGAGGATTGATAAATATAATAGATTGCTTAATGATATAATAGTGGTGATGTGAGTTGTCCAACAAATGGTATGAACGTAGTTTGTGAGATTGAAAAAGGATACCTAATACCTAATAATTAATCACGGGAGTACATACATTAAATAGATAGCTGAAAGTTTAAGCAAGAGACTTATTGTTTTATTATACTTTACAGCTCACAAATAGCAATATTAGAGTGTTAAATGGTCTTGGATTAAATGGACGTTCTTATGCAATAATAAATAATAAAGGAGACAAGTAATATAGGTAGTGGTTAAATAGATGGAAAGCATAACAAAAATAGTATGTTCAATGATGCATGAATGTATCGTCTATGAATGTACATATGGGTAGGAAGTCACAAGAATATGATAACCACAATAAGTGGTCCTTGAACATTATTAATTTAAAAGTTAAAGTTAATCATTCAAACTAGTAAACTAATCAATCATCTATTCAATTTACGGAAATTAAGTCCATCGAGAAAAGAAATATATAATATAATAATATTCATATACAAACAATTGTTCGTGAATCGTCGGCTTGGTCAAGAGGGTAACTAGTTATCCAAATATAGATTTCAAATTTTCTAGACTCAACATTAAGGTTTTTGCTTATCGTGTCGGAAACATATAGAGTTTAAGGTTTAAATTTGGTCGGAAATTTCCGGGTCGTTACACAACGTAAGAGTATAGTAGAAGTAAATAGACTCTTCTGGTGGTAGATGAAAAAGAAGGATGACAGATGTAAAAATTAAGAATATATTAAGGATTAGAATAGGATGGAGCATATTAGCAAATATCTTTAAGTAAGAATTAAGGAGAAAAGAGTAAAAGATGTAGGATACGGAAATAAGGAAATGAAGGGGGTAGATTTATAGTGAAATATCCGACAAAGAAATCAAAACAGATTTGCCACATTAAATCAAAGGAGATCATGTTTCCTAAATCGTCGAAGAACCAAATCTTATTACATAAGATTTTCTTTAAATTCCTTAAAATCCGGAAATCAATTATAACCACGTCATCGGTTAAAACGATTTCATAATTACTCATTTCACTCTTTTGTGATAACTTCACTCGTGCGTTTCATATGATCGAATCGTTTTATTTATATCTTCCAATAATGATAAAACTCCGTTATTACCTCATATTCGTCATGAAAACATTTCTATTGTTATTTATGACAACCTCTACCAAATTTCGGGGACGAAATTTCTTTAACGGGTGGGTACTGTAACGACCCGGAAATTTCCGACCAAATTTAAACCCTAATCTCTATATGTTTCCGACACGATAAGCAAAAATCTGTAATGTTGAGTCTAGAAAGTTTGAAATCTATATTTGGATAATCAGTTACCCTATGACCATTCCCGACGATTCACGAACAATTTTTAATAAATAATATTACCTTTATTATTAATATCATTATTATTATTAATATTATAATAATTATTATTAACAATATTATTTGTATTATTAGTATTTTATTTTGTTATTAATAATATTAACAGATTTTATTAATATAATTATTAATCAGTATTGTTATTATAAATACATTTATTAACCAATAGAGTTATGAATATAATCAATAACATACGCGTAATTTATATCCTATCACTATCAAACTCTCTCCTTTTCCTGTATTCTATTTAGCTCATGATGTTTAGGCCAACAACTGCAATTATATAAGATTGATTCTATTATGGATAAAAACCATAAATTTTCCATCTATCCTCTCCATCTCAATAGCCAATCTCTCCCTTCTCACATTCCTCTCTTAAACTTGATCATGAAGAACCACCACTCACATCGTTGTTGTTACTGTAAACGATTTTTGTTTGTAAACCCAAAATCCCACCAAGAAACGCCAATAAACGATCACTGTTTCCATTGATTATGTTTCTAATTCAATTCCCCAACCAACACCACTGCAACTATTGAAGTAACATTGATAATATGAAAACTCACGATAATGAATTGAAGGAGAAGATGACCTGTAACCAACCACTGCTATGTTCTTCTGTTCCTGCTCGTACCTGTTTCTTTTTCCGTTTAAGAACCAACAAAACCTGCAGCGATACTTCTTCCTGTTTTGGTTTCCTGTTTCTGCTACGGCACATCGAGGAGCAGCTTCTATTCTATCTCTGTTTCGGTTCACAAGCAACCCTACAACCCTTAAAACCCTATGATCAAACCACCCCTTTTCTACAACCGTGAACTATCACCACCTCATCACAACCGTCACCATCAAAACCATTTACCTATCTCTCTCTTTTCTCTCTCTTAAGAATGATCGACAAACACCACTCTCATCACCATAAACATCAAATCAACAACCACCACCGAATTTACTTCCTGTTTTTATTTAAACCGAAACCGCTATCACCTTTATTACCACGTTGCTGCTACTTTGCTCAGTTACTCTTTGTTTCTATTTACGCTTTATTGCTACTATACACACCAGCAAACAACGAACAACAGTCACCTGCAAACATCCTTTTCTGCTGCTATAATTATCGTGTTGATTACCACTGCCGTGTTCTTCTTCTATTTCTGTTCAGCAGAAGATTGATGGTGATAATTAATCATAAACCGTTTGAAAATATTAATTGATATAAAAGTGGTGATGAGTGGGGTCAATAATTAACGATGATGGTGATAAAGATAAACATGACAGGCTGTTATCTCTTGTGTTTGTTCCCATTAAAAAAAAAAACCGAGTTTGTTTTTAAAAAGTAATATTAGGTCATTTGTTCTTGGATTGGGTTTTGCAAAACACTTGGACTGTATTTTTCTGTTCGTTGGGCCTGAGAACTGTTTTTGGGCCGAATTAAATACTGGGACAGGTTGATCATGTTGATGTCGGGTGGAAAATAAATTAAAAACGAAACACAAATTCATTAATCAAAATAAGGGTCGAATATATCACAGAAAAACGGAATGGATTGATTGGTTAGGGAGTGTTATGTGTTTCAAGAGGTCGCGGGTTCGAGTCTCATTCAGGACAATTCTTTTTAGGATGACTTTTTAAAAGGGTATACAACTTTCATTATTTATTATTATAATTATTATCTTTATGGTTATTGTTATTATTATTAGAATTATTATCATTATTATTATTATTACTAATATTAAGTATTACCATTACCATATTTATCAATACAAATATTAATTGGATTTTACTATAATAACTATCTTAATAAACAAATGATATATATATATATATATATATATATATATATATATATATATATATATATATATATATATATATATATATATATAGATATATTTAATACTTATAACCTAATAAAATTAATATTCTATATACAAAATGAATATATGAGACGTATATATGTTATCAACATAAAAATGAAATAATTAGTAAATTATATATATATAAATTTATTCGTTTACATGTATATTAATAAATATACAAAATGATATAGGTTCGTGAATCCGAGGCCAACCCTACACTTGTTCAACGATGTTATATGTATTTTTACTACAAAATACAGTATGGTGAGTATATAGTCCCTTTTAAACTCTAAATATTTTGGGCTGAGAATACATGCGCTGTTTTTATAAATGATTTACGTTATGGACACAAGTGATCAAAAATATAAATTCTACGTTGAGTTGTACCATGGCATATCTCTTTATACTTGGAAGCTAATATTTACGTGAGGAGCGTAAACGCAAATCCTGTTGATAGATCTATCGGGCCTGACAACCCCAACCAGGCTGGACGACCAGTTTTAAACGGTTGCACAGTACTTCGTTTCGTTACTACACTTGGTACGGTGTAGGGTTTATTTAAGAATATGCTGCTGTGATTTAAATGTTAAGTATGGTTACCAAGTGCTCAACGACTTTTCATACACGAGGAATGTATTATGTATAAACATGAAATCTTGTGATCCATAGTTATTATGCTGCTAGCATCAAACCTATATATCTCACCAACTTTATGTTGACATTTTAAAGCATGCTTATTTTCAGGTACGAATTAAGTCTTCCGCTGTGCATTTGCTCATACTAAAGACATTACTTGGAGTCGATCATCGCAATGGAACCAAATGTTGAAGATATCGTCCGGATGGATAAGGACGGGTCTTTACAGCACAGGAAGACCCGGAGCTTGTTACGGGTACGTTTCTTATTGACAATAAATCTGCTTACGTTTTATTTGATTCGGGTGCGGATAGAAGCTATATGAGTAGAGATTTTTGTGCTAAATTAAGTTGTCCATTGACGCCTTTGGATAGTAAATTTTTACTCGAATTAGCAAATGGTAAATTAATTTCAGTAGATAATATATGTCGGAATCGAGAAATTAAACTGGTTAGCGAAACATTTAAGATTGATTTGATACCAGTAGAGTTAGGGAGTTTTGATGTGATAATCGGTATGGACTGGTTAAAAGAAGTGAAAGCAGAGATCGTTTGTTACAAAAATGCAATTCGCATTATACGAGAAAAAGGAAAACCCTTAATGGTGTACGGAGAAAAGGGCAACACGAAGCTACATATTATTAGTAATTTGAAGGCACAAAAACTAATAAGAAAAGGTTGCTATGCTGTTCTAGCACACGTCGAGAAAGTACAAACTGAAGAAAAGAGCATCAATGATGTTCCCATTGCAAAAGAATTTCCCGATGTATTTCCGAAAGAATTACCGGGATTACCCCCACAGCGATCCGTTGAATTTCAAATAGATCTTGTACCAGGAGCTGCACCAATAGCTCGTGCTCCTTACAGACTCGCACCCAGCGAGATGAAAGAATTGTAAAGCCAATTACTAGAACTTTTAGAGCGTGGTTTCATTCGACCAAGTACATCACCGTGGGGAGCTCCTGTTTTGTTTGTCAAGAACAAAGATGGTACATTCAGGTTGTGTATCGACTACCGAGAGTTGAACAAACTTACCATCAAGAACCGCTACACACTACCGAGAATCGACGACTTATTTGATCAACTACAAGGCTCGTCTGTTTATTCAAAGATTGACTTACGTTCCGGGTATCATCAAATGCGGGTGAAAGAAGATGATATTCCAAAGACTTCTTTCAGAACACGTTACGGTCATTACGAGTTTATGGTCATGCCGTTTGGTTTAACTAATGCACCAGCTGTGCTCATGGACCTTATGAACCGAGTGTGTGGACCATACCTTGACAAGTTTGTCATTGTTTTCATTGATGACATACTTATTTACTCAAAGAATGACCAAGAATACGGTGAACATTTGAGAAAGGTGTTAGAAGTATTGAGGAAGGAAGAATTGTAAGCTAAGTTTTCAAAGTGTGCATTTTGGTTGGAAGAAGTTCAATTCCTCGGTCACATAGTGAACAAAGAAGGTATTAAGGTGGATCCGGCAAAGATAGAAACTGTTGAAAAGTGGGAAACCCCGAAAACTCCGAAACACATACGCCAGTTTTTAGGACTAGCTGGTTACTACAGAAGGTTCATCCAAGACTTTTCCAGAATAGCAAAACCCTTGACTGCATTAACGCATAAAGGGAAGAAATTTGAATGGAATGATGAAGAAGATAAAGTGTTTCAGTTATTGAAGAAAAAGCTAACTACGGCACCTATATTGTCATTGCCTGAAGGGAATGATGATTTTGTGATTTATTATGACGCATCAAAGCAAGGTCTCGGTTGTGTATTAATGCAACGACGCATGATTTGGAATTAGGCGCGGTTGTTTTTGCATTAAAGACTTGGAGGCACTACTTATATGGAGTCAAAATATTATATATACCGACCACAAAAGTCTTCAACACATATTTAATCAGAAACAACTGAATATGAGGCAGCGTAGGTGGATTGAATTATTGAATGATTACGACTTTGAGATTCGTTACCACCCGGGGAAGGCAAATGTGGTAGCCGATGCCTTGAGCAGGAAGGACAGAGAACCCATTCGAGTAAAATCTATGAATATAATGATTCATAATAACCTTACTACTCAAATAAAGGAGGCGCAACAAGGAGTTTTAAAAGAGGGAAATTTAAAGGATGAAATACCCAAAGGATTGGAGAAACATCTTAATATTTGGGAAGACGGAACCCGGTATAGGGCTGAAAGGATTTGGGTACCAAAATTTGGAGATATGAGAGAAATGGTACTTAGAGAAGCTCATAAAACCAGATACTCAATACATCCTGGAACGGAGAAGATATACAAGGATCTCAGGAAATATTTTTGGTGGCCGGGTATGAAAGCCGATGTTGCTAAATACGTAGGAGAATGTTTGACGTGTTCTAAGGTCAAAGCTGAGCATCAGAAACCATCAGGTCTACTTCAACAACCCGAAATCACGGAATGGAAATGGGAAAACATTACCATGGATTTCATCACTAAATTGCCAAGGACTGCAAATGGTTTTGATACTATTTGGGTAATAGTTGATCGTCTCACCAAATCAGCACATTTCCTGCCAATAAGAGAAGATAACAAGATGGAGAAGTTAGCACGACTGTATTTGAAGGAAGTCGTCTCCAGACATGGAATACCAATCTCTATTATCTCTAATAGGGATGGCAGATTTATTTCAAGATTCTGGCAGACATTACAGCAAGCATTAGGAACTCGTCTAGACATGAGTACTGCCTATCATCCACAAACTGATGGGCATAGCGAAAGGACGATACAAACGCTTGAAGACATGCTACGAGCATGTGTTATTGATTTCAGAAACAGTTGGGATCGACATCTAGCATTAGCAGAATTTTCCTACAACAACAGCTACCATTCAAGCATTGAGATGGCGCCGTTTGAAGCACTTTATGGTAGAAAGTGCAGGTCTCTGATTTGTTGGAGTGAAGTGGGGGATAGACAGATTACGGGTCCGGAGATTATACAAGAAACTACCGAGAAGATCATCCAAATTCAACAACGGTTGAAAACCGCCCAAAGTCGACAAAAGAGCTACGCTGACATTAAAAGAAAAGATATAGAATTTGAAATTGGAGAGATGGTCATGCTTAAAGTTGCACCTTGGAAAGGCGTTGTTCGATTTGGTAAACAAGGGAAATTAAATCCAAGGTATATTGGACCATTCAAGATTATTGATCGTGTCGGACCAGTAGCTTACCGACTTGAGTTACCTCAACAACTCGCGGCTGTACATAACACTTTCCACGTCTCGAATTTGAAGAAATGTTTTGCTAAAGAAGATCTCACTATTCCGTTAAATGAAATCCAAATCAACGAAAAACTCCAATTCATCGAAGAACCCGTCGAAATAATGGATCGTGAGGTTAAAAGACTTAAGCAAAACAAGATACCATTATTAGAATTATTATTACTATTATTATTATTTTTGTCATTATTAAAAGAATCATTATTTTTTTAAAATTATCATTTTTATTAAATTTTCATTTTCAATTAAAATTATAAGTATTATTAAAAGTATTATTTAAAAATTATTAACATTTATATTATTATTATAATTATTAATATTAAAACTACCTTTTATTAAAAATTTTATTATCATTATTATTATTATTATATTATCATAACAAGTAAATATTATATATATGAAAATATACTTACACTATGATTATATAAATACTACCTATAATCATATATTAAAAGTATTAACATTTCTATTAGGTATATATACAAAATAAATACCTATATAACATATTGTTTAAAATATAATATATATTAGAATTTAGTGCAAATTATATATAAACTACAACACTAAATATATAAATACTATATAAATAATAAATGGAATTATTTGATTATCATTATATGTTTTAATAAAGATACAAATAATATAGGTTCGTGAATCCAAGGCCAACCCTACACTTGTTCAATGATGTTATATGTATTTTTACTACGAAATACAGTATGGTGAGTATATAGTCCCTTTTTAAAACTCTAAATATTTTGGGCTGAGAATACATGCGCTACTTTTATAAATGATTTATGATATGGACACAAGTTGTAGTGACCCGAACTTTTCCATGTTTATATATATTAATTGAGATTGATATTTACATGATTAAATGTTTCCAACATGTTAAGCAATCAATCTTGTTAAGACTTGATTAATTGAAATATGTTTCATATAGACAATTGACCACCCAAGTTGACCGGCGATTCACGAACGTTAAAACTTGTAAAAACGACATGACGATATATATATGGATATACATATGGTTAACATGAGATTATGATAAGTAAGTATCTCTGTAAGTATATTAACAATGAGTTATATACATATAAACAAGACTACTAACTTAAGGATTTCGAAACGAGACATATATGTAACGATTATCGTTGTAACGACATTTAAATGTATATATATCATATTAAGATATATTAATATATCATAATATCATGATAATATAATAATTTAACATCTCATTAGATATAATAAACAATGGGTTAAAAACATTAATTGAGATCGTTAACTTAAAGGTTTCAAAACAACACTTACATGTAACGACTAACGATGACTTAACGACTCAGTTAAAATGTATATACATGTAGTGTATTTAGATGTATTAAAATACTTTTGGAAGACTTCAAGACATATATCAAAACACTCATACTTAACAAAAATGGTTACAGTTACTTTTCCATTCTTTTCTTTCATCAAGAATTCTAGTCGTATTCTTACCCATATTATACACAGCTTCAAAACGTACTTACTATGCGTATATACCAATAGGAACTAGCATGGGATTCCACTCTTGATTATATCATGTATGACTAATCAATTTTAACTTCTACCATGAGCTAGTCAACTTCTAGCATGGGATTCCACTCTTGATTATATCATGTATGACTAATCAATCTTAACGACTCACCACTCACCAATTACCACTCATCATTCACTCCATTTCACTTCCAATTCTCTTTCTAATTCTCTCTCAACACACACACACTATTATGAACGTATTTTTCCAGTAGTTAATCATCATCTTCATCAAAAATCACTTCAAGAATCAAGCTATAATCATTATAGGAAGAACACTTCAAGAACACTTCAAAAATCCCTTCAAGTTTACTAATTTACTTCCAAGCTTTCTAATCCATTCCAAGTAATCATCTAAGATCAAGAAACCTTTGTTATATACAGTAGGTTATCTTTCTTATTCAAGGTAATATTCATATTCAAACTTTGATTCAATTTCTATAACTATAAACTCTCTTAATTCGAGTAAAAATCTTACTTGAACTTGTTTTTGTGTCATGATCCTACTTCAAGAACTTTCAAGCCATCCAAGATCCTTTGAAGCTCGATCATTTCTTGTCACTTCCAGTAGGTTTACCTACTAAACTTGAGGTAATAATGATGTTCATAACATCATTCGATTCATATATATAAAACTATCTTATTCGAAGGTTTAAACTCGTAATCACTAGAACATAGTTTAGTTAATTTTAAACTTGTTCGCAAACAAAAGTTAATTCTTCTAACTTGACTTTTAAAATTAACTACACACATGTTGTATATCTATATGATATGCTAACTTAATGATTTAAAACCTGGAAACACGAAAAACACCGTAAAACCGGATTTACGCCGTCGTAGTAACACAGAGGGCTGTTTTGGGTTAGTTAATTAAAAACTATGATAAACTTTGATTTAAAAGTTGTTATTCTGAGAAAATGATTTTTATTATGAACATGAAACTATATCCAAAAATTATAGTTATACTCAAAGTGGAAGTATGTTTTCTAAAATGGTCATCTAGACGTCGTTCTTTCGACTGAAATGACTACCTTTACAAAAATGACTTGTAACTTATTTTTCCGACTATAAACCTATACTTTTCTGCTTAGATTCATAAAATAGAGTTCAATATGAAACCATAGCAATTTGATTCACTCAAAACGGATTTAAAATGAAGAAGTTATGGGTAAAACAAGATTGGATAATTTTTCTCATTTTAGCTACGTGAAAATTGGTAACAAATCTATTCCAACCATAACTTAATCAACTTGTATTGTATATTATGTAATCTTGAGATACCATAGACACGTATACAATGTTTCGACCTATCATGTCGACACATCTATATATATTTCGGAACAACCATAGACACTCTATATGTGAATGTTGGAGTTAGCTATACAGGGTTGAGGTTGATTCCAAAATATATATAGTTTGAGTTGTGATCAATACTGAGATACGTATACACTGGGTCGTGGATTGATTCAAGATAATATTTATCGATTTATTTCTGTACATCTAACTGTGGACAACTAGTTGTAGGTTACTAACGAGGACAGCTGACTTAATAAACTTAAAACATCAAAATATATTAAAAGTGTTATAAATATATTTTAAACATACTTTGATATATATGTATATATTGTTATAGGTTCGTGAATCAACCAGTGGCCAAGTCTTACTTCCCGACGAAGTAAAAATCTGTGAAAGTGAGTTATAGTCCCACTTTTAAAATCTAATATTTTTGGGATGAGAATACATGCAGGTTTTATAAATGATTTACAAAATAGACACAAGTACGTGAAACAACATTCTATGGTCGAATTATCAAAATCGAATATGCCCCTTTTTATTAAGTCTGGTAATCTAAGAATTAGGGAACAGACACCCTAATTGACGCGAATCCTAAAGATAGATCTATTGGGCCTAACAAACCCCATCCAAAGTACCAGATGCTTTAGTACTTCGAAATTTATATCATATCCGAAGGGTGTCCCGGAATGATGGGGATATTCTTATATATATGCATCTTGTTAATGTCAGTTACCAGGTGTTCACCATATGAATGATTTTTATCTCTATGTATGGGATGTGTATTGAAATATGAAATCTTGTGGTCTATTGTTACGATTTGATATATATAGGTTAAACCTATAACTCACCAACATTTTTGTTGACGTTTAAAGCATGTTTATTCTCAGGTGAATACTAAGAGCTTCCGCTGTTGCATACTAAAATAAGGACAAGATTTGGAGTCCATGTTTGTATGATATTGTGTAAAAACTGCATTCAAGAAACTGATTTTGATGTAACATATTTGTATTGTAAACCATTATGTAATGGTCGTGTGTAAACAGGATATTTTAGATTATCATTATTTGATAATCTACGTAAAGATTTTTAAACCTTTATTTATGAAATAATGGTTATGGTTTGTTTTAAAAATGAATGCAGTCTTTGAAAAACGTCTCATATAGAGGTCAAAACCTCGCAACGAAGTCAATTAATATGGAACGTTTTTAATCAATAAGAACGGGACATTTCACAAGTGATCAGAAATAAATTCTACGTTGAGTTGTACCATGGCATATTTCTTTATACTTCGTAGCTAATATTTACGTGAGGAGCGTAAACGCGAATCCTGTTGATAGATCTATCGGGCCTGACAACCCCAACCGGGCTGGACGACCAGTTTTAAACGGTTGCACAGTACGTCATCTCTTTATGCTACACTTGGTACGGTGTAGTGGTTATTTAAGAATATGCTGCTGTGATTTAAATGTTAAGTATGGTTACCAAGTGCTCAACGTCTTTTCCATACACTTGCGAGTGTATTATAGTTATTACGCTGCTAGCATCAAACCTATATCTCACCAACTTTATGTTGACATTTTAAAGCATGTTATTCTCAGGTACGAATTAAGTCTTCCGCTGTGCATTTGCTCATGTTAAGGACATTACTTGGAGTCGATCATCGCAATGGGACCAAATGTTAAGGACTTCGTCCGGATAGACTAGTAGCAGTCCTTTCAGTTGGTATCAGAGCGGTGGTCTTAGCGAACCAGGTCTTGCATTAGTGTGTCTGACTAGTAGTTGTTAGGATACATTAATGAATCTGGACTTCGACCATGTCTACATATCAAAAGTTTTGCTTATCATATCTAGTCGGAAATCATCTGGTTATTATCCTTAGAAAATTATCTGCTTATCATTCTTAAGTCTAGACACGTCTTACGGCATTTAGTGCATCGATAGTGTATAGACAAAATTCATATCTTAGCGTATCTGATAATTCATATCTTAGCGCATCTGTAGACTTTCCTGACATATGCTGTAGGTTCCTCCGTAGTCTACGAAATCTTTAGTATTATATATCCGACAATCATTTCACATCGAAGATCCCTTCCATCCACCAAATTGCCCTCTTGGTGATGAACCTGAAGCACTTACCGGCGACCCTATTCGAAACACCATCTTCTCTCTCATTTCTAGAGTATCCCATCACGATTACATTCTATCCCATATTTCGAATCTTATTCATCCGCTCGCTCCAACTGCCAATCATCCCGGTGTACTAACAGAAGTTAACGAACTACGCGCTCGCGTGACGGCTTTGGAGAACATGGTGCGAAGGATGCAAACACCAGCAGCAGCACTAGCAGCATAATCCATACCACCACCACCAACGCCGACAATACCCTTATCACCTCAACCACAACCGCATCGTAAACCTCAACATCACAATCTGTACCTCGGATATCAACCTCACACACCTCAATAACCCCATCTATACTTCAAATATGATCTTCGTTCTACATATCATTCTACATCGATTATCTTCGCTTTACATATCGTTCTACCTCATTTATCTTCGTTCGACATGATGATTATGTAATCTCTAATGTTTTAGAGATCATGTAATCTAGTAATAACGATAAATCAAATAAGTTTAATATCCTATTGACTCATTAAATTCATAATTACATCCGAAGAAAATATATATGCAAGTATATTTTCATAAAGATTGTAATTAAAAATTCTTTCGTACAAACTATTAATGATGAAAATATTTTAACGGGTAGGTAGTACCCGAGGAATATTTAGAATTCACATTAATAAGTTACACTATACATTCTTCGAATCTGATTCAACGGTCATTTACTATCCTACTTACAACTACCGATATACGTATTCGTTCACCACAGAACAACCATTTTCATTCAAATTACATATTTGGATTTTGACCTATCAGAATCCAACAAGTGGCATAACGAAGAAAACACTGGACAAAATAAAAAGTGTTAGAAACAAACAAATTAACTACGATAAATTTTGTTAAGAATCCACGCTAACCGTTCCTAGCTAACTGTTCCCAGCTAACTGTTAATTCCGTGTTACATTTATTTATCGCAATTTACATTCTCGCAATTTTATTTATCGTCATTTAATTTTTGTTATTCGGGACACATGTACACAATACGTCGGATTAATTCTGAGACAATACGTTGTACACGGGTCATGATATATATTTATTTATTTTACGCACTTTATATAACGGGACACGTATACAAGGTTTCGACTTATCATATCGACCCATCTATATATATATTTCAGAACAACCATAGACACTCTATATGTGAATGTTGGAGTTGGCTATACAGGGTTGAGGTTGATTCCAAAATATATATACAGTTTGAGTTGTGATCAATACTGAGACCGGTACACGGGTCACGATACGTATTAATTAATTCGAATATTATATATTAAATTATATATGAATATATTGGACTATTGGACAATTGGACTATTGGACTGCTAACTTTGGACAATTAAAATGAATTAAAATATTAATTATAACATATGAAACTAAACAATTCTTCAAGTTTGCCACTTGATTTCATCTTAAACCTCATTTGTACCTCGACAGTTACAACCCGCGTTCAAATCTTTTCATGATTCTTGAAAACACCTCAATCGAGAAGTTGAACCAGCCGCACCTCATCTATGAAAGAAAAGATCTTTGCATATATTTATGCACCTGAAAAACTCTCGAACCCAAATTCATAGTTTAACACGTACATGTGTTGAATTCTTTACCATTTATTAGCAAAAACAACCTTACAATTCCTTTTCAAAGTAGCCAATTTTGTCACAGCTCCAGTAAGTTAACTTTGACTTCTCAGCAAGACTAGTCTTATTATAACCTTGATATATACACGTTATTCTTTCACCGTCGTTACCGGAGAACCTTTTATATTCCACGACATCATCAACAGATGTACCAGCAACTCGTCATCTCTTTGGCAGAATTCGCAAATCAGTATTTTGAAAATCTCGCAGAACTTCTCCCTTCATACCTATAACGTCTACCCCTAAGAATTTCATACTCCGAATGTAAAGTGTCTGAAAAACATCCTGAACTATGAAGTAGTTCTTGAAATGCTGATGAAGCAGTGAAAACTGTAAACGACTTTAACCGTCAAAAGTTTGATAATGAAGTACAGTATGTTGGTAAAGCTCAGAAAAAGAGAAAGTTTGGAACTGGAAAACGGATTGAGCAAATATATGAAGAAAGCTGTGGATAAATCACAAGAACTGAACCTGCCTTCAAAGAATCTAAATGATTCTGCGTCTGCTGAAATCGTCAGCAAACACCTTACTCTTCATTCTAAACCTTCACAGACAAATCTTCCTCGTAATCCATCAATGGTAGAAAATCTAAGACATCATCGTGCCGTTCATTATAAATATCCTCAATATTTCTGAAGATATTTCCATAAGCATTCTTATCTGAGATCATTTATCTTTCCGTAATATCTGCGTTACAACATAAAAGAAACGGTATTAGTTTCTAAATTTTGAAAATTCAAATATGAATGTTTTGAAGTAGTGTTGGGAACTGATGCATGAATTTGTATAATATAATGACACTTGATCAACGTCATTATATTACAGTAAGTCATGTTGAGTTTCTAATGGAATGTGATGATTCACAGTACCATCATCATGTGCCATGTTACACGGCTCTTATATTCTATCTAATCTCTAAACATATCAAGAAAATATTTTTCTTGATGATTCGGTCTTTTCCAGGATATTCTGGTAATTTGACAAATCAAAATCGTGCCATTACCATTTCTTTCTGAGAACATTAGCTATGTTCATTCCGAATCTCATACCTACGAATTTCGGACCATTACTCGCTTAACTCGAAGTCGGGAAGAGGAAACACAAGC
The DNA here is from genome assembly GCF_046630445.1 of Rutidosis leptorrhynchoides. Taxonomy (NCBI): domain Eukaryota; kingdom Viridiplantae; phylum Streptophyta; class Magnoliopsida; order Asterales; family Asteraceae; genus Rutidosis; species Rutidosis leptorrhynchoides. The sequence goes on from NC_092339.1 coordinate 236,934,826, forward strand.
ATGAAGCTCCGAAAAATAATGAAGAATATAAAGCTCGATAGTAACTACGTCATCGGTTAAACGAATATATTTATTTACTCATTTGACTCTTTTGTGATAGCTTCACTCGTACGCTTCACATGATCGAATCGTTTTATCTATATCTCTCAATAGTGATAAAAATCCATTATTACCTCATATTCGTCATGAAAATACTCTTATTATTATCCATGACAACCTCTATCAAATTTCGGGGACGAAATTTCTTTAACGGGTAGGTACTGTAATGACCCGAAAATTTCTGACCAAATTTAAACCTTAATCTTTACATGTTTCCGACACGATAAGCAAAATCTTTAATGTTGAGTCTAGAAAAGTTGAAATCTATATTCATGTAACCAACTAGTTTTTGACCATGCCTGGTGATTCACGAACAACTATTTATGAATAGATATGTGTGTATATGTATAAATAATTGGAGGTATAATTTGAAATATTAAATGTTGTTGTTATGAAATATGATATTATAATATTTAGTATTTAAAAACTTATATATATAAATAAAAATATTTTTACCCTTTTAAGATCAAATTTTAGTACTCTGTACATAGCATTTGGAACAGAAAATAAATAATTATTGAACCCTTTTTGATCAAGTTTTAATCAGGTAATGAGTGAAATAATTAAATATGTTAAAACTCAAAGTTTGGGATTTTTAGAAACACTTTTAGATATTAACTGTTAGTAGTAGACACGATATAATACTCTAAAAGACTGTCGGCACTTTAAGACAATTTTAAGGCTTGCTATGATTTCCTTTTAAGACACAATTAATAATTCTTAATTTTATTATAATATTTATATTATATTATTAATTGTAATTGCATTTATAAGCATATGTATATTATTATATGATTGTAGTTTTAACCACAAACTCACTAATTCATATCCGTAATTTTAGGGAGTGATTGATACTGTGTCCATTTTCAATTTTTCCATTCTCACTAGTCATGTCTATCTGAGTTTATATATATACACAACCTTGATATATGATCAAACATAGAAACCATTCATCACTACCAATTAACTCCTTCAACCGATCATCATCACCGCCGGCTACCATCTCTTGCCACCACCGTGAGCCACCCTTAAACCGCCATGATCATCTTCCTCTCTCTCTACAATTCCTCTTTGTGACAACCAAGAACCATCACCTTGAATCCCCTCTCTCCTCCCTCTCTCATCATAGAAACCGCCACCCTCATCAACCATGAAACTATCACCATCACCGGCCACCATAACCCATCGACGACCACCTTTATCATCTTCATCAACCACCGGAAACCGTCACCCACTTCAAACCTCACGACCAAAAATCTTCACCATCTAAACTTGTTTAGGAAACCTTCCACCACCCATATTACAATCATCACCACCACGCTGCTGCTATGCTTCCTGTTTCACTGTTGCTGCAGCCCTACTACTATCCTATCAAGACGCATTAACTGCTACAGGATTGTACGTATTTTCTGCTATAGAACGAACTTATTTACTACCTCATACCTCATGAACTACCATCACAACAACGACCTGCAACCTTGCAACCTGCTACGATTTTGTTTCTGTTTTCTGTCAATTTCGTAGCCACTCACTATATATCATCTCCTGCAACCCTACTACCACCTAGAACCGCAACTATATCACCCACCTGCATATGACCGACCCACTATCATCTTTTATTAATATTATGAAAGGACAAAGAATAATGCATGATGATAAGAAAACTTTGTAGTTGGTGGAATAATAAGATAATGGTAGGGTCAGGAAGAATAGAAAACGTGTTCTTTGGATTCCAAATTCCTTGTACAGCCGAAGATGAGAAGAACTCAATTAGAAATTGTTACGGACCTATATTGGGCCATTTGTTCTACTTGGGCTTATGAGTTAACCATTATCATAATATGTTAAATGGTTGGGTCAAGTTTATTTCCTTTTGCATATGTGGGCTGCGAGATTTAGTGGGCATCAAGTGACCATTTTAATTGTTGGGTCGAAACCTATGATTGGATAAATAGAAAAATCGATCATTGATAATGATGATGATCATATTATGATAAAAAGATGATGATGTGGTTAAAAGATGATCATGATAAAAGATGATAGAATATGATATCATGATGATTAAAAGATGATAATGATGGGAGGTTACGGATATATTGATGCTTAAGGTGTTTAGAATGACGATTATGATAATGATAACAAATGACGATAATGATGATATGATAGTAAAGGTAGTCGAAAAATATTTATGATGATGATGATTAAAATGATGGTAACGTGATGATGAAAAGATAATGATGGTAATGAAATGGTTCTAAGATAAAACATAAATGATGTTAAGGATTAGGGTGTTGTCTTTGTTATCAAGAGGTCGTGGGTTCGAGTCCCGTTCCAGGCAGTTTATATCTTTTTAGTGTTTTTAAGCTATAATTTGATTATTATTATTATTATTATTATTATTATTATTATTATTATTATTATTATTATTATTATTAATATTATTATTATTATTATTATTATTATTATTATTATTATTATTATTATTATTATTATTATTATTATTATTATTATTATTATTATTATTATTATTATTAGAATTAGAATTCTTAGAATTAGAATTTAATAAGAACCATTATTAGAATTATTATTACTATTATTATTATTTTTGTCATTATTAAAAGAATCATTATTTTTTTAAAATTATCATTTTTATTAAATTTTCATTTTCAATTAAAATTATAAGTATTATCAAAAGTATTATTTAAAAATTATTAACATTTATATTATTATTATAATTATTAATATTAAAACTACCTTTTATTAAAAATTTTATTATCATTATTATTATTATTATATTATCATAACAAGTAAATATTATATATATAAAAATATACTTACACTATGATTATATAAATACTACCTATAATCATATATTAAAAGTATTAACATTTCTATTAGGTATATATACAAAATAAATACCTATATAACATATTGTTTAAAATATAAAATATATTAGAATTTAGTGCAAATTATATATAAACTACAACACTAAATATATAAATACTATATAAATAATAAATGGAATTATTTGATTATCATTATATGTTTTAATAAAGATACAAATGATATAGGTTCGTGAATCCAAGGCCAACTCTACACTTGTTCAATGATGTTATATGTATTTTTACTACAAAATACAGTATGGTGAGTATATAGTCCCTTTTTAAAACTCTAAATATTTTGGGCTGAGAATACATGCGCTACTTTTATAAATGATTTACGATATGGACACAAGTGATCAGAAATAAATTCTACATTGAGTTGTACCATGGCATATTTCTTTATACTTGGTAGCTAATATTTACATGAGGAGCGTAAACGCGAATCCTGTTGATAGATCTATCGGGCCTGACAACCCCAACCAGGCTGGACGACCAGTTTTAAACGGTTGCACAGTACGTTGTCTCTTTATGCTACACTTGGTACGGTGTAGTGGTTATTTAAGAATATGCTGATGTGATTTAAATGTTAAGTATGGTTACCAAGTGCTCAACGTCTTTTCCATACACTTGCGAGTGTATTATGTATGTATATGAAATCTTGTGGTCCATAGTTATTACGCTGCTAGCATCAAACCTATATCTTACCAACTTTATGTTGACATTTTAAAGCATGTTATTCTCAGGTACGAATTAATTCTTCCGCTGTGCATTTTCTCATGTTAAGGACATTACTTGGAGTCGATCATCGCAATGGGACCAAATGTTAAGGACTTCGTCCGGATGGATTAGTAGCAGTCCTTTCAACCATCATTTGGCAACTAGCATAAATTATCTCATAAAATTACAAAAATATGAGTAATCATTCATGACTTATTTACATGAAAACAAAATTACATATCCTTTATATCTAATCCATATACCAACGACCAAAAACACCTACAAACACTTTCATTCTTCAATTTTCTTCATCTAATTGATCTCTCTCAAGTTTTATCTTCAAGTTCTAAGTGTTCTTCATAAATTCCAAAAGTTCTAGTTTCATAAAATCAAGAATACTTCCAAGATTGCAAGTTTACTTCCAAGTTTTCTAAATCCTTTGTTACTTACAGTATGTTATCTTTCTAATACAAGGTAATAATTATATTCAAACTTTAATTCAATTTCTATAACTATAACAATCTTATTTCGAGTGAAAATCTTACTTGAAATTGTTTTCGTGTCATGATTCTGCTTCAAGAACTTTCATGCCATCCAAGGATCCTTTGAAGCTAGATCTATTTTTCTCATTTCCAGTAGGTTTATCCAAGGAACTTGAGGTAGTAATGATGTTCATAACATCATTCTATTCATACATATAAAGCTATCTTATTCGAAGGTTTAAACTTGTAATCACTAGAACATAGTTTAGTTAATTCTAAACTTGTTCGCAAATAAAAGTTAATCTTTCTAACTTGACTTTTAAAATCAACTAAACACATATTATATATCTATATGATATGCTAACTTAATGATTTAAAACCTGGAAACACGAAAAACACCGTAAAACCAGATTTACGCCGTCGTAGTAACACCGCGGGCTGTTTTGGGTTAGTTAATTAAAAACTATGATAAAATTTTATTTAAAAGTTGTTATTCTGGAAAAATGATTTTTATTATGAACATGAAACTATATCCAAAAATTATGGTTAAACTCAAAGTGGAAGTATGTTTTCTAAAATGGTCATCTAGACGTCGTTCTTTCGACTGAAATGACTACCTTTACAAAAATGACTTGTAACTTATTTTTCCGTCTATAAACCTATACTCTTTCTGTTTAGATTCATAAAATAGAGTTCAATATGAAACCATAGCAATTTTATTCACTCAAAACGGATTTAAAATGAAGAAGTTATGGGTAAAACAAGATTGGATAATTTTTCTCATTTTAGCTACGTGAAAATTGATAACAAATCTATTCCAACCATAACTTAATCAACTTGTATTGTATATTATGTAATCTTGAGATACCATAGACACATATACAATGTTTCGACCTATCATGTCGACACATCTATATACATTTCAGAACAACCATAGATACTCTATATGTGAATGTTGGAGTTAGCTATACAGGGTTGAGGTTGATTCCAAAAATATATTGTTTGAGTTGTGATCAATACTGAGATACGTATACACTGGGTCGTGGATTGATTTAAGATAATATTTATTGATTTATTTCTGTACATCTAACTGTGGACAACTAGTTGTAGGTTAACACATCAAAATATATTAAAAGTGTTGTAAATATATTTTGAACATACTTTGATATATATGTATATATTGTTATAGGTTCGTGAATCAACCAGTGGCCAAGTCTTACTTCCCGACGAAGTAAAAATCTGTGAAAGTGGGTTATAGTCCCACTTTTAAAATCTAATATTTTTGGGATGAGAATACATGCAAGTTTTATAAATGAATTACAAAATAGACACAAGTACGTGAAACTACATTCTATGGTTAAATTATCGAAATTGAATATGCCTCTTTTTATTAAGTCTGGTAATCTAAGAATTAGGGAACAGACACCCTAATTGACGTGAATCCTAAAGATAGATCTATTGGGCCTAACAAACCCCATCCAAAGTACCGGATGCTTTAGTACTTCGAAATTTATATCATATCTGAAGGGTGTCCCGGAATGATGGGGATATTCTTATATATGCATCTTGTCAATGTCGGTTACCAGGTGTACACCATATGAATGATTTTTATCTCTATGTATGGGATGTGTATTGAAATATTAAATCTTGTGGTCTATTGTTACGATTTGATATATATAGGTTAAACCTATAACTCACCAACATTTTTGTTGACGTTTAAAGCATGTTTATTCTTAGGTGAATACTCAGAGCTTCCGCTGTTGCATACTAAAATAAGGACAAGATTTGGAGTCCATGTTTGTATGATATTGTGTAAAAACTGCATTCAAGAAACTGATTTCGATGTAACATATTTGTATTGTAAACCATTATGTAATGGTCTTGTGTAAACAGGATATTTTAGATTATCATTATTTGATAATCTACGTAAAGCTTTTTAAACCTTTATTTATGAAATAAAGGTTATGGTTTGTTTTTAAAAATGAATGCTGTCTTTGAAAAACGTCTCATATAGAGGTCAAAACCTCGCAACGAAATCAATTAATATGAAATGTTTTTAATCAATAAGAACTGGACATTTCACAATAGATCTATCTTTAGGATTCGCGTCAATTAGGATTTCTGTTCCCTAATTCTTAGATTATCAGATTAAAAGGGGCATATTCGATTTCGATCATTCAACCATAGAATGTAGTTTCGATTACTTGTGTCTATTTCGTAAAACATTTATAAAAGCGCATGTATTCTCATTCTCAAAAATATATATTGCAAAAGCATTTAAAAAGGGAGTAATGAAACTCACAATACTGTATTTTGTAGTAAAAATACATATGACGACATTGAACAACGCAAGGTTGGCTTTGGATTCACGAACCTATATTAAGTATATATATTTATACATTGGTCAATATTTGTCTAACAATTTAGGTCAAGTTGTAGTGTATCACAATCCTAATGCTCGAGATCGATATGCAAAAGTCAACAAAAGACAATTTGACCCAAAATGATTTCCAAAATCTATACAACATAAATATTGTCGTTTTATATATTTAAATATATCTATCAGATTTTATTATAGAAAATAATACAAACCATTTATTAATAAATAAAAAGTTATATTAAAATTTATTTATGATAAAAATATACTTTTATATATCTCAAGTAATAAAATTTATACAGTTTACTCATAAATATATAGTAGTTTGTACTATTAATGTAATTATATTACGTATGGTGAAAATATCTTTGTATCACGTATTTGATAAAATAATATTGATAATAATAATAATAAGTAAAGTTTCACTATTTTATAATAATAATATTAATTATTTTTAATAATAATAAAAATAATAATAATAATAATAACAATATTTATATTTACTAATGATGATATTAATTATGATAAAATGGTAATTCTAATCATGATAATCTTAATAATAACGATATTTTTTAATATTAACTGTAATAATAATAATATTTTATAAAAGTAATAATTCTATTCAAAATGATAAATTTTCTTTTTAATAATGATAATACTAAAATGATAACAATAATGATATTTTAATAATAACAATGATATTTCTATTAAAAATGATAATTTTAATAAAAATGATAGTTTTAATATTAATGATACTTTTAATAATAATGATGATGATAAAAATAATAAAACGATAGTTTGATAAAAATATTAATTATTTTAAAAATATTAATAATAATAATAACAATAATAATAATAATAATAACAATAATAATATTATTGATTATTAGATAATAAAAATAATAATGATAATAACGACGATAACGATAACGATAATGATAACAATAATCATTTTAACAATAATACTTTAAAATTATAGATAATTCAATTGGCGATATCTTTTAGTCCGTTCATCGAAATCATACACTTTCTAAATGAAAAGTTATTAATTTTTCGCCAGCTTTCCAACGACATGCATATCATATACCTTATTTTAATCGCATATGTATCTAATTCATAATCTATCATAAGCTATTTAATGACAAAATTAATCATACACGCATGCATAATCATATCTACTCGAGCACTAGTCAGAGATACATTAATAATATATAAAAGTTAAGTCATGAGTGCTCACGTATCAATATTGAGATTCAATATTGCAGGAAAGGTACGTAGATGCAACGAAGACGATAAACACTAGTTTGACTTTTCGAGCATTTCCCCGAACCATACCCATAACCTCCAAAGCAATAACCCATAATTTCCTTAGCCCTTTCCTACTCGAAAACCAGTTTTGAAAACTCGTTTTAGATCACTCGAGCAGCACTCCGTCGTAGTATTTTATGTGTAATACTAATAATAATACTAATATCAAAATAATAAGTTTAACATTAATAAACTTAATATTAATAATATATATATATATATATATATATATATATATATATATATATATATATATATATATATATATATATATATATATATATATATATATATATTTATGTATCTGCAGAGTAATATGAATGAATCAGAAAAACAGACTCGACTCGTTTTATAAGCAATCTATCCCACCTAATACATCCATGCAATCGCATGGTTAATGGGAGAGGATGCCATGTGATCGCATGGCTCCTTGTTCCAGTTAATATGCACTCGTTTGATCTGCCGACACTCCTTTTATATTTATTTAATATATATTTATTTAATTTATATAATTAATTATATAATATATTATATTTATGTACATAGTTAACATGTAATTTTCGTTCCGATGACTCGTACATTGTAACTCGACTTACGTCCCGTTTTCAGTTTCTCGAACGCGTTTTCGTACGCTTAGGAAATTAGCACATTACGTTTAGTGACGAGTACCTTTATAAATAACAAGACTCAATTTAATGAAAAACTAATCCACTCTCGATAAAGCACACTTTTGAAATTTAAACGGGAATCTTTACTAACTTTTGACCAACTCTCGATAATGACACTTTTGTAAATCACTTTACCAAATATTCCGAATACTGATAAAATGAAATGATCTCTTAAATCACAGTGGACCTCCTAACAGAGACTCGAATCATAATGAATCTTATTAATTCAATCATTTGATATTTTAATCTTCTAATTCCATCGATAAACATATTGAAACGAATATGTTTATGTAAAGTATTATACGTTTAATACTTTGTTAATATTCTCAAGTTATAATATATATATATATATATATATATATATATATATATATATATATATATATATATATATATATATATATATATATATATATATATATATATATATATATATATATATATATATTATATATATATATATATATACACACACACACATATATATACACACATATATATACATTCATGTCCGTTCATATAATGGTTCGTGAATCATTGAAACTTGGTCGAGGTTAAATTAGTGTATGAACATAGTTTAAAATGTTTGAGATTTAACTTAACAAACTTTGCCTATCGTGTCAGAATAATATAAGGATTAAAGTTTAAATTTGTACGGAAATTTTCGGGTTGTCACACAACACTCGACAAGCATCATCACATGCTGAAAACAACTTGATCTCATCAATTAATTGATCTTTAACTTTTCAAAAAAGTCAAACTAACTAGATTCATTGATTAACTTATGTAAGTGAGTCAAATTGATTGTTCAAAAAGCTTTACGAATCATCCAGAGACACAATGCACTCCTCAATTGAAGATGTAATTGCAAATAGCACTTCAATGTATTTGATATATTGACTCGAACGAAGAACACGAAGATGAAGTGATGATGATCTGATTTGAGGATCTTCGTATGTTGTTGATGATAATCAGATTCTGTCGATGGATGTTTAGATATGAGAGAGGAATCATTCAGTACTGTTATGTATTAAGAGAGAAATGTGTAGATACAAATCACGTGATATACTGTATCTGATAAGATTCGGTATTTTATTTTTATTTTTATTTTTATGATTTGTGAATTTTTGAAAGATAAATTTTGGATTCGGATTCGGTAATTTTTTAGTTTGAAGATTCGAAGATTCGGTTTGAAGATTCGATGAAGATATGAAGATGTGTATGAAGATTTGAAGATTGGATGAAAATTCGGTTGAACATGGTTTGAAGATACACACAATATTCAATAAGGATCTCCTTCGTTTCGTTGAAGGGATGACTCGGATACCAATTGATAGGTCAGATCATAGTGAGAATAGAAGATATAAGAGATAGAATGAGATTCGGTATAACAGTGAATAAATTTGGTATTAGAGTGTTTTGGAAAATTTACATTCCACAGCTTCTTAAACTCGGTTACAGTGCAATGGCTATCTAATTAGGACTACTTAGGTTCCTTATATAGCCCTCTTCTAAGGAACCATTTATTTAGCTTATTTCACATTAACACTATATACTTTCCGGGGTCCTAACAATCTCCCCCTTAGTGTTAAATGTGAAGAATAAAATGCAATCCTATTGTCTAAACTTGAGAGGTCCAAACGTAACTTTCCATCTTGTACCCGCTGGATCATAAAATTTGACTTGATTGTCTAAAATCTTCTTTGAAGGTTTCCAGGTACCCAAAGCTTTTCTTAGATCTCTCTCATGTAATGGATATTCATCCATTTCTTTGAAATACTGTCTCTTTATTTGACCACGAATAATCTCAAATTGTCTTGTACGGATCCGGAGCTTTAGACGTTCTCTGATGTGTTTAATGAATTCTACAAGACCGATTTTTATGTCAATGTCATCAAACTTACTTTGACGAAACTTGAGATACTTTAACGCAGCCTTGAGTGTTCCATCTGAATAGTTGTTTAGCTCATTCGTTCTGATGAACACCTTTTCCTTTTGAGAGTTATCAAACACAAACCCTTCGGGTTCAAATAGTGTCTGAAACATTCCCATATCCTCCAATCCCTCTAGAGATTGATTCGGACAACTTATCCGAATCTTTTTTCAGATTAGTTTCGAGACCGATTTGAAAATCCTCACGTCTCATTAGTTCTATTATCTCCATCATGTATCTCTTTACAGCTTCCAAAACTTGAGTTTTTGAATAAGTTCGATTTGAGAGAATACTGAGGTAGTTGTAGATGTGAATGATGTCAAGCATGTCCAGATTTTGAAAATCGGCTTCTGTAAACTTGTACTCCTTCTCATCTTCTCTTATAACATGGAACTAACGGATGACGTCTTTCTTCACACTGATGTTTACTCCCACTCGAGTAATATCCAACACTTCTAACAATCGATACTTTCTTTGTAACCACAAATCATCTTCATTTCTGTTGATTTGTTTCCTCTACATAAAATGATACCAATTTCTTTCATCGGCTGGAAGTAATTGTGAACCAATATAGGTAAACGTTTCACTTCTTAGAGTCTCATTCATGCGGAAGATCTTATAAGCATTTTCCTCGCTGAATGTGTTTCTCAATGTCATAAAATCATGTTTAACTCCTAATTGTAACCTTTGATCCCGATTCTTGAAGAATAAACCGTTGTTGAACTTGAACCAGTAATTAACCGTAGAACTTGATGTTGTTGTATCAGAAGTTGAACTCTCATTTGCATTAGTTATATTTGAACTAGATGTTTTAGTAGTAGATGTGTTGATTGCTCTGAAGGATTTTTCGGGTTTTCAGTTGGACCATCATTATCTTCAATGTGATCAAATATGGTATCTATGTTAAGACCTTCATATTTACCCTCACCATCTTCATCAGAAGGATCCTCTTGATCAACACTTTCAACAACTGGATCAGGATTCCCTTCATCAACAATCTCTACATCATCAGGTATAGCAGATAGAGAAGACAGTGTACTTAAAACAACAAATCCATCATCACGTGTTTCTTCAAGATATAAATCATTTAGGTCCAAATCCTCATCAACTTGTCTGCCTTCAACCTCAGTATGAATAATCGTAATGATCACTTGCTCGGGTTCTACATTTTCTATCTCATCATCATGAGTAGACACCATCTCTGATTCAGTATAAACCTTTTGAGCTTGTGAAGTTGAAGCAGACCTCACACCACCACTGCTAATGGAAATATTCACCGTTAGAAATTCTCCATCTACTCCTATCTCCGCCTCATGGCTATTTTGAGGATCAGAATCGTCATGTTCATTATCGCGGTGAGGACTTAGTAGAGAAGAGAAGAAAGTAAGTGGATGTCGTAATCTAGCACGAAACATAGCTTGGAGTGAAGTATGTTGAAGTACATCAATATTTATTTTAGAAAACATACAACTAAAGTATGCTTGCTTCAAAGCTTCATAATAATTTGGTGAACGTGAGGATGATGGTGGAAAAGTAACAATTGGAACAGCAGCAGCAGCATCTGATGTTGTCGGTGATGTCGGGGCGAAAGTGTTTGATTTGTCGTGAGGGTAGGTCAGGATAAAAGTGTGGTATTATTCTTGTGGTAGATTGATACGTACTACTAGTCAGATTATCCCCTTCTGATGGAGGTTGGTTAACAACCGGAATTGTAATCGGCGAAGACTCTTTCGGGTCGGTCGACTCCATGATATATGTCTCATTGGACTCTGACATAGTAGAAGAAATACCTGTCTTTAAAGTTCTCGTGGGCTCATTAAGATACCCGACTCCTAAAGTCATCAATGTACCATGAGGTAGCACGTCTCTTTCAGTTAAGGACTCACCACCCAGACCCTGAGTTTCAAGATCCGGATGAGAAGTGGTTTGAACCAAAGGTTCAATTTCTTGAACCAAAGGAATAGTCTGCTGGAAGTCTGATAAATTTCCCAAAAGGATGTCATGTTGACTCGTTTCCATGAGACGCGGTAGATCTCCCTCATCAAGATAAGTCAGACCTCCAGGCCTTGTTGTATGTTGTGGCACTACGACATCACTAGGATGACATATATCAAGAGGATTTTTGGCCGATACGCAGGGTGCCTTTTCATGGTTTTAAGCTCCCTTTCGACCGTTCTGGACTTCAATGACTGAGTTTCCTCAATCGATTGAGTCAGCGAAGACTTTACTACAGAGGAAGACTTTACTTCCTTTTGAGATGCCGAGGATCTTTACTGGTGGGATTTATTCTTAAATCCTGTTTAGGGTGGATGGACTTAGTGGTCTTTTTACCATCCTTGCGTTCAGCTCGCTTGCCTACCGAAGCTTGCGCTTTATTTAGTGTAGGGCTTAATGTTATTATTGGATGTGATACGAAAATGGGTGAGGGTGACCTAGTTGGCTCTACGTCTTGGTCTGTATCACCAATAGGTTCAGTAACTGTTGGGCGAAAGATAGGAGTTGAAGTCCTAGATCTAGTTACGTGTTGTGTAGGCGGAGTCTGAATCATCTCATCAGGTATATAACTTGTCATCTCCTTCGTTTGTTCGGGAGATGATTCAGTTGCTTATGAATCGGTGTCACTCCCCTCAAGTGTAGTTGATATGGTAGGTACATCCCTAAGTGCACTAGGCTCTCTGATCCTCACGGGTTGATTTGATCGGATAACTTAGAGCGTTGCAGGTTTACCCTAAGTAAGGTGTCTGATGGTCCGGGTTGGACTCTAGGTTCCTATACAATCTCTGGGGCTGAACTGCGGCTGGTTCAACTTGTTCTTATTGTACCGGGTTTGGAAGAGATATCCATACTGCCTCAAAATATACTTGCATTCTTGCGTCTAAGGGGTTAGCTAACCTCACTAACCAAGCTAGTATTGGTGCAGTAAATTCATTATCAGATAGCACTGGAGTGTTCATCTTCACCACTGTAAAAAGTACCATTCACATACCTTGAGTATCTAGAACATGAATATTTGCATTTTTGCAAGTGGTTAGAGCATCATGCATAAAGATACATAAAAACCTTTCACAATGAACGTATGAATTCCTTGTCTTATCCACTAGTGCTTGAACCAGATCCCATAGAACTTAGAATAATTTGGGTTTTTTACTCTAGTGAATGAGTAGAACAGCTTCAGCATTAGGATTGTCAAGCTGTCAGATCCACTGTGTGTCATTATAAGACACATGTTGATGATTCAGAAGATCACATACCACCTGAAATGTAAATACTTCTTCTGAAATTTGGCTTGTGTGACAGAAGTATCGCTACTATATCCTACCTGGAAGATTGAGTTCATCATGTTCTGAGTAGAAGGAAATGCTGGAGCATTGTTCATAAGAGGAAGCTGCAATATCCTTCTGAAATTAGCCATAGTGATCCTCCTTAAACCATTTACTCCTCTAAGTTCAAACTCAAATCGAGCAGGTTCTCCTTGAGGATTAGTAGCAGTGGGTTATGTAGCCTAAACAAACTTGATTGCTCTATTCAGAAGCCTCAAATCTGTCTCTGGTACACTGACAGTTTTGCTTAAAACACCCCATAGTTGATGCCTTTCCAAAATAGCTAGCCCGTAATTGTCGGGTATGTTAGTCTTAGTGTTAAAAAAGTAATTGTTTGCTATTTAGCTGTTTGATAAGAATAGAAGACAACAATATGTTAACCTTAAGCACATATCTCTATGCCTATTTCCTGTGAAGTCCTTTATATTTTTCAGTTTATGATTTTTATGGATTTTATAAATTATAAAAATCATTTATTCCAAATATTCAAAAGTATATTTGACAATCATGATATCCAATTTAAGCATTCAAACAATTCAAAGATCATCATGATTAATCAAATAAGAGAACAAAAATCTAACAACACTTAGTCATTTTTCAAATAATGAGCAGATTCGGTAACTATGAACTTTCTCAGATTTGGTTACCAAATATACTTTTCTTTTCACATTTATGAACTAGATCAAGCATGAAGGATTTTCCAAAAACAAAGCTAAACTTTAATGCATGAAGTTTTAAACTACCAAATACCAGATTCGGTATCAAGAACATGTAACACATTTGGTAACCTCAAACTTCATATATGATATCCTTAACATGCATTTATAGTCATATACATCTAATGTTCATAACCAGAATCAAACTTATCAGATAAGCATGTAACATGTTAGAATAGATTCGGTAATTGTAGCATGAGCACTGATGTCGGCCAAAAAGTCACGTTTTTACCCCCGATATTCAGTCCTAAAAGAACGAATTAATTAACTTTTCTAGAGAATAAAGCATTTAATTGTCTTATTTGATAGATCAAATGATTCTGAAGACAACGCAAAAAGAATCAACAAAAACGGGCTTAAAACGAAAAAACTAGAGCGAAAACAGCGAAAACCCGGAAAACTTTTGAAGAATAAATGGCCTGCCATGATTTCAAATGGCCTGCCATGATTTCAAATGGTCTTCCATGATTTCAGATGACCTACCATTCAAACGGGCCACCATCAAAATGGACGGCCTGCCAGTCAATTGGATGGCCTAATTAAACTGGACACCACCAATATGGACGGCCTGCCAAGAAATTGGACGGGCTGCCATAAACGGCCTGCCAGTCCAGATTTTAGTATAAATAGGCTTGTTTGTCTCCATTTCAACACACACTCCACTCTTCAATTTACTCTCAAATTTAGTTAGGTTTCTAGTCTAGTTCGAGAATAGTCTTTCGAGGCCTTCTCACCTCCGAGCAGGAAGTTAAGTACCCGAAGATGAACACCAAAGATTGTACTAAGAAGCTGTCTAGAGTCGAGGTTTTCAAGCATTTGTAACGGTCTACGTCATTTGTATACGATGAACACTTTCCTTAATTTAATGATATATTTGGTTATCTTAAATTAATGTATGCATTTTTCTGTCCGTTATAATTGCAATGTTTGTTAACATTTATCTGTAACTTATACTATTTTTATGCTTAAACCTTGAGGATTTAGAGTTCTAATTCACGGACCACCCTTTCCAATTACCCACGTGGTTATAACCTAGTGTTAGGAACTCATCAATCATAGGATACAGGGTAAGTAGTTATGTGTGCTTAACGTCACAATATGGTTTAGTTCCTATGTATATATAAGGTAACTATCTATCAAAGAAGAGATTTCTGCCTTAAGATTGAGCTTTGGTTAGTACTATAGGATTCTTATGAATACTGGTCTAGTCAAAAGCATGATTCGCGTCAGAAGCAGTATTATAGAGATGTTGTCCAATGATCCGGGGTTGAGTAATTGATTGCAAAGAAGAGAATTCTAATCCAATTAGCAGTACCTTAGAATATCTAAGTTTGCACATCTGTTAATGTCAAGGCATGACTATAGTATTAAGTGGAAGATTCATATAGTAGTAATACCAACTAGGATTAAGGAAAGTCGGAACCTTTCTTAGGTATATCACTCTATTCATGAGCCTAGGACTCGTCTAAGATAGGTCGCTTAAATCTTTCATATTAGCGTTGGGTGTGACGACCCGGGAATTTCCAACCAAATTTAAATTTTATCTTTATATCATTCCGACACGATAAGGAAAGTTTGATAAATTAAATCTCAAGAATTTTAAACTATGGTCATACATTCATTTAACCTCAACCAAATTCCAATGATTCACGAACCATTAAACGAACGTAAAAGATTATATATGAATACGCGTATATATTATAACTTGTTAACGTTAACGAAATATTAAGTATAAATACTTTACAATATAGTATTTGGTTCCATATGTTTGTCAATGGAATCCCATAGTAATCAATTGATGTAGTTTTCTACTGTACGAAAACACTTTTTCATATAACAGGACTTGTCTATCTAAACTGCCTTTGAATAAATAAACGTAAGTTGAAATATTGGCTGTAACGTGTATTTAAAACGTGTTCATTAATTATATATGTTTTCAAATTAAGTATACGGTAGTAACACCCGCCTAGTGACGCAATTGATATTTAAAAACGATTAGTACTTCTATCCATTTAAATTCTTGAAAAGAAAAAAACGTTACGCGCTAAACTATTTTCCTAAATGAAATGAAAATAAACTTTGAAAAATAAATAGTTTTGAAAAACTAAATGTTATATTGTTAGATGAAAGATTTTGGATACAAAATTTATATTTCTAAAAATGTATATATATATATATATATATATATATATATATATATATATATATATATATATATATATATTTTAACCTCGTCATAAAATGTCTTAATTTAAAATAAAATATTTTGGTAAACAACGAGTCACTAATTTATAGAAGCAAATGACCACGACGCTCAAATTTTATAAGATACATTTTTATAAAGTAATTTATTGATGAATAAATCAAACTATTACTAAAGGTACACGTCGCATAACGTAAAAGGCTAGTTTTCTAAACGTACGAAAGTGCGCTCGAAAAACCGAAAGTGGTATATGAGTCGAGTGACAACGTACGAGTCATTTTTGTAGAAATTATATTTTTACCACGAACTTAAATATAATATAATATATAAGTAATTATATAAATTAAATATAATATGAATATAATAATTGGAAGGTGATATCAGATTAGTACGGTTTAGTTAACCATCCATATCAGTTCTATTTTTTTCCTTACTTTTATGATTCTGATTGATTTCTTTGTCGAACGAATTCAACTACAAAACAAACTAGAATTTATTCGATATAGCTGTAATTGTATCACTTAATCCCTATATTAACATCAGCTAGTGCAAAGTAAAAGAAGTAGAAAAAGAAACACAGAAGATATTGTTCTATCCCTGTACGCGTATCATTTTCTTTCAAACCTCGAAATTGAATTCCATTTCAAAATCCATTAACACAGAGTTGTTAGGAATTATTCATTCAAAATACCTGCAAGTTTTCAAATCGTAATTCGCGAAATCAAAGATTAATTAGAGAGTCAAACTTTTAAATTAAAAAGTCAAAGCTTTGTGTTCATCATGAAATTCATTCTCGTTTCGATGATTCTGTTCCAATTGAGTACTCAGAGAGATTATAGAGGTGATTTAGAAACTATTTTGTGTTATATACTTTAGCTATAATGCAATCAAAATCAAAAATCATTTTTTTTTACTGTTCGACGAGCAGAAGCTTGCTTATTTGATTTTATATTTTTTTTTCAAAAGATCACTAGTATATGTTATTAGGATGAATATTAATTCCTAAAACTAAATTATAAAAACTTATTATGGGTTGGGATCGATCTTTGGTAGACTAGTTCAATGAGGAAGAAGAAGAGAAAAGAGAAACAGTTAGTAGCGGTTTAATAAAATTACTTTAGGTATTAAAACAGAAAAAGCAAAAGCAGTCGAGTGGTTTATGTGTGTTGGTGTTGAACGAGAGGTCCTGAGTTCGAACTGTGATGACCCGGGAATTTTTGACCAAATTTAAACTTGATCTTTATATGTTTTCGTCACGATAAGCAAAATCTGTATTGTTGAGTCTCGAAAGTTTTGAAATCTATATTCATGTAACCAATTACCCTTTGACTATTTCCGACGATTCACGAACATCTATGTGTAAATAAATATGTAAATATATATATATATATATATATATATATATATATATATATATATATATATATATATATATATATATATATCAATATAAGTATATATATAAAATTTTAATTTAATAATGTACACATTAATCATTGGAAATAAGAATGTAAAGTAATATACAAGATAATAAAGTGGTTATTAAATTAAAACTTTATGTAAATATATATGATTTCTATAAAGAAGTATTATGATACTGGTATATATAATAAGAGATATAAATATTATGTATTTTATATATATATATATATATATATATATATATATATATATATATATATATATATATACACATTAAATTACAAATCTAAAATATAGTTATTATATTAGTACTTTCATTATTACTATAGTTAATAGTAAAATTATGATATAAGTTATTATTTTGATTAATATCATTGTTATTACTAAAAATTCTCATTTTTAATTAAATTTATTAATATCTATACTTTTAATATTGTTATCATTAATTCTATTGTTACTAGCGTTATTTTGATATTATTACTACTATTAATTCTATTATTATTATTCTTAGTATTTTTAATATTAATATGTTTATTAGAATTATTGGTTTTATCATTTTTATTAATCTATTTATTATTAAGTTCCATTATTATTATTAACAAAAATATTAAATATTAAGGATGTATAATCAATATTATATTTTCTTTACATATTTAGATTCAAATATAGATACAATCGATTCGATATATAACTATATATACAAGAACATATATGATCAGATATATACGATGTACACAGATATATACAGATTACATATGTATATATACAAGTATATAATATTATAAATACACTATATACGCATATATGTACAAGATGGAACGAATTCAGTTTCCAATTGTTTTCAACCTATAGTTAATTTTGTTTTTCCTGTCTGAATTGAGTACAAGTTTATTCCAAACAATCACAAGACTCCAAATTATGTTAAAGTAGACTTTATTTTTCCTTACTTTAATTCTGACAGAATGATCAGTTGTCAAGCAAATCAGGCTATAATACAAACGTAATTGAGTTAACCAGTGATAATTATATCTGTTAAAAACATTGAGTCACCAATGAAGCACAATTAACATCACCATCTCTCTTTCTGCACTCTCTCTTCTTCATCTCTGCTTATTCAAAAAAAAGCACCAACATAACCTCCACCAATAACCGTCACCTTAATACCTTGAATCACCATCACCATCGAGCACCAATGTTTCTATTTCTTTTCGTTGATCACCACAACCATCACCATTAAAACCACTACCACTACAGCTATATTCCCAGGATAGATACTACTGCAGTTTCCTGTTTCATTCCTATTCGATGCTATTTCACTTCTGTTTAATGCTTCTGTTTCAGACCGGAATAATGCAATACAAAACACCACTATCACCAAATCATCGTGAATACTACATACACGTGATGAAGCACCCACTACTGCTGCTTCTTGTCATAAGTCAACAACACAGATTAACCACAGCACCACCAAGAACCCCTCATACTGTTACGGTGGCTGCGGTAATTATTTTCTTTTTCCTTTCAATCTTAACAACTCAATCATCACCACCCTTAAAGTATTCGTTGCTGTACTGCTGCTACTTCTCCTTGTGGCCGAGAGTTTCCAAACAGAATTTCCATTAGTTGATTAAAATTAGGTGCATGATAGATAATGATGTTGCCTTTTTTTTTTTTTTAAACAAACATAATAATGGCTATAGTAAATGTGACCAAAGGATAATGATGTTTGAGGAATTGTAACGTATAGATCATAATAGGGATATATAATGCGTTTTTTTTTATTTATCAAGTGGGAGTTTTGGTCAACAAAAGTGGGGTAGATATCAAAGAGGAGGTTGAGCCGTGATTAAAGGAACCGAAAGTTAATTGTTGGGCATACGGGACCCGTTCTTTTATAAAATTGTTTGTGATTAGTCTAGAATATGAAAAGGCAGTAGGTAGCCGAGACTATTTTTTTGTTGTTGCTATAATAATAAGTTATTGATTGATTGATGATATTATTAGTGATTTAGATGATGATACAATAACATGATGATTATGAAACGAAGAAGCTAGGAGGTGACGGGATAAAGGTGATGGGCTGTGAAGGTCGATCATGATAAAACCGTTGGAATAATGATCATGGTGATGCTAGTGTAACAAAGATAATAATGATGATGATGATACCCTTGTTGAAGACGAAATGATTTTTGATAATAACACTGATGAAGGTCGATGATGATGTTGGTATGATGATGTTAAAAATGATGGTTTATACAGTTTTAATTTGGTACTAAAACAGAAACGGCTAAGCAGAACAGTGGTTAAGAGTAAGAGTGTTGGAGCGAGAGATCCTAGGTTCGAACCTAGGCCACGTCTCTAATTTTCTTTTTAGTAGTAAAAATCGTTGTTGGGCCAGAAACGAGGAGTTGGGCCGTGTATTTAATCTTTTGGGCTTGAACATATGAACGGGCTAAATGGAAATAAATCGAGAAGTAAAACAGATAAATAGAAATAGAGTGATGGTTAAGGAGGTGTTCGCGTTTTCGAGAGGTCATGGGTTTGAGTCACGAATGGGACAATTCTTTTTAGAAAACCTTCTAAGGGTATTCACTCTTATTCTTTTATTATTATTATTATAATAATAATAATAATAATTATTATTATTATTATTATTATTATTATGAACTATTGTTATTAGTGATAAGTTATGGTTATCATCCTTAACATAATTAGTATTATTATTGTTGCTACGTAATACCATAAAGTATTATTAGTCTTATTAACATGATTATTATTAATTTTATCATTTTTACTATTAATATATATATATTATGTTTATTATTATGATTATGACTAATAATATTATCATTATTATCATTAGTAGTAAAATTGTTATATTCATAGTTATTATTATTCATTATTAGTATTATTACAAAAAGATATTTTTTATATAAAAATACATTACAAGAAAATGAATATTACATATCACTATAATTTTATTATTAAAAAGATAGTAACTAAACTATATATAAAATATATCAATTAATATATACTTATATATTTTATCACATATAAACCCTAATATAACTTATTAATATTAATATGTTATAATGAAAGATAAACACTGGTTAAATAAAATATGTAAATTAAATATATCTACATCTATATAACAAATAATTTAACAGGTATATTATTAATAATAATATATATTTATTCGATTACAATTATATGTGTTAATATATATACAATTGATATAGGTTCGTGAATCCGAGGCCAACCCTATTTTTGTTCAATGCCGTTGTATGTATTTTTACTACAAAATACAATAGGTGAGTTCATTTGAATCCCTTTTACTCTTTATATTTTTGGGCTGAGAATACATGCGCAACTTTTATATCTGTTTTACGAAATAGACACAAGTAATCGAAATTACGTTCTATGGTTGAATGATCGAAACTGAATATGCCCTTTTTTATTAAGTCTGGTAATCTAAGAATTAGGGAACAGACACCCTAATTGACGCGAACTCTAAAGATAGATCTATCGGGCCCAACAAGCCCCATCCAAAGTACCGGATGCTTTAGTACTTCGAAATTTATATCATGTCCGAAGGAGGATCCCGGAATGATGGGGATATTCTAATATGCATATTGTGAATGTCGGTTACCAGGTGTTCAATCCATATGAATGATTTTTGTCTCTATGTATGGGACGTATGTTTATGAGAAATGGAAATATGAAATCTTGTGGTCTATTAAAATTATGAAATGATTATTTATGCTAAACTAATGAACTCACCAACCTTTTGGTTGACACTTGAAAGCATGTTTATTCTCAGGTACGAAAGAAATCTCCCGCTGTGCATTTGATCATTTTAAAGATAATAATTGAAGTCATTCATGACATATTTCAAAAGACGTTGCATTCGAGTCGTTGAGTTTATCAAGATCATTATTTAGTCAATTATAGTTGGATATATTATGAAATGGTATGCATGTCTGTCAACTTCAGATGTAATGAAAGATTGTCTTTTCAAAACGAATGCAATGTTTGTAAAATGTATCATATAGAGGTCAAGTACCTCGCGATGTAATCAACTGTTGTGATTCGTTTATAATCGATATGGACTTCGTCCGGATGGATTAGGACGGGTCCTTTCAGTTGGTATCAGAGCAGAGGTCTTAGCGAACCAGGTCTGCATTAGTGTATCTAACTGATAAGTCGTTAGGAGGCATTAGTGAGTCTGGACTTCGACCGTGTCTGCATGTCATAAGTTTTATTTATCATTTCTAGTCGGAAATCAATTGCTTATCATCCTTAGTAAATTACCTGCTCATTATTCTTAGTCTAGACACATCTTATTGCTTTGACTGCATGAAAAGTGTATAGACAAAATTCATATCTTAGCGTATCTGCTAATTCATATCTTAGCGTATCTGTTATTGTTATCTTTGCCTGACAGCTTCCGTAGATTCCTCCGTAACTTATGAGATTTTAGTATTATATATGTATATGTAAATTACGTATTGCAGGATACTAATCTACATCCTATAATCTATTTCTTATCGAAAATCCTTCATCTGATCGTACGAGATGAATCCCTCAACTAGATCGAGTCCCTCGAATTCCGACAGCTATTCCGATAGTTATCCCGACAGTTATTCAGAATGGATAGTCATCTAAGCTCCGGAAGCAACGACACCAGAATGAAGCAACCAATCATCCATCCCCAATTCATCTGATGGATTCATAGTCGACTTAATTAATGGAAACGCGCAGAAGGCAATCCCTTCCATCAACTGAATTCACCTCTTGACAATGAACGTGAAGCGTTTACCGGCGAACCTGTTCGAGACACCATTTTTAGTCTCATTTCCAGGGTAACTCGACAAGATCATATTCTATCTACAATTCTGAACCTTATTCATCCGCTCGTTCCGATCGACAATCATCCTGGAGTAATAAGTCAACGAACTTCACGCTCGAATAATCAATTCAGAAAATATGGTGCAAAATGTACCAGCTTCAGCAACATCACCGGCACCAACAGTACCATCAATAACAGCACCGGTACCATCAACAATCCATGCTTCAATATCATCATCTGTACTTTGAGTATGATCTTCGTTTTACGTATCATTCTACCTTATTTACCTTCGTTCTACATGGCGAATATGTAATCTCTAAAGTTTTAGAGATTATTTATTCTAGTTCCAACCGAAAAGCAAATGAGTTTAATATCATATTAACTCATTAAATCCATGTATACATCTGAAGAAAATATATATGTATATATATGTTTTCATAAAGATTGTAATTAAAAATTCTCTTGTACAAACTGTTAATGGTGAAAATATTTTAACGGGTAGGTAATACCCGAGGAATATTTAAATTTCACATTAATAAGTTACATTGTACATTCTTCGAATCTGATTCAACAATCATTTGCTATCCTATTTACATCTACCTATATACGAATCCGTTCACCACAGAATAACCATTTTCATTCAAATTCAATTTCATATTTGGATTTTGACTTACCATAATCCAACAAGTGGCATAATGAAGAAATAATGAACACAATAAAAATTGATTAGAAACAGACTAATTTAACAATATGAAATTTTGTTAAGAAGCCACGCTAACAAGATCCTAGCTAACTGTTCCTAGCTAACTGTTACTATATGACTATTTCCTTAAAATATACTAGTTTAGGTAGAGCTATTGAACTATTGGACTATTAGACTACTTTTATGGACAATTAAAAATTATTAAAAGAATAGAAAATATTAAATACAACACATTTCGACTTAAAAGATTGTAAATAAATTTCATCTTCTACAATTAAATAATTCCTCAAGTTGCCACTTGATTTCATCTTAAACCTCATTTGTATCTTGACGATTTCAATCTGCGTTCAAACCTTTCATGATTCTTGAAAACACCTCAATCGATAGAATGAATCTACCGCACTTTATCTACGGAAGGAAAGATTTATGCATATAGTTATGCACCTGAGAAACTCTCGACAATTGAGTACAAGTTTAACACGTAGCCGCATCAGATCCTTTGGCATTTATTAGCAAAAATAACTTTGCGATCCCTTTTCAAAGTAGCCAATTTTGTCACAGCTCCAGCAAGTCAGCTTCGACCTTTCATTCGAAGTAGCCTTACTATAATCCTGATATATACGATTACCCTTTTGATACCGGAGAATTCTTTTATATTCCACTATATTACCAGCAAATGTACCAGCAACCTCGTTGATCCTTGGCTCAAATCTCTCTGACAAATCATTATATTTATTCATTGAAACCCTATCATATACTCATCCGCATCTTGTAACGAGAACTGCCATAACAATTACCGGGAATCAGCAATCAGTACTTTGAAAACTCACAGCATATCTACATCAATAGTTATATGTATGAAATTTATCTCTTAGAATTATGATCACTCATTCTAAAATTCTGAAAAGCACTCAGTCACAAATCAATACTCTGAATGTTGAAAAAGCTGAATGAAGCAGCAGAAACCATAGACAACCGTAAATGACCTTAATCATCAGAAGTTTGATGATAAAGAATAATATGTTGGAAAAGCTCAGAAATGTTGGAACTGGAAAATGGATAGAGTTAACCATGAAGGAGACCAAGGACAAATGCAAGGACCATACCCTATATTCAAAGAATCCAGATAATTTTGGATCCGTTGAAATCTTTAGCGAATATCTTGCTCCGAAGTCATGTTAAAATCTTGCGGAAAATTTTTCTCCATCAACCATCGAACTTAGAAATTCCAAAATATCATCATCAATATCTTCGATATTTCTGAGGATATTTTTTCTCGTCCGAAATTATATACCTCTTCGTGCTTCCTGTGTATCGTTATATTGGAAACATTCAATAGAAAATTTAGTACCGAAAAGCAGATTATGCGAAACTATGAAGAAAGCTTTGGACAAATCACAAAGAATAAGTTTGACTTCAAAGAATCCAAATAATTCCATGTCTGCTAAAGTCTTTAGTGAATACCTTGCTCCTTACTCTAAACCCTTGCAGGCAATAGTTTCTAGCATCCTCTGATCTTAGATATCACGAGATATTATCGTATCTTTGATTATAAATATCCTCCATATTTCTGGAGATATTTTTATAACTATTCTAAAAAAAAAAAAAAAATCATTAATCTCTTCGTGCTATCAGTATTACATCATATAGAAACTGTTAGTTTCTATATTCTGTAAAATTTCGAGCTTAAAATATGAAAGTTATTGAAGTAATGTTGGGAACTGATGCATGAATTAGTATAATATAATGACACTTGATCAACGTGATTATATTATAGTAAGTCATGCTGTGTTCTAATGGGACATGATGATTCACAGATCATAACGTCATCATGTGCCATGTTACATAACTCTTTCATTCTGCTTAACTTCTGAACATACCAAGAAAGTATATTCTTGATAGTTCTATTCTCAGTGAATCTGGTAATTTGACAAATCAAATCGTGCTATTACGTTCCTTCTTATTTAGACATTAATAATGTTCATTCTGAAACTTATAGCTGCGAATTCTGGACCATTACAAGAGATGCCAAATCGCCAGAAGAAGAAACGAAGGGACAAAGCTCTGAAATAGAAATTGGAGTATAAATCGCAGCAAATGGGAGGGAGTATTAACTGCGGATGACAATGATTATATAAAACAGAAAGGGGGACACTGAAATATAAAGAGGGATATAAAGCCCGATAACAACGCATAAATTACAAACCGTGTATATCGATGTTTATCGCAACATAAAGACACGGGAAAATTAAAAGCACTATAACCCCAAGAACAAAGTAGAAGTAAGCAGATTCCTCGGGTGGAAGTTGGAAAAGGAGAATGATTGTTACGATATTAAGGATAAGGACAAGGATTAGAACTGGATTAAGTATTTTCACAATCTTTTGGATGTATGAATTAAGAAAGAAAGTATAGAAATGGTGAGAATAATGGAACGGAAGAGTTTAATTTATAATGGAAATATCAGACAGAGTAATCGAAGAAGATCACCGTATTTAATTAGAGAGATCTTAATTTCCTTATTCTCCGAAGAATCAGATCTTATAGATTTCCAAGATTTTCTTTTAAATCCCTTGAATTCTGGAATTTAACCTAGGCAACGTCAAAAGTTAAAACGAAACCTCATTTATTCATTTAACTCTTTTGTGATAGCTTCATTCGTGCTCTTCGAATAATTGAATTATTTTATCTGTATTATTTAATAATGATAAAACTCTATTTATCAGCTCATATTCGTCAGGAAAACATATTTATTGTTAGCCATGACGACCTCACTCAAATTTCGGGACGAAATTTCTTTAACGGGTAGGTACTGTGATGACCCGGGAATTTTCGACCAAATTTAAACTTGATCTTTATATGTTTCCGTCACGATAAGCAAAATCTGTAATGTTGAGTCTTGAAAGTTTTGAAATCTATATTCATGTAACCAATTACCCTTTGACTATTTCCGACGATTCACGAACATCTATGTGTAAATAAATATGTAAATATATATATATATATATATATATATATATATATATATATATATATATATATATATATATATATATATATATATATATATATATATATATATATATATATATATATATATATATATATATATATATATATATATATCAATATAAGTATATATATAAAATTTTAATTTAATAATGTACACATTAATCATTGGAAATAAGAATGTAAAGTAATATACAAGATAATAAAGTGGTTATTAAATTAAAACTTTATGTAAATATATATGATTTCTATAAAGAAGTATTATGATACTGGTATATATAATAAGAGATATAAATATTATATGTATTATATATATATATATATATATATATATATATACACATTAAATTACAAATCTAAAATATAGTTATTATATTAGTACTTTCATTATTACTATAGTTAATAGTAAAATTATGATATAAGTTATTATTTTGATTAATATCATTGTTATTACTAAAAATTCTCATTTTTAATTAAATTTATTAATATCTATACTTTTAATATTGTTATCATTAATTCTATTGTTACTAGCGTTATTTTGATATTATTACTACTATTAATTCTATTATTATTATTCTTAGTATTTTTAATATTAATATGTTTATTAGAATTATTGGTTTTATCATTTTTATTAATCTATTTATTATTAAGTTCCATTATTATTATTAACAAAAATATTAAATATTAAGGATGTATAATTAATATTATATTTTCTTTACATATTTAGATTCAAATATAGATACAATCGATTCGATATATAACTATATATACAAGAACATATATGATCAGATATATACGATGTACACAGATACATACAGATTACATATGTATATATACAAGTATATAATATTATAAATACACTATATACGCATATATGTACAAGATGGAACGAATTCAGTTTCCAATTGTTTTCAACCTATAGTTAATTTTGTTTTTCATGTCTGAATTAAGTTTATTCCAAACAATCACAAGACTCCAAATTCTGTTAAAGTAGACTTTATTTTTCCTTACTTTAATTCTGACAGAATGATCAGTTGTCAAGCAAATCAGGCTATAATACAAACGTAATTGAGTTAACCAGTGATAATTATATCTGTTAAAAACATTGAGTCACCAATGAAGCACAATTAACATCACCATCTCTCTTTCTGCACTCTCTCTTCTTCATCTCTGCTTATTCAAAAAAAGCACCAACATAACCTCCACCAAAAACCGTCACCTTAATACCTTGAATCACCATCACCATCGAGCACCAATGTTTCTATTTCTTTTCGTTGATCACCACAACCATCACCATTAAAACCACTACCACTACAGCTATATTCCCAGGATAGAGACTACTGCAGTTTCCTGTTTCATTCCTATTCGATGCTATTTCACTTCTGTTTAATGCTTCTGTTTCAGACCGGAATAACGCAATACAAAACACCATTATCACCAAATCATCGTGAATACTACATACACGTGATGAAGCACCCACTACTGCTGCTTCTTGTCATAAGTCAACAACACAGATTAACCACAGCACCACCAAGAACCCCTCATACTGTTACGGTGGCTGCGGTAATTATTTTCTTTTTCCTTTCAATCTTAACAACTCAATCATCACCACCCTTAAAGTATTCGTTGCTGTACTGCTGTTACTTCTCCTTGTGGCCGAGAGTTTCCAAACAGAATTTCCATTAGTTGATTAAAATTAGGTGCATGATAGATAATGATGTTGCCTTTTTTTTTTTTAAACAAACATAATAATGGCTATAGTAAAAGTGACCAAAGGATAATGAAGTTTGAGGAATTGTAACGTATAGATCATAATAGGGATATATAATGCGTTTTTTTTTATTTATCAAGTGGGAGTTTTGGTCAACAAAAGTGGGGTAGATATCAAAGAGGAGGTTGAGCCGTGATTAAAGGAACCGAAAGTTAATTGTTGGGCATACGGGACCCGTTCTTTTATAAAATTGTTTGTGATTAGTCTAGAATATGAAAAGGCAGTAGGTAGCCGAGACTATTTTTTTGTTGTTGCTATAATAATAAGTTATTGATTGATTGATGATATTATTAGTGATTTAGATGATGATACAATAACATGATGATTATGAAACGAAGAAGCTAGGAGGTGACGGGATAAAGGTGATGGGCTGTGAAGGTCGATCATGATAAAACCGTTGGAATAATGATCATGGTGATGCTAGTGTAACAAAGATAATAATGATGATGATGATACCCTTGTTGAAGACGAAATGATTTTTGATAATAACATTGATGAAGGTCGATGATGATGTTGGTATGATGATGTTAAAAATGATGGTTTATACAGTTTTAATTTCGTACTAAAACAGAAACGGCTAAGCGGAACAGTGGTTAAGAGTAAGAGTGTTGGAGCGAGAGATCCTAGGTTTGAACCTAGGCCACGTCTCTAATTTTCTTTTTAGTAGTAAAAATCATTGTTGGGCCAGAAACGAGGAGTTGGGCCGTGTATTTAATCTTTTGGGCTTGAACATATGAACGCCCTAAATGGAAATACATCGAGAAGTAAAACAGATAAATAGAAATAGAGTGATGGTTAAGGAGGTGTTCGCGTGTTCGAGAGGTCATGGGTTTGAGTCACGAATGGGACAATTCTTTTTAGAAAACCTTCTAAGGGTATTCACTCTTATTCTTTTATTATTATTATAATTATTATTATTATTATTATTATTATTATTATTATTATTATTATTATTATTATTATTATTATTATTATTATTATGAACTATTGTTATTAGTGATAAGTTATGGTTATCATCCTTAACATAATTAGTATTATTATTGTTGCTACGTAATACCATAAAGTATTATTAGTCTTATTAACATGATTATTATTAATTTTATCATTTTTATTATTAATATATATATTATGATTATTATTATGATTATGACTAATAATATTATCATTATTATCATTAGTAGTAAAATTGTTATATTCATAGTTATTATTATTCATTATTAGTATTATTACAAAAAGATATTTTTTATATAAAAATACATTACAAGAAAATGAATATTACATATCACTATAATTTTATTATTAAAAAGATAGTAACTAAACTATATATAAAATATATCAATTAATATATACTTATATATTTTATCACATATAAACCCTAATATAACTTATTAATATTAATATGTTATAATGAAAGATAAACACTGGTTAAATAAAATATGTAAATTAAATATATCTACATCTATATAACAAATAATTTAACAGGTATATTATTAATAATAATATATATTTATTCGATTACAATTATATGTGTTAATATATATACAATTGATATAGGTTCGTGAATCCGAGGCCAACCCTATTTTTGTTCAATGCCGTTGTATGTATTTTTACAACAAAATACAATAGGTGAGTTCATTTGAATCCCTTTTACTCTTTATATTTTTCGGCTGAGAATACATGCGCAACTTTTATAACTGTTTTACGAAATAGACACAAGTAATCGAAATTACGTTCTTTGGTTGAATGATCGAAACTGAATATGCCCTTTTTTATTAAGTCTGGTAATCTAAGAATTAGGGAACAGACACCCTAATTGACGCGAACTCTAAAGATAGATCTATCGAGCCAAACAAGCCCCATCCAAAGTACCGGATGCTTTAGTACTTCGAAATTTATATCATGTCCGAAGGAGGATCCCGGAATGATGGGGATATTCTAATATGCATATTGTGAATGTCGGTTACCAGGTGTTCAATCCATATGAATGATTTTTGTCTCTATGTATGGGACGTATGTTTATGAGAAATGGAAATGTGAAATCTTGTGGTCTATTAAAATTATGAAATGATTATTTATGCTAAACTAATGAACTCACCAACCTTTTGGTTGACACTTGAAAGCATGTTTATTCTCAGGTACGAAAGAAATCTTCCGCTGGGTATTTGATCATTTTAAAGATAATAATTGGAGTCATTCAAGACATATTTCAAAAGACGTTGCATTCGAGTCATTGAGTTTATCAAGATCATTATTTAGTCAATTATAGTTGGATATATTATGAAATGGTATGCATGTCTGTCAACTTCAGATGTAATGAAAGATTGTCTTTTCAAAACGAATGCAATGTTTGTAAAATGTATCATATAGACGTCAAGTACCTCGCGATGTAATCAACTGTTGTGATTCATTTATAATCGATATGGACTTCGTCCGGATGGATTAGGACGGGTCCTTTCATGAACCCAGGAACCTGCAAGTTTTTTTTTGTTAATTGTTAAAAGCTGCTTTAAGAAGTGTGGAGTTAAATAATTCTGTTGGGCTGCTGTCTCCTGTTGGGCCGAATCATGTTTGGGCCAGATTTATGCCAGGGACGAGTTAAATAAATTATCAGATACGAACTACTAAAAAAAAAAAACCCTAAATGGTCGAATGGTTGGAGGAGTGTTGGGCAACCGGGAGGTCATGGGTTCGAGACTGGGGAGAAGCATTATCTTTTTTTAAGGCCTTTACTTTGAGGTAGTAATCTCTTATTATTATTAGCGTTGTTATTTTTATCATTATTATTAATAACTGTTATCATTATTATTATTATATGTTATTATGCTAAATATAATTAAAACTAAGATTAGAAATAAAATTATTATTATCACTAATGTAATTAGTATTATTATCGTTATTAATATTATTATTAGTAGTATCATCATTATTATTATTATTATTATTATTATTATTATTATTATTATTATTATTATTATTATTATTATTATTATTATTATTATTATTAGTATTACTATTACTATTATTATCATTAGTATTAAATTGATTGATGAAACTATTGTTATTTTTATTACTAACATTAGAATATGATTATTAGTATAATGAGAATTATTATTATTGTTATCACTAAGTATTAACAGTAAGTATTATTAGCTTTATTATTAATATCATAAATTTATTAGATTTATCATTAAAATTAGTATAATTATCATATTCATAATTATTGATATCATTATTATTATTAATAACATTTTAGTATCATTATTATTAAAATTTATCATTTTCATTTTTTTTATTAGTATTATCATTATTAATAAAGTTATTATTATTATTATTATTAGCAAATCATTATTTTTCTAAACTATTATTTTAACAAATAAATATTTTGTACATAAAATATACTTAATACGTATACTATAACTGTATTAAAATTTCACATAACAAAATATATCAAACTTACTAATATTATTTATATCAATACTTGCAAATAACAAACTATCGATTTATTTTAAATATAACATTAAACGAGTGTGGATACATTAATATAACTATATAAATATTAACCATTTTGAATATAAACATAAACTAAATATGTAATATATAAATTAAGTTATAATAAATTGTTTGATTACGATTATACATTTTAAAATATATATAAATGATATAGGTTCGTGAATCCGAGGCCAACCCTACACTTGTTAACTTACGTCATATGTATTTTTACTACAAAATACAGTATGGTGAGTTTCATTTGCCTTTTTTACCCTTTATATTTTTGGGCTGAGAATACATGCGCAATTTTTATTAATGTTTTACGAAATAGACACAAGTAATCGAAACTACATTATATGGTTGAATGATAGAAGCCGAATATGCCCCTTTTTGCTTGGTAACCTAAGAATTAGTAAACCGATCTACTAATTGACGCGAATCCTAAAGATAGATCTATTGGGCCTAACGAACCCCATCTGAAAGGACCCGTTCATATACATTATAAACGATTCACAATAGTTGATTACAACGCGAGGTATTTGACCTCTATATGATACATTTTACAAACATTGCATTCGTTTTTAAAAGACAAACTTTCTTTACAACGAAAGTTGACGGCATGCACACCATTTCATAATACATCCAACTATAATTGGCTTAATAATAATCTTGATGAACTCAATGACTCGAATGCAACGTCTTTCAAAATATGCCATGAATGACTCCAAGTAATATCCTTAAAATGAGCTAATGCACAGCGGAAGATTTCTTTAATACCTGAGAATAAACATGCTTTAAAGTATCAACCAAAAGGTTGGTGAGTTCACAGGTTTATCATAACAATCATTTCAATATATTAATAGACTACAAGATTTCCGTTTATAAATATATGTACACTCGCAAGTGTATAAAAGTATTCTATAAGTTGTAGGCACCCGGTAACAAGCCTTAACGTTCATGTTACCCTCTGAAGTACACCAGATCAGGTGTGTTTAAAATAACCTCGAAGTACTAAAGCATCCCATAGTCAGGATGGGGTTTGTCAGGCCCAATAGATCTATCTTTAGGATTCGCGCCTACCGTACATAGACAAGTAGTTTAATGTTACCAAGCTAAGGGTATATTTCTGGTTTAAACCCACATAGAATTAGTTTTAGTACTTGTGCCTATTTCGTAAAACATTTATAAAAACAGCGCATGTATTCTCAGTCCCAAAAATATATATAAAAGGGAGCAAATGAAACTCACAATACTGTATTTCGTAGTAAAAATACATAGTCATTTAACAAGTGCAAAGTTGGCCTCGGATTCATGAACGTATCAATATTGAGATTCAATATTGCAGGAAAGTGTGTAGACGCAACGGAGATGATAAACACTAGATTGACCTCACGAGCATACCCATGAACCATACCCATCACCTCCATAGCTATAACCCATAATTTCCTTAGCTTCGACTCATTCAAAAAAAACTATTTTGAAATCACTCGGACAGCACTCCGTCGTAATATTTTATGTATACTAATAATATCTTGAAATAATACAGAGCAAATATATATATATATATATATATATATATATATATATATATATATATATATATATATATATATATATATATATATATATATATATATATATATATATATATATATCGATTGAGAGAGTTTAGAGAAATATATTTTCTAGTTTCTATGAAATAATGAAACATATTGAATTCTATTTATAATAGATTTTTGAATTATTAAAGTGAATTATTAAAGTATGAATTATTAAAGTATGAATTATTAAAGTGAATTATTAAAGTATGAATTATTAAAGTGAATTATTAAAGTATGAATTATTAAAGTGAATTATTAAAGTATGAATTATTAAAGTAAATTATTAAAGTTAAAGTAAAGTAAAAGTAAAGTAAAGGTAAAGTTAAAGTATAGTAAAAGTATAAAAACTTTTTATTTATAATACGCTTATAAATATATATAATATTAATTTAAATCGTTATATATATTTAATGAAATAAAATATAAATATCGTTATATTTATTATACTGGTTAAGTAATGAGTTGTCAAAAGTGATTCTAGATATTTATAAAAGTTATATACGTTTTAATAATAAAGTTCTTTTTAAACTGAAAATGTCTTTGTACGTTTGAAAATAGATTAATAGAATATTATGGAAACCAATTCTCCAATAACTTTTGTCTAACTTTCGTAAATGACACTTTTTGTTTTTATTTATAAATAGCTTTGCAAATTATTCTGAATATCATTAAGAGGAATAGATTTTCTTAAATCATAGTGGACCTCTCAACAGAGACTTGTAATCATAATTTAATGTTTCTGATAATTCAATCATTTAATATATTTTTTTTAATTTCGTCAAAAATCATATTGAAACAAATACGTTCGTGTAAAGTATTATACGTTTAATACTTTATTAATATTCTCAAGTTATAATATATATACATATACATATCTATTTATATATAACGGTTCGTGAATCGTCGGAATTTGGTCGAGGTTATAATGAATGTATGAACACAGTTTAAAATTCTTGAGATTTAACTTAACAAACTTTGCTTATCATGTCGGAATAATATAAAGATTAAAGTTTAAATTTGGTCGGAAATTTCCGGGTCGTCACAGTACCTACCCGTTAAAGAAATTTCGTCCTCGAAATTTGATAAAGGTCGTCATGACTAACAATGAGAATGTTATTATAATGATTATAGAGTTTTATCATGTTCAAGAAGAATGGATAAAATAATTCGATTACTCGAAGCGTGTGAGTGAAGTTATCGTAAATGAATGAAATAAGATAATAGTGATTCGTCGTATCTTTTGACGTCATCACGATTGATCTCCGAAAAGAAAATCTTTGTAATCTATATTGGATTTGATTATTCGGCGATTAAGGAAATTATGATCCTCTTCGAATTAATTCGATAATCCATTTTGATTTCTCGGTCGGATATTTCACTATAAATCCACCTCATTTGTTTTCTTACAACTCACACCTTCTCAACTCATATTTTAAAGTATTTGTCAATATGCTTCATCCAGTGCTGATTCTTGATATACTCCTCACTTTCATATTTGTCGCTCTTCTTTTTCATCTACCTCCAGAAGAATCTATTTACTTCTACTACACTCTTGGTTTTATAGTGTTTTTAGTTCTCCCGTGTCTTTATATTGTTATATGCATTGATATATACGGTTTGTGATTTCAGGGTTGTTATTGGGTTTTATATCTTCCCTTATATTTCAAAGTCCTTGCTTCTTCTATAATCATTGTCATTCACAGTTAATGCTCTCTTCTATTTGTTATGATTTATACTCCCATTTCGAGTTCGGAGCTTTGTCCTTTCGTTTCTTCTTCTTGCGATTAAGCACCGCTTGTAATGGTCCAGAATTCGCAGATATAAATTTTGGAATGAACATTGTTAATGTTCTAGGAAGAAAATTGTAATGGCACGATCTTGACTTGTCAAATTCCAGAATACCTCGGAAAATGCCGAATCATCAAGAAATATTTTCTTGATATTTAGAGATCAAAGAGAATACAAGAGTCGTGTAACATAGCACATGATAACGTTATGATCTGTGAATCATCATGTTCCATTTAGAAACTCAGCATGAATTACTGTAATATAATCACGTTGATCAAGTGTCATTATATTATACTAACTCATGCTTCAGCTCCTAACACTTCTTCAAGAATATTCCTATTTTAAACTCGAATGTTTCAGAATTTAGAAACTAAAATAGTTTCTTTTATGATATAATACAGATAGCGCGAAGAGGTAAATGATTTCAGATAAGAATAATTATAAAAATATCTTCAGAAGTATGGATGATATTTATAATGAAAGATACGATGATATCTTAGAATGTCTAATATCAGAGGATGATGAAGGATATTGTCCGTAGGGGTTTAGAGTTAGGAGCAAGGTATTCGTTAATGACTTTAGCAAGTACTGAATCATTTGGATTCTTTGAAGGCAGGTTCAGCCTTTGTGATTTGTCCACAGCCTCCTTCATACTTTGCTCAATCCGTTTTCCAGTTCCAAAGCTTCTCTTTTTCTGAACTTTGCCAATATACTATCCTTTATCATCCAACTTTTTACTGTTAAGGTCGTTTACAGTTTTTGCTGCTTCATCAGCATTTTTTTAAAATTTCGAGAACTGGTTCGCAGTTTAGGGTGTTTTTCAGAAATTTCTCATTCAAAGAATGTAAGTCTTGGAGGTAGACGTTGTGTGTATATGTAATTGTTGATGTAGACATGCTGCGAGGTTTCAAAATACTGATTGCTGATTCTCAATAATTGGTATGGCAATTCTTTTTATAAGGTACGAATGAGTATATGATTGGGTTTCGATAATTATAATGATTTTTTTTTTGGAAAGTCAAAGATCAGTGAAGTTGTTGGTAAGTTTATTGCTAATGTGGTGAATATAAACGATTCCCCGGTAACGTTGGCGAAAGGGCAACGTATCTATCGAAGTTATAATAAGACTGTTTTGATTGAGAAGTCGAAGTTGACTTGCTGGAGCTGTGACAAAACTGTCTATTTTGAAACAGAATCGAAAAGTTATTTTAGCTAGTAAATTCCAAAGGGTCTAACACGGATACGTGTCAAACTATGACTTGGGTTTTGAGAGTTTTTCAGGTGTATACCTGTGGGTAACATGTGGTTGGATCATCATCTCGATTGTTCCTTAGTTGAAGTGTCTTCAGGAATTTTGAAGGGTTTGAGCACATATTGTAATCGTTAAAAATATGATGTTCTAACACAGTTTTGAAGTCAAAGTATAGCTTTGAAAGATATAGGAATCTAAGAGTGATGATACTGGTTATATTTCGAATTGAATTATGCGATTTCAAAATCAGAATATGTAATTGAATTTGAATGAGTATGATTGTTTTGATTTATATGAAAGAATGGATATTGTTGTGAAAGTAGGGAGTATAGTTGATGATTGCTGAACCAGTTTCGAAAAATGTAATATATTAATTGTGAATTTATATATCTCTCGGGTATTACCTACCCGTTAAAAAAAATTTCACAATTAATATTTTGTACAAAAGAATTATTACAGTCTTTATGAAAATATATGTGTATATTTTCTTTAGATGTAATATAGATGTAATGAGTTAATATTAAATTAAACTCATTTGTTTTATGGTTGGAACTAGAATTGAGTAATCCCTAAAACTTTATAAATTGCATAAGTATTTCTTCAATAATATTGAAATTATGAATCATTACTTTGTTATTTGTTGGTTTTCGTGAAATTCTTGTGAACTTTGCAAGGTACGAATGATGTTATTTGAAAAGTTTCGAGTACATCGATGATGAAAGTGTAAAATCAAACATATATTTGAATAATACACTTGATTTATTATGAATTGGATTTTTATTGAATTGAGACAGAGATTGTAATTAACGATGGTTAAGTTGCGGACGAAGGACGTACATCATTGCATATTTGTAATATGAATTAACTGAGTAGTTAAGATTCACACATAATAGCTTAGTACGGGAAGATTTATTATGGTTTAAAAATTTATACATATAAAATATACATATAAATCTTTCGATTGGAAATGAGTTAATACTTCATAACTCGTTGATACAATATATTTGTTGTTGATTCGTAATGATGTCTACAATGATTCTTGAACTGACAGAGTTTGTGATGTTACAGGTGCTGTTGATTCTGACGATACTGACGGCACTGACTGTGTTGATGATGCTACGGTCATGTTGATGCTGTTGGTAAAACAATTCTAGCTTGTAAATCATACACCATTTTCGATCAAAGTTTCTACTCTACCATCTCCGTTCACTCATCCGATTTACGATCAGAATTAAATAATCTCTAAGTTTTTGGAGATTACATAACTGCCGCAGAGATATTCTTCAATGAAGTTTATGAATTAATACTTCATCGTTTGTTGTTGTTGATATTCCTGGATATTTACAGGGCATATGACGTTGATGTTTGAGATACATATTGTGATGTTGCGGTGTGAGATGTGGATGTTGTTGTTGGTGGTGGTGATGGTACTGTTGGTGTTGCTGATGGTGGTACTGTTTATGCTGCTGGTGCTGCTGCTGGTGTTTGTAACCTTTGCACCATATTCTCCAAAGCCACTACCCGAGCGCGAAACTCGTTGACTTCTTCTATTACACCGGGGTGATTGTCGGTTCGGACGATCGGATAAATAAAATCTAGAATTTGGTGTAGTATGTAATCGTGACGAAATACTCTAGAAATAAGAGAGAAAATGGTGTTTCAGATAGGTTCGCCGGTAAGTGCTTCAGGTTCTTCGCCAAGAGGGCAATGTGGTGGATGGAAGGGATAACCTTCTTCTTGTCTCCAATGATTAAGGAGGCTACGAACCCATCCCCAATTCATCCAGAATAGATGATGACTAATTGGTTGATCCATTCCGGTCACACTGCTTTCGGAACTTGAGTGGGATTCCATTTCGGAATCCGAGGGACTTGAACTAATGACGAATTCCATTTCGTACGATTGAATAAAGAATTTTTCGATATGAAATGATTTTCCGGCTATCGGGTGGTATTCTAATTATATAGAGCAAAAGGTTTCGTAGATTACGGAGGAATTTACGGAATATGTCAGGCAAAGTTTATAGTAACAGATACGCTAAGATATGAATTAGCAGATACGCTAAGATATGAATTTTGTCTATACACTATTCATGCAATCAATGCAATAAGATGTGTCTAGACTAAGAATGATAAGCAGGTAATTTCTGACAAGAATGATGAGCAAAACTTATGAAATGCAGACACGGTCGAAGTCCAGACTCACTAATGCATCCTAACGACTATCAGTTAGACACACTAATGCAGACCTGGTTCGCTAAGACCACCGCTCTGATACCAACTGAAAGGACCCGTTCATATACATTATAAACGATTCACAATAGTTGATTACATCGCGAGGTATTTGACCTCTATATGATACATTTTACAAACATTGCATTCGTTTTTAAAAGACAAACTTTCTTTACAACGAAAGTTGACGGCATGCACACCATTTCATAATACATCCAACTATAATTGGCTTAATAATAATCTTGATGAACTCAATGACTCGAATGCAACGTCTTTTAAAATATGCCATGAATGACTCCAAGTAATATCCTTAAAATGAGCTAATGCACAGCGGAAGATTTCTTTAATACCTGAGAATAAACATGCTTTAAAGTGTCAACCAAAAGGTTGGTGAGTTCACAGGTTTATCATAACAATCATTTCAATATATTAATAGACCACAAGATTTCCGTTTATAAATATATGTACACTCGCAAGTGTATAAAAGTATTCTATAAGTTGTAGGCACCCGGTAACAAGCCTTAAGGTTCATGTTTTACCCTCTGAAGTACACCAGATCAGGTGTGTTTAAAATAACCTCGAAGTACTAAAGCATCCCATAGTCAGGATGGGGTTTGTCAGGCCCAATAGATCTATCTTTAGGATTCGCGTACATAGACAAGTAGTTTAATGTTACCAAGCTAAGGATATATTTCTGGTTTAAACCCACATAGAATTAGTTTTAGTACTTGTGCCTATTTCGTAAAACATTTATAAAAACAGCGCATGTATTCTCAGTCCCAAAAATATATATAAAAGGGAGCAAATGAAACTCACAATACTGTATTTCGTAGTAAAAATACATAGTCATTTAACAAGTGCAAGGTTGGCCTCGGATTCATGAACGTATCAATATTGAGATTCAATATTGCAGGAAAGTATGTAGACGCAACGGAGATGATAAACACTAGATTGACCTCACGAGCATACCCATGAACCATACCCATCACCTCCATAGCTATAACCCATAATTTCCTTAGCTTCGACTCATTAAAAAAAAAAACTATTTTGAAATCACTCGGACAGCACTCCGTCTTAATATTTTATGTATACTAATAATATCTTGAAATAATACAGAGCAAATATATATATATATATATATATATATATATATATATATATATATATATATATATATATATATATATATATATATATATATATATATATATATATATATATATATATATATATATATATATATATATATATATGTATATATATAAATCGGTTGAGAGAGTTTAGAGAAATATATTTTCTAGTTTCTATAAAATAATGAAACCTATTGAATTCTATTTATAATAGATTTTTGAATTATTAAAGTGAATTATTAAAGTATGAATTATTAAAGTATGAATTATTAAAGTGAATTATTAAAGTATGAATTATTAAAGTGAATTATTAAAGTATGAATTATTAAAGTGAATTATTAAAGTATGAATTATTAAAGTGAATTATTAAAGTTAAAGTAAAGTAAAAGTAAAGTAAAGGTAAAGTTAAAGTATAGTAAAAGTATAAAAACTTTTTATGTATAATACGCTTATAAATATATATAATATTAATTTAAATCGTTATATATATTTAATGAAATAAAATATAAATATCGTTATATTTATTATACTGGTTAAGTAATGAGTTGTCAAAAGTGATTCTAGATATTTATAAAAGTTATATACGTTTTAATAATAAAGTTCTTTTTAAACTGAAAATGTCTTTGTACGTTTGAAAATAGATTAATAGAATATTATGGAAACCAATTCTCCACTAACTTTTGTCTAACTTTCGTAAATGACACTTTTTGTTTTTATTTATAAATAGCTTTGCAAATTATTCTGAATATAATTAAGAGGAATAGATTTTCTTAAATCATAGTGGACCTCTCAACAGAGACTTGTAATCATAATTCAATGTTTCTGATAATTCAATCATTTAATATATTTTTTTTAATTTCGTCAAAAATCATATTGAAACAAATACATTCGTGTAAAGTATTATACGTTTAATACTTTATTAATATTCTCAAGTTATAATATATATATACATATACATATCTATTTATATATAATGGTTCGTGAATCGTCGGAATTTGGTCGAGGTTATAATGAATGTATGAATACAGTTTAAAATTCTTGAGATTTAACTTAACAAACTTTGCTTATCATGTCGGAATAATATAAAGATTAAAGTTTAAATTTGGTCGGAAATTTTCGGGTCGTCACACCATCTAAAGTACCGGATGCTTTAGTACTTCGATGTTGTTTTATCATGTTCGAAGGATTTCCCGGAATGATAGGGGATATTCTTATATGCATCTTGTTAATGTCGGTTACCAGGTGTTCAATCCATATGAATGATATTTTTGTCTCTATGCATGGGACGTATATTTATCAGATCTGAAAATGAAAATCTTGTGGTCTATTAAAATGATAGAAATGATTATTTATGTTAAACCAATGAACTCACCAACCTTTTGGTTGACACTTTAAAGCATGTTTATTCTCAGGTATGAAAGAAATCTTTCGCTGTGCATTTGCTCATATTAGAGATATTACTTGGAGTCATTCATGACATATTTCAAAAGACGTTGCATTCGAGTCATCGAGTTCATCAAGATTATTATTAAGTCGATTATAGTTGGATATATTATGAAAGAGTATGCATGCCGTCAACTTTCGATGTAAACGAAAGTTTGTCTTTTAAAAACATATGCAATGTTTGTAAAATGCATCATATAGAGGTCAAGTACCTCGCGATGTAACCAACTATTGTGAATCATTTCTAATCGATATAGACTTCGTCCGGATGGATTAGGACAGGTCCTTTCAGTTGGTATTAGAGCGGTGGTCTTAGCGAACCAGGTCTGTATTAGTGTGTCTAACTGATAAGTCGATAGGATGCATTAGTGAGTCTGGACTTCGACCGTGTCTGCATGTCAAAAGTTTTGCTTATCATTTCTAGTCGGAAATCATCTGCTTATCATCCTTAGAAAATTACATGCTTATCATTATTAGTCTAGACACGTCTTGCTACATTAATTGCATGAGTAGTGTATAGACAAAAATTCATATCTTAACGTATCTGCTAAATCATATCTTATCGTATCTGTTACTTTAAACTTTGCCTGACATATCCCGCAAATTCCTCCGTAATCTACAAAATCTTTTGATTTATATATATATATATATATATATATATATATATATATATATATATATATATATATATATATATATATATATATATATATATATATATATATATATATATATATAGATATCCTATGTAAATAGAATACCACCCGATAGCCAGAAAAATCACTTTATATCGAAAAATCCTTTATCCAATCGTACGAACTGGAATTCGTTGTTAGTTCATGTCACTCGGATTTCGAAATAGAATCTCACTCAAGCTCTGAAAGCAGTGTGACCGAAATGGATCAACCAATCAGTCATCACCTATTCTGGATGAATTGGGGATGGGTTCGTAGCCTCCTCAATCATTGGAGACAAGAAGAAGGCGATCCTTTCCATCCACCACATTGCCCTCTTGACGAAGAACCTGAAGCACTTACCGGAGAACCTGTCCGAAACACCGTTTTCTCTCTCATTTCCAGAGTATCTCATCACGATTATATACTACATCAAATTCTAGATTTTATTTATCCGCTCGTCCGAACCGAAAATCACCCCGGTGTAATAGAAGAAGTCAACGAGCTTCGCACTAGGGTAGTGGCTTTGGAGAATATGGTGCAAAGGTTACAAACACCAGCAGCAGCACCAGCAGCATAACTAGTACCATCATCATCAATGCCAACAGTACAATTACCCCCTCCAACCACAACCGCGTTGTAAACCTTAACTTTACAAACTATCCCACGAGCACCCATGTCATACGATCTGTAGATATCAAGGAATACCAATAACAAAAAATGATGAAGTATTGATTCATAACTTCATTAAAGAAACCTTCTGCAGCGATTATATAATCTCTAAAGTCTTAGAGATTATCTATTCTAACCCTAACCAGAAATCAGATGAGTGAACCAAGATGATAGAAAGAAGAGTAGAAACCCTGATAAGAATGATGTGTGATTCATAAGCTAGACTTGTTTTACCAGCAGCATCAACAGTACCGTTAACATCACCAGCACATTCAGTGCCATCAACATCGTCAGAATCTGCAACACCTATAACATCAAAAGCTCCGCCAGTTCAAGAATCACCGTGGACACCATTACGAATCAATAACACATATCTTGTATCAACGAGTTATGAAGTATTAACTCATTGCCACTGAAGAATTTATATGTATATCTTATATATATAAATTTTTAAACCATAATAAATCTTTCCGTACTAAGCTATTATGTGTGAATCTTAACTATTCGGTTAATTCATACTACTAATATGCTATAATGTACATCCTTCGACAACGACTTAACCATTGTTAACTACAATCTCTGTTTAAATTTAATGAATTCCATTTCATAATAATAAAGTGTATTATTCAAATATATGTTTGATTTTACACTTTCATCATCGATGTACTCGAAACTTTTCAGATAACATCATTCGTATCTTGCGAAGTTCACAAGAATTCCACGAACACCAACATCACGCAAAGTATAAATGTAATGACCCGGAAATTTCCGACCAAATTTAAACCTTAATCTTTATATGTTTCCGACACGATAAGCAAAATCTTTAATGTTGAGTCTATAAAAGTTGAAATCTATATTCATGTAACCAACTACTTTTTGACCATGCCTGGTGATTCACGAACAACTATTTATGAATAGATATGTGTGTATATGTATAAATAATTGGAGGTATAATTTGAAATATTAAATGTTGTTGTTATGAAATATGATATTATAATATTTAGTATTTAAAAACTTATATATATAAATAAAAATATTTTTACCCTTTTAAGATCAAATTTTAGTACTCCGTACATAGCATATGGAACAGAAAATAAATAATTATTGAACCCTTTTTGATCAAGTTTTAATCAGGTAATGAGTGAAATAATTAAATATGTTAAAACTCAAAGTTTGGGATTTTTAGAAACACTTTTAGATATTAACTGTTAGTAGTAGACACGATATAATACTCTAAAAGACTGTCGGCACTTTAAGACAATTTTAAGGCTTGCTATGATTTCCTTTTAAGACACAATTAATAATTTTTAATTTTATTATAATATTAATATTATATTATTAATTGTAATTGCATTTATAAGCATATGTATATTATTATATGATTGTAGTTTTAACCACAAACTCACTAATTCATATCCGTAATTTTAGGGAGTGATTAATACTGTGTCCATTTTCAATTTTTCCATTCTCACTAGTCATGTCTATCTGAGTTTATATATATACACGTCCTTGATATATGATCAAACGTAGAAACCATTCATCACTACCAATTAACTCCTTCAACCGATCATCATCACCGCCGGCTACCATCTCTTGCCACCACCGTGAGCCACCCTTAAACCGCCATGATCATCTTCCTCTCTCTCTACAATTCCTCTTTGTGACAACCAAGAACCATCACCTTGAATCCCCTCTCTCCTCCTTCTCTCATCATAGAAATCGCCACCCTCATCAACCATGAAACTATCACCATCACCGGCCACCATAACCCATCGACGACCACCTTTATCAGCTTCATCAACCACCGGAAACCTTCACCCACTTCAAACCTCACGACCAAAAATCTTCACCATCTAAACTTGTTTAGGAAACCTTCCACCACCCATATTACAATCATCACCACCACGCTGCTACTATGCTTCCTGTTTCACTGTTGCTGTAGCCCTACTACTATCCGATCAAGACCCATTAACTGCTACAGAATTGTACGTATTTTCTGCTATAGAACGAACTTGTTTACTACCTCAGACCTCATGAACTACCATCACAACAACGACCTGCAACCTTGCTACCTGCTACGATTTTTTTTTCTGTTTTCTGTCAATTTCGTAGCCACTCACTATATATCACCTCCTGCAACCCTACTACCACCTAGCACCGCAACTATATCACCCACCTGCATATGACCGACCCACTATCA
Organism: Rutidosis leptorrhynchoides; assembly: GCF_046630445.1. Taxonomy (NCBI): domain Eukaryota; kingdom Viridiplantae; phylum Streptophyta; class Magnoliopsida; order Asterales; family Asteraceae; genus Rutidosis; species Rutidosis leptorrhynchoides. The sequence continues at coordinate 236,979,765 of NC_092339.1, forward strand.
TCTTTTATTAATATTATGAAAGGACAAAGAATAATGCATGATGATAAGAAAACTTTGTAGTTGGTGGAATAATAAGATAATGGTAGGGTCAGGAAGAATAGAAAACGTGTTCTTTGGATTCCAAATTCCTTGTACAGCCGAAGATGAGAAGAACTCAATTAGAAATTGTTACGGACCTATATTGGGCCATTTGTTCTACTTGGGATTATGAGTTAACCATTATCATAATATGTTAAATGGTTGGGTCAAGTTTATTTCCTTTTGCATATGTGGGCTGCGAGATTTAGTGGGCATCAAGTGACCATTTTAATTGTTGGGTCGAAACCTATGATTGGATAAATAGAAAAATCGATCATTGATAATGATGATGATCATATTATGATAAAAAGATGATGATGTGGTTAAAAGATGATCATGATAAAAGATGATAGAATATGATATCATGATGATTAAAAGATGATAATGATGGGAGGTTACGGATATATTGATGCTTAAGGTGTTTAGAATGACGATTATGATAATGATAACGAATGACGATAATGATGATATGATAGTAAAGGTAATCGAAAAATATTTATGATGATGATGATTAAAATGATGGTAACGTGATGATGAAAATATAATGATGGTAATGAAATGGTTCTAAGATAAAACATAAATGATGTTAAGGATTAGGGTGTTGTCTTTGTTATCAAGAGGTCGTGGGTTCGAGTCCCGTTCCAGGCAGTTTATATCTTTTTAGTGTTTTTAAGGTATAATTTGATTATTATTTGATTATTATTATTATTATTATTATTATTATTATTATTATTATTATTATTATTATTATTATTATTATTATTAGAATTAGAATTCTTAGAATTAGAATTTAATAAGAACCATTATTAGAATTATTATTACTATTATTATTATTTTTGTCATTATTAAAAGAATCATTATTTTTTTAAAATTTTCATTTTTATTAAATTTTCATTTTCAATTAAAATTATAAGTATTATCAAAAGTATTATTTAAAAATTATTAACATTTATATTATTATTATAATTATTAATATTAAAACTACCTTTTATTAAAAATTTTATTATCATTATTATTATTATTATATTATCATAACGAGTAAATATTATATATATAAAAATATACTTACACTATGATTATATAAATACTACCTATAATCATATATTAAAAGTATTAACATTTCTATTAGGTATATATACAAAATAAATACCTATAAAACATATTGTTTAAAATATAAAATATATTAGAATTTAGTGCAAATTATATATAAACTACAACACTAAATATATATATACTATATAAATAATAAATGGAATTATTTGATTATCATTATATGTTTTAATAAAGATACAAATGATATAGGTTCGTGAATCCAAGGCCAACCCTACACTTGTTCAATGATATTATATGTATTTTTACTACAAAATACAGTATGGTGAGTATATAGTCCCTTTTTAAAACTCTAAATATTTTAGGCTGAGAATACATGCGCTACTTTTATAAATGATTTACGATATTGACACAAGTGATCAGAAATAAATTCTACGTTGAGTTGTACTATGGCATATTTCTTTATACTTGGTAGCTAATATTTACGTGTGGAGCGTAAACGCGAATCCTGTTGATAGATCTATCGGGCCTGACAACCCCAACCGGGCTGGACGACCAGTTTTAAATGGTTGCATAGTACGTCATCTCTTTATGCTACACTTGGTACGGTGTAGTGGTTATTTAAGAATATGCTGCTGTGATTTAAATGTTAAGTATGGTTACCAAGTGCTCAACGTCTTTTCCATACACTTGCGAGTGTATTATGTATGTATATGAAATCTTGTGGTCCATAGTTATTACGCTGCTAGCATCAAACCTATATGTCACCAACTTTATGTTGACATTTTAAAGCATGTTATTCTCATGTACGAATTAAGTCTTCCGCTGTGCATTTGCTCATGTTAAGGACATTACTTGGAGTCGATCATCGCAATGGGACCAAATGTTAAGGACTTCGTCCGGATGGATTAGTAGCAGTCCTTTTAGTTGGTATCAGAGCGGTGGTCTTAGCGAACCAGGTCTTGCATTAGTGTGTCTGACAAGTAGTTGTTAGGATACATTAATGAATCTGGTCTTCGACCATGTCTACATATCAAAAGTTTTTCTTATCATATCTAGTCGGAAATCATCTGTTTATTATCCTTAGAAAATTACCTGCTTATCATTCTTAAGTCTAGACACGTCTTACGGCATTTAGTGCATCGATAGTGTATAGACAAAATTCATATCTTAGCGTATCTGATAATTCATATCTTAGCGCATCTGTAGACTTGCCTGACATATGCCGTAGGTTCCTCTATAGTCTACGAAATCTTTAGTATTATATATCCGACAATCATTTCACATCGAAGATCCCTTCCATCCACCAAATTGCCCTCTTGGTGATGAACCTGAAGCACTTACCGGCGAACCTATTCGAAACACCATCTTCTCTCTCATTTCTAGAGTATCCCATCACGATTACATACTATCCCATATTTCGAATCTTATTCATCCGCTCGCTCCAACTGCCAATCATCCCGGTGTACTAACAGAAGTTAACGAACTACGAGCTCGCGTGACGGCTTTGGAGAACATGGTGCGAAGGATGCAAACACCAGCAGCAGCACCAGCAGCATAATCCGTACCACCACCACCAACGCCGACAGTACCCTTATCACCCCAACCACAACCGTGTCGTAAACCTCAACATCACAATCTGTACCTCGGATATCAACCTCACACACCTCAATAACCCCATCTATACTTCAAATATGATCTTCGTTCTACATATCATTCTACATCAATTATCTTCGATTTACATATCGTTCTACCTCATTTATCTTCGTTCGAAATGACGATTATGTAATCTCTAATGTTTTAGAGATCATGTAATCTAGTAATAACGATAAATCAAATGAGTTTAATATCCTATTGACTCATTAAATTCATAATTACATCCGAAGAAAATATATATGCAAGTTTATTTTCATAAAGATTGTAATTAAAAATTCTTTCATACAAACTATTAATGATGAAAATATTTTAACGGGTAGGTAGTACCCGAGGAATATTTAGATTTCACATTAATAAGTTACACTGTACATTCTTCGAATCTGATTCAACGGTCATTTACTATCCTACTTACAACTACCGATATACGTATTCGTTCACCACAGAACAACCATTTTCATTCAAATTACATATTTGGATTTTGACCTATCAGAATCCAACAAGTGGCATAACGAAGAAAACACTGGACAAAATAAAAAGTGTTAGAAACAAACAAATTAACTACGATAAATTTTGTTAAGAATACACGCTAACCGTTCCTAGCTAACTGTTCCCAGCTAACTGTTAATTCCGTGTTACATTTATTTATCGCAATTTATATTCTCGCAATTTTATTTATCGTCATTTAATTTTTGTTATTCGGGACACATGTACACAATACATCGGATTAATTCTGAGACAATACGTTGTACACGGGTCATGATATATATTTATTTATTTTACGCACTTTATATAACGGGACACGTATACAAGGTTTCGACTTATCATATCGACCCATCTATATATATATTTCGGAACAACCATAGACAATCTATTTGTGAATGTTGGAGTTGGCTATACAGGGTTGAGGTTGATTCCAAAATATATATACAGTTTGAGTTGTGATCAATACTGAGACCTGTACACGGGTCACGATACGTATTAATTAATTCGAATATTATATATTAAATTATATATGAATATATTGGACAATTGGACTATTGGACTATTGGACTGCTAACTTTGGACAATTAAAATGAATTAAAATATTAATTATAACATATGAAACTAAACAATTCTTCAAGTTTGCCACTTGATTTCATCTTAAACCTCATTTGTACCTCGACAGTTACAACCCGCGTTCAAATCTTTTCATGATTCTTGAAAACACCTCAATCGAGAAGTTGAACCAGCCGCACCTCATCTATGGAAGAAAAGATCTTTGCATATATTTATGCACCTGAAAAACTCTCGAACCCAAATTCATAGTTTAACACGTACCTGTGTTGAATTCTTTACCATTTATTAGCAAAAACAACCTTACAATTCCTTTTCAAAGTAGCTAATTTTGTCACAGCTCCAGCAAGTTAACTTTGACTTCTCAGCAAGACTAGTCTTATTATAACCTTGATATATACACGTTATTCTTTCACCGTCGTTACCGGAGAACCTTTTATATTCCACGACATCATCAACAGATGTACCAGAAACTTGTCATCTCTTTGGCAGAATTCGCAAATCAGTATTTTGAAAATCTCGTAGAACTTCTCCCTTCATACCTATAACGTCTACCCCTAAGAATTTCATACTCCGAATGTGAAGTTTCTGAAAAACATCCTGAACTATGAAGTAGTTCTTGAAATGCTGATGAAGCAGTGAAAATTGTAAACGACTTTAATCATCAAAAGTTTGATAATGAAGTACAATATGTTGGTAAAGCTCAGAAAAAGAGAAAGTTTGGAACTGGAAAACGGATTGAGCAAAATATGAAGAAAGCTGTGGATAAATCACAAGAACTGAACCTGCCTTCAAAGAATCCAAATGATTCCGCGTCTGCTGAAATCGTCAGCAAACACCTTACTCTTCATTCTAAACCTTCACAGACAAATCTTCCTCGTAATCCATCAATGGTAGAAAATCTAAGACATCATCGCGCCGTTCATTATAAATATCCTCAATATTTCTGAAGATATTTCCATAAGCATTCTTATCTGAGATCATTTATCTTTCCGTAATATCTGCGTTACAACATAAAAGAAACGGTATTAGTTTCTAAATTTTGAAAATTCAAATATGAATGTTTTGAAGTAGTGTTGGGAACTGATGCATGAATTAGTATAATATAATGACACTTGATCAACGTCATTATATTACAGTAAGTCATGTTGAGTTTCTAATGGAATGTGATGATTCACAGTACCATCATCATGTGCCATGTTACACGGCTCTTATATTCTATCTAATCTCTAAACATATCAAGAAAATATTTTTCTTGATGATTCAGTCTTTTCCAGGATATTCTGGTAAATTGACAAATCAAAATCGTGCCATTACCATTTCTTTCTGAGAACATTAGCTATGTTCATTCCGAATCTCATACCTACGAATTTCGGACCATTACTCGCTTAACTCGAAGTCGGGAAGAGGAAACACAAGCATGAAGCTCCAAAAAATAATGAAGAATATAAAGCTCGATAGTAACTACATCATCGGTTAAACGAATATATTTATTTACTCATTTGACTCTTTTGTGATAGCTTCACTCGTACGCTTCAGATGATCGAATCGTTTTATCTATATCTCTCAATAGTGATAAAACTCCATTATTACCTCATATTCGTCATGAAAATACTCTTATTATTATCCATGACAACCTCTATCAAATTTCGGGGACGAAATTTCTTTAACGGGTAGGTACTGTAATGACCCGGAAATTTCCGACCAAATTTAAACCTTAATCTTTATATGTTTCCGACACGATAAGCAAAATCTTTAATGTTGAGTCTAGAAAAGTTGAAATCTATATTCATGTAACCAACTACTTTTTGACCATGCCTGGTGATTCACGAACAACTATTTATGAATAGATATGTGTGTATATGTATAAATAATTGGAGGTATAATTTGAAATATTAAATGTTGTTGTCATGAAATATGATATTATAATATTTAGTATTTAAAAACTTATATATATATAAATAAAAATATTTTTTCCCTTTTAAGATCAAATTTTAGAACTCCGTACATAGCATTTGGAACAGAAAATAAATAATTATTGAACCCTTTTTGATCAAGTTTTAATCAGGTAATGAGTGAAATAATTAAATATGTTAAAACTCAAAGTTTGGGATTTTTAGAAACACTTTTAGATATTAACTGTTAGTAGTAGACACGATATAATACTCTAAAAGACTGTCGGCACTTTAAGACAATTTTAAGGCTTGCTATGATTTCCTTTTAAGACACAATTAATAATTCTAAATTTTATTGTAATATTTATATTATATTATTAATTGTAATTACATTTATAAGCATATGTATATTATTATATGATTGTAGTTTTAGCCACAAACTCACTAATTCATATCCGTAATTTTAGGGAGTGATTGATACTGTGTCCATTTTCAATTTTTCCATTCTCACTAGTCATGTCTATCTGAGTTTATATATATACACATCCTTGATATATGATCAAACATAGAAACCATTCATCACTACCAATTAACTCCTTCAACCGATCATCATCACCGCCGGCTACCATCTCTTGCCACCACCGTGAGCCACCCTTAAACCGCCATGATCATCTTCCTCTCTCTCTACAATTCCTCTTTGTGGTAACCAAGAACTATCACCTTGAATCCCCTCTCTCCTCCCTCTCTCATCATAGAAACCGCCACCCTTATCAACCATGAAACTATCACCATCACCGGCCACCATAACCCATCGACAACCACCTTTATCATCTTCATCAACCACCGGAAACCTTCACCCACTTCAAACCTCACGACCAAAAATCTTCACCATCTAAACTTGTTTAGGAAACCTTCCACCACCCATATTACAATCATCACCACCACGCTGCTACTATGCTTCATGTTTCACTGTTGCTGCAGCCCTACTACTATCCAATCAAGACCCATTAACTGCTACAGAATTGTACGTATTTTCTGCTATAGAACAAACTTGTTTACTACCTCAGACCTCATGAACTACCATCACAACAACGACCTGCAACCTTGCAACCTGCTACGATTTTATTTCTGTTTTCTGTCAATTTCGTAGCCACTCACTATATATCACCTCCTGCAACCCTACTACCATCTAGCACCGCAACTATATCACCCACCTGCATATGACCGACCCACTATCATCTTTTATTAATATTATGAAAGGACAAAGAATAATGCATGATGATAAGAAAACTTTGTAGTTGGTGGAATAATAAGATAATGGTAGGGTCAGGAAGAATAGAAAACGTGTTCTTTGGATTCTAAATTCCTTGTACAGCCGAAGATGAGAAGAACTCAATTAGAAATTGTTACGGACCTATATTGGGCCATTTGTTCTACTTGGGCTTATGAGTTAACCATTATCATAATATGTTAAATGGTTGGGTCAAGTTTATTTCCTTTTGCATATGTGGGCTGCGAGATTTAGTGGGCATCAAGTGACCATTTTAATTGTTGGGTCGAAACCTATGATTGGATAAATAGAAAAATCGATCATTGATAATGATGATGATCATATTATGATAAAAAGATGATGATGTAGTTAAAAGATGATCATGATAAAAGATGATAGAATATGATATCGTGATGATTAAAAGATGATAATGATGGCAGGTTACGGATATATTGATGCTTAAGGTGTTTAGAATGACGATTATGATAATGATAACAAATGACGATAATGATGATATGATAGTAAAGGTAATCGAAAAATATTTATGATGATGATGATTAAAATGATGGTAACGTGATGATGAAAAGATAATGATGGTAATGAAATGGTTCTAAGATAAAACATAAATGATGTTAAGGATTAGGGTGTTGTCTTTGTTATCAAGAGGTCGTGGGTTCGAGTCCCGTTCCAGGCAGTATATATCTTTTTAGTGTTTTTAAGGTATAATTTGATTATTATTTTTTATTATTATTATTATTATTATTATTATTATTATTATTATTATTATTATTATTATTATTATTATTATTATTATTATTATTATTATTAGAATTAGAATTCTTAGAATTAGAATTTAATAAGAACCATTATTAGAATTATTATTACTGTTATTATTATTTTTGTCATTATTAAAAGAATCATTATTTTTTTAAAATTATCATTTTTATTAAATTTTCATTTTCAATTAAAATTATAAGTATTATCAAAAGTAATATTTAAAAATTATTCACATTTATATTATTATTATAATTATTAATATTAAAACTACCTTTTATTAAAAATTTTATTATCATTATTATTATTATTATATTATCATAACAAGTAAATATTATATATATATATAAAAATATACTTACACTATGATTATATAAATACTACCTATAATCATATATTAAAAGTATTAACATTTCTACTAGGTATATATACAAAATAAATACCTATATAACATATTGTTTAAAATATAAAATATATTAGAATTTAGTGCAAATTATATATAAACTACAATACTAAATATATAAATACTATATAAATAATAAATGGAATTATTTGATTATCATTATATGTTTTAATAAAGATACAAATGATATAGGTTCGTGAATCCAAGGCCAACCCTACACTTGTTCAATGATGTTATATGTATTTTTACTACAAAATACAGTATGGTGAGTATATAGTCCCTTTTTAAAACTCTAAATATTTTGGGCTGAGAATACATGCGCTGTGATGACCCGGGAATTTCCGACCAAATTTAAACTTAATCTTATATGATTTCGACACGATAAGCAAAGTCTATTAAACCGAGCCTTAAAATGTTGGAACTATTTTTCAGGAATGCATTTGACCTTGACTATTCCCGACGATTCACGAACCATTATTTGTAAATATAAATATAAATATATACATATGTATAAATATATGTGTGCGTGTGTGTGTGTATGATAACTTGAAAAATATTAAAGAACGATTATGTGATGTAATTGTTATGTAAAATAATTTACGATATCATAAAACATATTATAAAAAAAATGCAATTATATATATAGAAATAAACTTTCTAAAAATGTATGACATATAACTACATGCATTTAACACGGATCAAATAAGATCAAGTTGGTTATTGTTTTATATATATGATTATTAAATTGCTTTTACTAAAATGTGTTTTCTTCTAACATCTTAATATATATGTATATAATATATATAACATACATGCATGTTTATATATTACTCACTTCCGTTCATCTTTATGAGTGGAACACAATTAAACACATACATATATGAATCCCACTCCTTTATTTATTTATTTGTCATGAACCTATCACCTTTAATTTTAAGTTTTCTACTCCAATAAACCAACAATATATCACACTTGTTTGTGAACATATTTGTGGTGGCCCCTTATTGATTAAAAACGTTAAAAGTATATATGTATACATATTGGCATGGAGTGAAGGTTGCAAGCATTAAATTTATACATATCTATCACCTTTATCTTTTAACCAACAAACAAATCCCGATTACTGTTTTTGATTTTTGACTACACAACCTCACTAGTGTCCTTTTCCTTTTGACAAACCAATCATCACAAAACTTCAATCTTTATTAATACTCATTTGTTAATATTCGAATTTAATCCAAAAGACTAAAATCATTTGATCATTATGTTACTGTATCTTTGTGATTATTTGTTGATCATAATAATCACCACCTAGCTATTACTTATATATATGTGCATATACACTTGTATATAAACGCACCACCATCACCTTCTTCACTGTAAACAACCACCATCAATGATTAACTGTTTTTACTTCTCTTTCCCTTCTTATTCGAACCAAACCAAACACCCTTTTCTTATGTTTATAAACTGTCACCATACACCCATGATCACAATCCTTAACCCATTTAAAGCAAACCATAGACCCACCAAAACTGCTGCGTTTTCTTTTCGTTCTTCCTGTTTATATGCGAACCACAAACATCACTATTAACGAACCATTTTCTTAGTGCTACTGCTACGCCTGTAAGTCTATATTTCTATTTTATGATCGAGAACCAAATACGCCACCATGAAACATTCTATACATCGTGTACCATTACTACTTGTTCTCTTCACCTTCTATTTTTTTCGAGATCCATATCACCTCGGCCACCATCGAAGTACACATCACTACTCTCAACATCACCATGAACACAATCACCACCATCTCAAATCACGAACCTTCCTCACCATCATGAACCCATTAAACCACCTTCACTTTACATTTTTCTTGCATCACTATTTCTATTTTTTTTCTCTTTCTTCGAACCAAGTAAACCCCAACACCACTATGTATATCACGAATTCAAATTCCTGTTAAACTTTATTTCTATGTCGAACGATTTAAAACAATATATCGTGTATACCACTAGTATGCGAGCAAGTTGATGTATATATAATTTTTTTTACCGACATCCTTTATAAAAAAAACCCACTTGATACGTACGTGGTTGAAAGTAATTGAGATTGTTGCTTTAGGTGAAGTGCAGCCGACCCCACTAGCGACTTATAAAAAAAAAAAACCAATCTCATAACCAACTTGCAAGAATTACTCTTTCAATTTAGTGCATATACGTACCATCTGTTTCCATTAAACCCAGACAAGGTGGGTTTTGACATTTGGGCTGTGTTTTCTTGTTATTGATGAATTGGGCCGAAAGACACAAATTAAATATAAACGGGTTCTATAATATATCAGAAAAGTGAAATTGTTCAATTAGTTTGGGGTGTTAGCGAGTGAGCGATAGGTCGAAGGTTCGACTCCCGTCTGGGGCACCTTATTTCTTTTTAATACTCCTAAGGTATTCTTTGATATTATGAAGATTATTATTAAGTATTGTTATTATTATTATTATCTTTATTATTAGTATTATTGTTAATTCTATTGTGATTATGGTTAAGATTAATTATATAAGATAATATATATGTATGATTATTATTGTTACTATTAGAACCGTAGTAATCATTATTATTATTATTTTTATCATTAATAAAATTATTAAAAATTATCATTTAAACCTTAATACTATTAATATGATTACTGATGTCATTATTATAATTATTATTATTAAAATTACTATTATTATTAAAAATATTATTTTTATGAAAATTATCATTTTAACTTATCATCATTACCTTTTCATCAAAATATATTATTATTACTATCATTATTATTATTAGCGTTATAATTATAATTATTATCCTTATTCTAGTAATATTATTAACTATTATTTTGCGAACAAATGAAATTTAGATAAAAAAATGTATTATTTACATAAGTATACCAATATTAGTTAATTATATGTTCTAACTAATATTATTTACATTAATATAATGTTAATTAAATTATTTATCAAATAACTATTACAACATATTATAAAAATATTAACAAAATTATTTATACAAGGAGTTAATATTAATACCTAATAAAAACATATAAATTGTTCGATTACGAGTATATGTTTTAATATATATACGAATGATATAGGTTCGTGAATCCGAGGCCAACCCTGCATTGTTTAGTTGTTCAATGACGTTATATGTATTTTTACTACAAAATACATTAGGTGAGTTTCATTATTCCCTTTTTATATACATTTTTGGGCTGAGAATACATGCAAATGCTTTATTAACTATTTTACAATATTTATATGCGTGAGTTTCATTAATCCCTTTTTAAATGCTTTTGCAATATATATTTTTGGGACTGAGAATACATGCGCTGTTTTTATAACTGTTTTACGAAATAGACACAAGTAATTGAAACTATATTATATGGTTGAATGATCGAAATTGAATATGGCCCTTTTTAGTCTGGTAATCTAAGAATTAGGGAACAGACACCCTAATTGACGCGAATCCTAAAGATAGATCTATCGGGCCCAACAAGCCCCATCCAAAGTACCGGATGCTTTAGTACTTCGAAATTTATATCATGTCTGATGGAGGATCCCGGAATGATGGGGATATTCTTATATATATATTGTGAATGTCGGTTACCAAGTGTTCAATCCATATGAATGATATTTTTGTCTCTATGCATGGGACGTATGTTTATGAGAAATGGAAATACGAAATCTTGTGGTCTATTAAAATGATGGAAACGATTGTTTATGTTAAACTAATGAACTCACCAACCTTTTGGTTGACACTTTAAAGAATGTTTATTCTCAGGTACGAAAGAAATCTTCCGCTGTGCATTTGTTCATTATAAGAACATTACTTGGAGTCATTCATGGCATATTTCAAAAGACGTTGCATTCGAGTCGTCGAGTTCATCAAGATTATTATTAAGTCAATTATAGTTGAATATATTATGAAATGGTATGCATGTCTTCAACTTTTGTTGTAATGAAAGATTGTCTTTTCAAAAACGAATGCAATGTTTGTAAAATGTATGATATAGAGGTCAAGTACCTCGCGATGTAAACAACTGTTGTGAATCGTTTATAATCGATATGGACTTCGTCCGGATGGATTAGGACGGGTCTCTACAGTTGGTATCAGAGCAGAGGTCTTAGTGAACCAGGTCTGCATTAGTGTGTCTAACTGATAAGTCGTTAGGATGCATCAGTGAGTCTGGACTTCGACCGTGTCTGCATGTCAAAAGTTTTGCTTATCATTTCGTGTCAAAAATTACCTGTTTATCATTCTTAGAGAATCACTTGCTTATCACTCTTAGTCTAGTCACATTTTACTGCATTGACTGCATGAATAGTGTATAGACAAAATTCATATCCTAGCGTATCTGCTACTTCATATCTTAGCATATCTGTTACTGTAACTTTGCCTGTTGTATTCCATAGATTCCTCCGTAACTTATGGGATTTTAGTATTATATATGCATATGTAAATTATGTATTGCAGGGTACTAATCTACATCCTATAATCTATTTCTTATCAAAAATCCTTCATCTGATCGTACGAGATGAATCCCTCAACCAGTTCGAGTTCCTCAGATTCCATTAGCTATTCCGATAGTTATTCCGACAGTTATTCTGACATAGATGTTCACCTAAGCTTCGAAAACATCATCATCAGCATGAATCAACCAATCAGCCATTATCAATTCATCTGATAGGTTCGTAGTTGACTTAATCAATGGAAACGCGCAGAAGACAATCCTTTCCATCAACCGAATTCACCTCTTGACAATGAACCTGAAACGTTTACCGGCGAACCTGTTCGAGACAACATTTTCAGTCTCATTTCCAGGTTAACTCGACAAGATTATATTCAATCCACATTTCTGAACCTTATTCATCCGCTCGTTCCGACCGACAATCATCATGGAGTAATAAGTCAATGAACTTCATGCTCGAATAATAAATTCGGAGAATATGGTGCAAAATGTACCAGCTTTAGCAACATCACCGGCACCAACGGTACCATCAATAACAGCACCAGTACCATCAACAATCCATGCTTCAATATCATCATCTGTACTTTGAGTATGATCTTCGTTCTACGTATTGTTCTACATCATTTATCTTCGTTCGACATGACAAATATGTAATCTCTAAAGTTTTAGAGATTATTTATTCTAGTTTCAACCGAAAAGCAAATGAGTTTGATATCATATTAACTCATTAAATCCATGAATACATCTGAAGAAAATATATATGTATATATGTTTTCATAAAGATTGTAATTAAAAATTCTCTTGTACGAACTGTTAATGGTGAAAATATTTTAACGGGTAGGTAATTCTCGAGGAATATTCAGATTTCACGTTAATAAGTCGCAATGTACATTTTTCGAAGCTGATTCAACAGTCGTTTACTTTTCTACTTACATCCACCGATATACAAATCCGTTCACCACAGAATAACCATATTCATTCAATTTCATATTTAGATTTTGACCTATCAGAATCCACCAAGTGGCATAATGAAGAAAACATTTGACAAAAATAAAATTTGTTAGAAACAAACAAATTAACTTCGAGAAATTTTGTTAAGAATCCACGCTAATCCTAGCTAACTGTTCCTAGCTAACTGTGGACTAATCAACTGAGGACTACCAACAGTGGACAATTAAAATGAATTAAAATATTAATTATAACATATGAAACTAATTATTCTTCAAGCTTGCCACTTGATTTCGTCTTAAACCTCATTTTTATCTTCACGATTACATTTTGCGTTCAAACCTTTCATGATTCTTGAAAACACCTCAATCGATAGGATGAATCAACCGCACTTCATCTACGAAAGAAAAGAGTTATGCATATAGTTATGCACCTGAGAAACTCTCGGCAACAGAGTAAAAGTTTAACACGTAGCCGCGTCAGATCCTTTGGCATTTATTAGCAAAAATAACTTTGCGATTTTTTTTAGTAGTCAATTTTTGTCACAGCTCCAGCAAGCCAACTTCGACTTTTCATTTGAAGTAACCTTACTATAATCCTGATATATACAATTACCCTTTTGATACCGGAGAATTCTTTTATATTCCACCGTATTACCAGCAGACGTACCAGCAACCTCATTACTTCTTGGCTTAAATCTCTATGACAAATCATTATATTTATTCATTAAAACCCTATCATATACTCATCCGCATCTTATAACGAGAACTGCCATAACAATTACCGGGAATTAGCAATCAGTACTGTAACGACCCGGAAATTTCCGACCAAATTTAAACCTTAATCTCTATATGATTCCGACACGATAAGCAAAAACCCTAATGTTGAGTCTAGAAAGTTTGAAATCTATATTTGGATAATTAGTTACCCTTTGACCAAGCCTAACGATTCACGAACAATTGTGTATAACTAAATATGTAACTAAAAGTATATATTATGAATAATTTATAGATTTTAGGTAGAAACTTATAATATGTATTTATATGATTACAAGTTAAGATATAATTGTTATGTTAATATTGTTACATTCGTTAAAAATTAATATTTGTATTAAAATCTGTATTATCAATAATATTATATATTATAGTTAAATATGAAATTTGATACAATTAATACGGAGTATGTTACATAATTATTATTCTTATTTATATATTAACTAATTTATTGTTAACAAGATATTAATTAAAAACATAATTGTTGTATTAATATATTACCCTCATAAATAATATTAATATCAGTATTATTAAGGTAATTTAATACAATTGCTTTATTATTATTTTTTTTTAAAATCATTAGAACTAAAAGTAAAATTTTAATGTTTAATATTAGTATTACTAAATAAATATCACTATCATGAATTATAATATTAAGAACCAATATTATTATTTAAAATTATTAATTATCTTTATCAATGAAAAATACAGTATTTCTATTTATTATTGTTATCAGTATTTGTTGTATAATATTAGTAATATTATTATTATTGTTTGTTAATAGGAATTAAATATAAAATATAAATACTGATTAAGTTACATAAAAATCAGTTTTATTTATATAAACTCAGATATATATGTCGACATATACAGACAGATACATTGAGGAATTTGTATCAATCTCTTTCAACTTTATTTTTTTTTTTAAAATTCCTGTATGAACAATTCTAAATTCACAAATAAACAACCGTGATTTATGGTGTTTGTCCCTTCAATCATTTAGATATCATCAGCCTTATTACCTGCATTATATAGATTACCTAGTTATTCATTCATAAACCAGAAAAATAAAAACAGAACCCAAAAACTCAAAGATCAGCTAGATGTATTCTCTGTTCTTCGAATTTTAGAACCAAAACTCGAAATTGAATGAAATTTGAAAATGTGTAAAAGCAGATATGTTAGAATCCATCTACTTAATCTATCTGGAAAGTTTCGAGTCTTAGTTTTTCATAATCAATTCGAATTTGAGGAATCAAGGTTAATTTTTAAAAAGTCCCCCGATTGTTCTTCAATCGAATTCAGACATCCTGTTACCATTTAAGTTGAATTGGATTTTCAGAAAGTTTCTATAAGCAATTTGTAACATATTTCATTTTATAAGAATTATCTAAACGTGCCTTAAAATCAAAATCACGATTTGGGGGTATCGTGTTCTTCACAAGTCTGTAGCAGACTTATTTTTTTTTTCATTTGTTTACTGATAAATCAAAACTTCTTCAATGTATTTGTTTCTGTTACGAAATTAATTGAACTAGAAAGGGTGGTATTGGATTTAAATCATTCTGGTCGATTGTCATATTGAAGGAGATGAAGAACTAGGGTAACAGAATCGAGGGTTAAATAAATTTAAACTGTGGCTATAATCAGAAAGACTGGGAATGGATCAATGGTTAATGGAGTGTGTCGGGTTTCGAGAGGTCGGGGGTTCAATTCCAGGCCAAGGCATTTTTTTTTATCAAACTATTTAATTAAGGTAGTCTTTATGTATTCATTTATTAAAATTTTTATTAGTTACTAATATTAATTATTATTAGTAATATTAATATGATTATTATTGTTATAATTACTATTGTATTGCCAAAAATTAATATAATTATTATTAAAAGTATCAATAATTTTAATCTATTATTATTTTTATAAAAACTGTTATTAATACTATCGTTATCGTTATCGTTATTAGTAGTATTATAATTATTATTATTATCATTATACTTATTTCGATATTATTATAACTATTATTTTACAAAAAAAAAAAGATTATTTATATAAAAATATATTTAATAACCATAACTTAAATATATATAAACTTTTATTTAAAATATATAAAATGAAAATATAACGAAGTAAATAAGTTATTGATATAGAAATTACATCGCTAATAATAACATACAAAATTGTTCGATTACGATTATACGTTTTAATATATACAAATGATATAGGTTCGTGAATCCGAGGCCAACCTTATACTTGATCAATGATGTTATATGTATTTTTACTACAAAATACATTAGGTGAGTATATAGTCCCACTTTTAAACTCTAAATATTTCGGGATGAGAATACATGTATTTTATGTTTTACGTTATGGACACAAGTAACTGAAAAATATATTCTACGTTGAGTTGTACCACTGGCATACTTCCCTGTAGCTTGGTAACTAATATTTACAGCGGTATTGTAAACGCGAATCCTGTTGATAGATCTATCGGGCCTGACAACCCCAACCGGACTGGACGACCAGTATTCAACGGTTGCACAGTACTTCGTTTCGTGACTACACTTGGTACAGTGTAGTAAGATTTCATATTAAAGGGAATATGCGACGTGATTAATTGTTAAGTATGGTTACCAAGTGCTCAACCACTTAGAATATTTTTATTAAAATGTTTACATATGAAATCTTGTGGTCCATAGTTATAACGCTGCTAGCAACAAACCTATATATCTCACCAACTTTATGTTGACGTTTTAAAACATGTTATTCTCAGGTACGAATTAAGTCTTCCGCTGTGCATTTGCTCAATTTAAGGACATTACTTGGAGTCGACCATCGCAATGGGACCAAATGTTGAAGATATCGTCCGGATGGATAAGGACGGGTCTTTACAGGTGGTATCAGAGCGTTGGTCTTAGCGAACCAGGTCTCCCATTAGTGTGTCTAACTGGTAGTTGTTAGGATACATAGTGAGTCTGGACTTTGACCGTGTCTGCCTGTTAAAAGTTTTGCTTATCATTTCTAGTCGGAAACCATCTGCTTATCATCCTTAGGGAATTGCCTGCTTATCATTCAAAAGTCTAGACAAGTCTTACTGCATTTAGTGCATCGATAGTGTATAGACGAAATTCATATCTTAGCAAATCTGATAATTCCTGTCTTGGCGTATCTGTAGATTTGCCTGATATATGCCGTAACATCCTTTGTAGCCTACGAAATCTTTAGTATTACATATAGATATTCTATATAGTTAGAATATCATCCGATATCCGGAATTCATTTCACATTGAAGATCCTTTCCATCCATCCAATTACCCCTTGGCGATGAACCTGAAGCACTTACCGGCGAACCTATTCGAAACATCATTTTCTCGCTCATTCCTAGATCATCTCGTCACGATTACATAATATCCCATATCACAAATCTTGTTCATCCGCTCGCTTCGACCGCCAATCATCCCGGTGTACTAGCAGAAGTTAACGAACTACATGCTCGAGTAATGGCTTTCGAGAATCTAGTGCGAAGGTTATGTAGCGACCCCGACAAATCGTCAAGTGACAGCGTCAGCTACGTGGGTCCCATTACCTGATTATAAGTCTTTAAGATAACGTTTGACCAAAATATGTTGCCTTCATTTCAAAATAAAGATTGTTTCAAAGTTTACAAGAATTGTTCAGCCAAAAGTTAAGTTACAACGTTATAAGTACGATTGAAGTCTAGGCGACACGGTCTAAAGTAAAGTCAAAAGACGCTCCATGAAATGCATGTATGCTCGACATCGGATGCAAGTATCAAATAGTAAGCGGAAGCATGTTTCACATATCGTGCAAGACCTGAGAAAAACATAGAAATCTGTCAACGAAAACGTTGGTGAAATCATAGGTTTAAGTAAGTAAGTACAAGTGAACCACAAGATTTGCATCAATGAAATAATAGTAATACATTCCAAAAGTTTGTTTCACGAGCACCCAATTATCAAAGCTTAACATTCCTTCCATTGTATACCCCATCACTTAGTGCTAGAACAAACACTGATTCTCGAAAATATATTTCATCCGTAGACGGTAGCGAACCGTCAAAGATGAGGGTTGTCAACCCATATGGCCATATAACATAAGTTCTCGCTTACACCCGGCAAGTGTAACTAATGATAATCGAATTGAGGATTTTTGTTCTAAACTCGTATGTAGAATGTTTGTTTTCCCGTTCTTGTGTTCACTTAGTTCAAAAGAATCGTTTATGTTTTCTCATCCCAATATAAGTTCAAAAAGAGTAAAAGTGGGACTATGATCTCACCTTGAGTGCAAGAGTTAATAAAGTACTTCAACAAGTAGACGCGTGCATGAAAGTTGCTTAGCCTTGACCTAAACAAGTAAGTTGTATCAATTAACCGGTTACGACACAAGGTCGGGTGAAATGTGTTCAATTAGTCCTATGGCTCGTTACGACTCGATTAAGTATAGCATGTGAATCACGTTGTCAAGTTTCATACAAGAAACGAGTATAAAAGCATGTTAGAATGATTGTATAAAAGTTTGGTTAAGTTTGACTAAAAGTCAAACTTGGTCAAAGTCAACGAAAAAGTCAACACGTTCGGGTTCGGTCCCGAACTATTTTTCTGAGGTTTTTATTCATATATAAGCATATTAGAACAAGTTTCATGTGAATCGGAGGTCGATAGCTAGTCAAACATTTCGCGTGAAATGGGACAAAGTGGGCAGAATCTGGCCAGGCCAGATTGCGCGCCGCGCGGGGAAGGGGCGCGCCGCGCCACCCTCTGTGCAGGCATTTTTCTGTTTTTCAAAGTATGCACGAGCTAAAACCAAATAACCACATCTTATGATCCGCAAACAATTAGAACATGTATCTTATATCATCGGAAAGGTAATTTGACGAGGAAAACACCTAGACACATTCCATCAAGAAATTCAACACTTACAACAACCCAAAACCGCATTAAACGTTCATAATCAAAGTTTCAAGTTCGTAAAACGTATTTTATGATTCGGGAATCCAATTTACACATACGATATGCCGTTTTGAAGGTAATGAAGCATACATTACAACTAAACACTTACTAATAACATTTCATGGCATTCGAAACGTCAAAAGCTCGTTTTAAGTCTATCAAACCCTAACCAAATCCGCAAAAATCAATATTCATGTTTTTGAAGTTTCCTTAATCAACCTACGCATTAAAACGAAGCTAGTGATACTAGTAACACAATTAAAACATGCACTTTAACAATCTAACAACATTAACTCATCCAAAATCAAAGATTTAGCACACCCATTTCAAATGTTCAAACTAGTTACTCAAAACAACGAATCGAGCAAGCAAAACATATATTCATGTTATACACGAGCCATAGACACTAACTAACACCATTTCAAGTCAAAAACACGAATTTATAGAAATCTAGAGTTTTTAGAAAGTTACCCAAAATCGGTGTGGTTAGTATCAAAGCGTAGAGAATGATGAGAGGATCAAGAATATGTAGTCGGATTTGTTGTGAGCTTCCAAGATTGGATTTAGATGATGATTTAGTGAAGTTGGGAGAAATGGAGTTCTTGAGCTAGAGAGAAAAAGGAGGTGAAGATGGATGGAAATGAATGGATGAGAATGGTGGGTTGACTAGTTGACCTAGTCAACTAGTTTGCCCACTTGACAACTTCGGTCCCTCAAGTTTCAAAGCGGGTGCGGGAATTAACCGATCGAATATTTTTAAAACGCAAGTTAACGAGAGATGTTATAATTAAATGACGGAATTATTATGAACGTTAGTCAACGGAAACTACGAATTTAAATAACGAAAGGTATTATTTAAAAAAAAAAGACGGTGTTAAAATAAATTTAACGGAAAAAGGCGGGATGTTACATTACCTACACCTTAAAAGAAATTTCGTCCCGAAATTTAGTTGGAAGTAGTAGTTGTTGAATCTTCCTCGAGATCTTGCGTTGCCAATTCTACGAGTGAGGGAGAAGTACGTCCTAGGGTATTTCAACGAATTTTTGACGGTCGGGATCATATGTTGTTTTAAGGTTTGGCTTCACGATTTATGGTTTCAACCGGTCCTCCTAGAAAGTGAGGGTTATCGTCGATAGTGAGTTCATCAAAGGAGATAACAAGTTCTCGTTTCGCAAAACACGTCTTCGAGTTGATACATCGAATGTAGGATAAACGGAGACCCAAAATGAGTCGGAAAAGTCTAAACGGCTAGCGACGGGTCCAAAACACCCCAAGAATTTAAAGGATCAAAATATCGCGGATTTAGCTTCCTACGTTTTCCCGAAACGGATTGCACCTTTCCAAGGTGCGACTCTTAACGTGACGCGGTTTCCCACGTGGAATTTGAAATGTTTACGTCTAACATCGGCGTAGCTCCTGGTGATTACGAGTCGCGTAGGGTTTTACCTGATTATGAATAAATTTTCTCGGTTGCTCAGGAATAACTTCGGCCCCGGTGAATTGATCATCGTTTACTTGGTTTGACAAGGGAGAATGACGTTTCCGGTCACATGTGGTTTCAAAAGGAGTGACGTTAAAACTTGAATGAAAATCATTGTAGTATGAGGATTCGGTTAAAGGAAAATACTTTTCTCAAGTAAATTTGAAGTTGGTAATACAAACTTGTATTATGGTTTCCAAGGTTTAAATCGCATGTTTGTTCGGTCCGTCGGGTTGTGGATGATACGCGGTACTCATGTCTAAACGCGGTCCCGAGGCTTCTTGTAAAACTAGAAGTGAAACGAGTATTTCGATACGGGATAATTAACAAAGATACACCGTGTTGGAAAAGAATCTCTTAAGATATGTTTGAACGAGTCAGTTAGGGTTCGAAAAATGTTCGTTAGGACTATTCACCCTCGTGGCGAATACTAATGTAATATGATGAATTTCTCCATCCATG
The DNA here is from genome assembly GCF_046630445.1 of Rutidosis leptorrhynchoides. Lineage (NCBI taxonomy): Eukaryota > Viridiplantae > Streptophyta > Magnoliopsida > Asterales > Asteraceae > Rutidosis > Rutidosis leptorrhynchoides. The sequence goes on from NC_092339.1 coordinate 237,001,079, forward strand.
GAGAAATGTTACAAGGAGTTTCTTTAAACGGAAATGCGAGCGATAAAGATAGGAGTGAAATAAGGACTTAGAATAGGATGAGCTTGCATCTCGAGGTTGCCATAACGTGCCTCTAGTTGGCAAAAGTTGAAGTCTGAAAGAGAAACGAGGTAGTACACGTAGTTGTATAGTTCGGGGTTGAATAATAGTTGACCGATTATCAGAAACACAAAGGCGTTAAGTCAAAGAAGAGTGAAGTATCGTTGGATTGTGTGTTATCATAAATTCCAGTAATATCAGACGGTGACGGTGAAATAACAGAGGTATGTAGTGTGGTACGTGATGACGAGAAATTTGATCGGATCCACAATTTAGTATTAGAATTCTTCGCGCAAAATAACGAATTTCAGTTACGTTGATTTTGAGTCGAGAGGGTATGCCTTTCGGCGTTCAAGTAGAAATATTTCCATGTTTGAGTTCCATCTGTTGCTATACGAATTTAGCTAGAAATGTTGGTGTGAAGAATCACGCTCAAGGTTCGAACACGGAGAGGTTTAAAGTTTTCCTTAGTGAGTTAACGAGTTTAAAAGTCATGTAACACGAGAAAAGTCAGAAATGAATCTTCGGTAATAACAGGCGAGATCTAAGATTTTACGAATACAAGTTTGAGTTGGGAGAGTTTCCTGATTACATGTGGCTTGATTTCGAGATTGATTGTAGTGCCTCGACCATTAACATCATGGTCTAGACTTCGTTCAACAGAAATTCTCACTCGGAGAATTTGGTATAGAGTTGCTCTTTTCTCAAAAGTTCGAGACTAAGATGGTGATGTTGTTCGTTTTCCTTCTTTACTTGAATGAGTTAAGATGTCATCTATAAATACGATAACAGATTTGTCTAGATAAGTTTGCATACGTGGTTTAGGAGGTTCATGAATACGGACAGAGTCCTAAATAAATCGAATGGTACTAAGAGAGATTTACAACTAACGTTGCGAGTTCGGAAAACTCGTCTCCCTTAACCCCCAATTGTGGATACGAGGAAGAGGGTATCGGTTTCCAACCGAAAATTACTTAGTTCACAATATTCTATACATAATTGTAGGGGAAAAATTTCTCCTTAACAAATAGGTTTCGAGCTCCCTAGTTCTATAGGTGTCAAGTCAAAATTCTTAACGTATATCCTCCAATAAAATTTATAGGCTCACAATATTTATCCATTGGTCGCTTAAACTGCCTAAGTAGTATCTAGGGGAAAAAGGTGGAATGTAAAGAGTACAAGTCAAAGCCTCGGTTGTAATACGTCTAGCGGTAACCGAATCGAATAAGTATGAAATATATGGTTTGTTGTGAAGGAACGTACCCGTGACTAGTCCATCGTCGTCTCGGGCATCCTAGGTGTCGATGTTGAAAGTTCAATGGCGTACGTTGGGGTTGATTTTCTTATTTGGGCACACATTCCTAAAATGACCCGGTTGGCCACATTCGAAGCAAGCACCCGTTCTGTGTGCGTTGGGCATCTTTCGAGCGACGGGTCCTTGGCGCCGGTGGCGAAACCTGCCACATCCTTCAAAGTGATGCTTGTGGCATTCGTTACAAAAAGGTAGTTTTCCGGTATAGCCTTTCTTGTCATTGGAGGCGAAAGGCTTCTTGGCGGGGTTGTTGTTATTGTTGTGGTTGCTTGATTGAGAGGCTTCCCATGTTCTTTTATTGCCGCTCGATTGGTTCTCGATCATTGGTGCCGGTGCTTCCATTTCAGTTACCGTTTCTAAAGTTTGGTGGGCCTTTGCTAAAGCCTCTTGTAGGTTAGTGGGTTGGGATGCCATTACCCCGTGTTGAATGCTCTTAGGGAGGTCATCCATGTAAAGTTCGACTCTTAGTGATTCGGGAGCCATGAGATTCGGAAACATTGAGACTAGTTCGGTAAACCGTTGATTATAAGCTCCGAGGTCATTCCCGACCGTTTTCAATTTCCTTAGCCCTTGCTCGAGCCTTCGAGTCTCGTCGCGTGGGAAGTATTCGGTGATCATTCTTTCTCTTAATTCGGCCCAAGAGAGTGTAAGGGCTTCATCGATACCCACTGATTGTACGTACTTGTTCCACCGCGAGAGAGCAATGCCGGTGAAAGTGAGGGTGGAAAACTTGACCTTATCTTGGTCTCGACAGCCGCTCGTGTTAAAAACGGTCTCTATTTGTTCAAACCATCGGGTGAGAGTAACCGGTCCTCCGGTTCCATCGAAAGTGGGAGGGTTGTACTTCATGAAGTTCTTGTAGGAGCAACCTTCGCTTGAATTACCGGCTCCATGATTGTTGTTGTTAGAAAAGTGATCGGCCACGGCCGTACCCACGGCGGTGGTTATCATTCGTTGAAGAGCTTGTTCAAGAGTTTCGAGAGGAGTATTGTGTTGACCTTGGTTAGCCATTGTTCCTTCATGAGACAAGAATATCGTTGGTTAGTATTTTCAACAATACTAACCGTGGCATGGAATAAGGATAGAGAGAAAATTTTCCTTGACTCGCCTTAAATTCTCTATGTCATAATGTCGGAACGTCCATGTGAATCACCGTAATATAATCCCGGAAATTATATTACCCTGATTCTCATGTGCATTTAACATTACTTCATAAAGTCAAGGTGGCGCATCAACAAAATTTATCAACGTAAGATCAAGATCGAATATGAGTTAGATATGATAGAAGAGTTCGAGTATAAATGCACAATTAGTCAAATAATTCCTACTTCAGTCTATATGCCGGTTGTAGTCTAGATTCACCTATGTACCCTATGACTCGGGGTGGACACAAATGAACTCTAAATCCCTACAACCAAGGCTCTGATACCACTTGTAGCGACCCCGACAAATCGTCAAGTGACGGCGTCGGCTACGTGGGTCCCATTACCTGATTATAAGTCTTTAAGATAACGTTTGACCAAAATATGTCGCCTTCATTTCAAAATAAAGATTGTTTCAAAGTTTACAAGAATTGTTCAGCCAAAAGTTAAGTTACAACGTTATAAGTACGATTGAAGTCTAGGCGACACGGTCTAAAGTAAAGTCAAAAGACGCTCCATGAAATGCATGTATGCTCGACATCGGATGCAAGTATCAAATAGTAAGCGGAAGCATGTTTCACATATCGTGCAAGACCTGAGAAAAACATAGAAATCTGTCAACGAAAACGTTGGTGAAATCATAGGTTTAAGTAAGTAAGTACAAGTGAACCACAAGATTTGCATCAATGAAATAATAGTAATACATTCCAAAAGTTTGTTTCACGAGCACCCAATTATCAAAGCTTAACATTCCTTCCATTGTATACCCCATCACTTAGTGCTAGAACAAACACTGATTCTCGAAAATATATTTCATCCGTAGACGGTAGCGAACCGTCAAAGATGAGGGTTGTCAACCCATATGGCCATATAACATAAGTTCTCGCTTACACCCGGCAAGTGTAACTAATGATAATCGAATTGAGGATTTTTGTTCTAAACTCGTATGTAGAATGTTTGTTTTCCCGTTCTTGTGTTCACTTAGTTCAAAAGAATCGTTTATGTTTTCTCATCCCAATATAAGTTCAAAAAGAGTAAAAGTGGGACTATGATCTCACCTTGAGTGCAAGAGTTAATAAAGTACTTCAACAAGTAGACGCGTGCATGAAAGTTGCTTAGCCTTGACCTAAACAAGTAAGTTGTATCAATTAACCGGTTACGACACAAGGTCGGGTGAAATGTGTTCAATTAGTCCTATGGCTCGTTACGACTCGATTAAGTATAGCATGTGAATCACGTTGTCAAGTTTCATACAAGAAACGAGTATAAAAGCATGTTAGAATGATTGTATAAAAGTTTGGTTAAGTTTGACTAAAAGTCAAACTTGGTCAAAGTCAACGAAAAAGTTAACACGTTCGGGTTCGGTCCCGAACTATTTTTCTGAGGTTTTTATTCATATATAAGCATATTAGAACAAGTTTCATGTGAATCAGAGGTCGATAGCTAGTCAAACATTTCGCGTGAAATGGGACAAAGTGGGCAGAATCTGGCCAGGCCAGATTGCGCGCCGCGCGGGGAAGGGGCGCGCCGCGCCACCCTCTGTGCAGGCATTTTTCTGTTTTTCAAAGTATGCACGAGCTAAAACCAAATAACCACATCTTATGATCCGCAAACAATTAGAACATGTATCTTATATCATCGGAAAGGTAATTTGACGAGGAAAACACCTAGACACATTCCATCAAGAAATTCAACACTTACAACAACCCAAAACCGCATTAAACGTTCATAATCAAAGTTTCAAGTTCGTAAAACGTATTTTATGATTCGGGAATCCAATTTACACATACGATATGCCGTTTTGAAGGTAATGAAGCATACATTACAACTAAACACTTACTAATAACATTTCATGGCATTCGAAACATCAAAAGCTCGTTTTAAGTCTATCAAACCCTAACCAAATCCGCAAAAATCAATATTCATGTTTTTGAAGTTTCCTTAATCAACCTACGCATTAAAACGAAGCTAGTGATACTAGTAACACAATTAAAACATGCACTTTAACAATCTAACAACATTAACTCATCCAAAATCAAAGATTTAGCACACCCATTTCAAATGTTCAAACTAGTTACTCAAAACAACGAATCGAGCAAGCAAAACATATATTCATGTTATACACGAGCCATAGACACTAACTAACACCATTTCAAGTCAAAAACATGAATTTATAGAAATCTAGAGTTTTTAGAAAGTTACCCAAAATCGGTGTGGTTAGTATCAAAGCGTAGAGAATGATGAGAGGATCAAGAATATGTAGTCGGATTTGTTGTGAGCTTCCAAGATTGGATTTAGATGATGATTTAGTGAAGTTGGGAGAAATGGAGTTCTTGAGCTAGAGAGAAAAAGGAGGTGAAGATGGATGGAAATGAATGGATGAGAATGGTGGGTTGACTAGTTGACCTAGTCAACTAGTTTGCCCACTTGACAACTTCGGTCCCTCAAGTTTCAAAGCGGGTGCGGGAATTAACCGATCGAATATTTTTAAAATGCAAGTTAACGAGAGATGTTATAATTAAATGACGGAATTATTATGAACGTTAGTCAACGGAAACTACGAATTTAAATAACGAAAGGTATTATTTAAAAAAAAAGACGGTGTTAAAATAAATTTAACGGAAAAAGGCAGTATGTTACAGGTTACAAGCACCAACAGCATAATCCGTACCACCATCATCAACGCCGACAATACTCTTATCACCCTCAACCACAACCGCGTCGTAAACTTCAACATCACAACCTGTACCTCGGATATCAACCTCACATGCCTCAATATCACCATCTGTACTTCGAGCATGATCTCCGTTCTATATATCGTTCTACATCAATTATCTTCGCTCTACGTATCGTTCTACCTCATTTATTTTCGTTCAACAAGGCGATTATATAATCTCTAATGTTTTAGAGAATATGTAATTTAGTATTAACTATAAATCAAATGAGTTTAATACCTTATTGACTCATTAAATTCATGATTACATCCGATGAAATTGTAATTAAAAATTCTTTCGTACAAACTGTTAATGATGAAAATATTTTAACGGGTGGGTAGTACCCGAGGAATATTTAGAATTCACATTAATAAGTTACACTGCACATTCTTCGAATCTGATTCAACGATCATTTACTATCCTACTTACAACTACCAATACACGTATCCGTTCACCACAGAATAACCATTTCTATTCAAATTTCATATTCGGATTGTGACCTATCAGAATCCAACAAGTGGCATAAAGAAGAAAACATTGGACAAAATAAAATTTGTTAGAAACAGACGAGTTAAATAAATTGAAATATTGTTAGGAATCCACGCTAACTATTCCTAGCTAACTGTTCCCGGCTAACATTTAATTTATTGCAATTTACATTCTCGCAATTTTATTTATCGTCATTTAATTTCTGTTATTTACTTTTACGCACTTTAAATAACGGGACACGCATACAAGGTTTCGATTTATCATATTGACCCATCTATATATATATTTCGGAACAACCATAGACACTCTATATGTGAAGGTGGGAGTTGGCTATACAGGGTCGGAGTTGATTCCAAAATATATATATACTTTGAGTTGTGATCGACACTGAGACCGGTACACGGGTCACGATACGTATTATTTAATTCAAATATTATATATTAAATTATATATGAATATATTGGATCATTGGACCATTGGACAATTAGACTGCTAACTTTGGACAATTAAAATGAATTAAAATATTGATTATAACATATGAAACTAAACTAATCTTCAAGTTTGCCACTTGATTCTATCTTAAACCTCATTCGTATCTTGGCGATTACAATTCGCATTCACAACTTTTCATGATTCTTGAAAATACCTCGATCGGAAAGATGAACCAACCGTACTTCATCTACGGAAGAAAAGATTTATGCACCTGAAAAACTCTCGAATCCAAATTCATAGTTTAACACATATCAGTGTTGAATCCTTTATCATTTACTAGCAAAAACAACTTTACAATTCCTTTTCAAGTAGCAAATTTTGTCACGGCTTCACTTCGACTTCCCAGAAAGACTACTATTATTATAACCTCGATATTTATACCTTGTCCTTTCGCCGTCGTTATCGGAGAACCTTTTATATTCCACAATATCATCATCAGATGCCCCAGCAGTTTGTTATCTATTTGGTGGAATCCGCAATAAGTATTTTGAAAATCTCGCAGAATTTTTTTTTCCGTCATGCCTAAAACGTCTATCTCTAAGAATTTCATACTCCGAATGTGAAGTTTCTGAAAAACACCCTGGACTATGAAGTAGTTCTTGAAATGCTGATGAAGTAACAAAAACCGTAAACGACCTTAACAGTCAAAAGTTTACGATGAAGTACAGCATGTTGGAAAAGCTCCGAAAAAGAGAAGAGTTGAAACTGGAAAACGGATTGAGCAAAGTATGAAGAGATCGTGGACAAATCATGAAAACTAAACCCGACTTCAAAGGATTCAAATGATTCAGTGCCTGCTGAAAACTTTAGCAAGAACCCTACTCCTTATTCTAAACCTTTCAAGATGATATTCTTCATCATCATCTTATCTTAGATATTATAAGATATCTTCATATTTTCCGTTATACATATTCTCCATATTTCTGGAGATATTTTCACAACTATTTTTTTTTTATCAGAAATCATTTATCTCTCCGTAATATCTGCGTTACAACGTAAAAGAAACTGTGTTAGTTCCTAAATTCTGAAACCTTCGAGATTAAAATATGAATGTTTTGAAGTAATGTTGGGAACTGATGCATGAATTAGTATAATATAATGAAACTTGATCAACTTCATTATATTACAGTAAGTTATGTTAAGTTTCTAATGGAATGTGATGATTCACAGTACCGTCATCATGTGCCATGTTACACGGCTCTTACATTCTATCCAATCCCCAAACGTATTAGGAATATATCGTCTCAATAGTTCTATCTTTTCCCAGAGTATTCTGATAATTGAACAAATCAAAATCGTGCCAATACCCTTTCTCTCTTAGAGCATTAGCTATGTTCATTTCAAATCTCCTACCTACGAATTCCGGACCATTGCTCGTTTGACTCGAGGACGGAGAGAGAAAATGAAATCATGAAGCCCTGAAAAATAATGAAGAAAATAAAGTTTGATAATAACCCCGAAAATTTCAAACCGTGTATATCACTACATATAGCAATATAAAGACACGGGAGAATTAGAAACACTATGGGCACAAGAGTATAAAAGAAGTAAATAGATTCTTCTGGTTGTAATTAGAAAAGAAGGATTACAGATACAAAGTTAGAAGTATATCGAGAATCAGGTTTGGATGAAGCATATTGATGAATACTTTAAAATATGAATCAAGAAGGAAAGAATAAAAGATGTTAAATATGGAAATAAGGGAACGAAGGGGGGGTAGTTTTATAAGTGAGATATCCGACAAAGAAATCAAAACAGATATGTCGCAAGAAGATCCTGTTTCCTAAATCGCCGAAAAACCAACTCTTATTACGTAAGATTTTCTATAAATCCCTTAAATTCTGGAAATCAATCCTAATCACGTCATTGGTTAAAACAATTCCATATTCACTCATTTCATTCTTTTGTGATAGTTTCACTCATGCGCTTCACATGATCGAATCATTTTATCCATATCTTCCAACAATGATAAAACTCCGTTATTAGCTCATATTCGTCATGAAAACATTCTTATTGTTATTTATGACAATCTCTACCAAATTTCGGGGACGAAATTTCTTTAACGTGTGGGTACTGTAACGACCCGGAAATTTCCGACCAAATTTAAACCTTAATCTCTATATGATTCCGACACGATAAGCAAAAACCCTAATGTTGAGTCTAGAAAGTTTGAAATCTATATTTGGATAATTAGTTACCCTTTGACCAAGCCTAACGATTCACGAACAATTGTGTATAACTAAATATGTAACTAAAAGTATATATTATGAATAATTTATAGATTTTAGGTAGAAACTTATAATATGTATTTATATGATTACAAGTTAAGATATAATTGTTATGTTAATATTGTTACATTCGTTAAAAATTAATATTTGTATTAAAATCTGTATTATCAATAATATTATATATAATAGTTAAATATGAAATTTGATACAATTAATACGGAGTATGTTACATAATTATTGTTCTTATTTATATATTAACTAATTTATTGTTAACAAGATATTAATTAAAAACATAATTGTTGTATTAATATATTACCCTCATAAATAATATTAATATCAGTATTATTAAGGTAATTTAATACAATTGCTTTATTATTATTTTTTTTAAAATCATTATAACTAAAAGTAAAATTTTAATGTTTAATATTAGTATTACTAAATAAATATCACTATCATGAATTATAATATTAAGAACCAATATTATTATTTAAAATTATTAATTATCTTTATCAATGAAAAATACAGTATTTCTATTTATTATTGTTATCAGTATTTGTTGTATAATATTAGTAATATTATTATTATTGTTTGTTAATAGGAATTAAATATAAAATATAAATACTGATTAAGTTACATAAAAATCAGTTTTATTTATATAAACTCAGATATATATGTCGACATATACAGACAGATACATTGAGGAATTTGTATCAATCTCTTTCAACTTTATTTTTTTTTTTTAAATTCCTGTATGAACAATTCTAAATTCACAAATAAACAACCGTGATTTATGGTGTTTGTCCCTTCAATCATTTAGATATCATCAGCCTTATTACCTGCATTATATAGATTACCTAGTTATTCATTCATAAACCAGAAAAATAAAAACAGAACCCAAAAACTCAAAGATCAGCTAGATATATTCTCCGTTCTTCGAATTTTAGAACCAAAACTCGAAATTGAATGAAATTTGAAAATGTGTAAAAGCAGATATGTTAGAATCCATCTACTTAATCTATCTGGAAAGTTTCGAGTCTTAGTTTTTCATAATCAATTCGAATTTGAGGAATCAAGGTTAATTTTTAAAAAGTCCCCCGATTGTTCTTCAATCGAATTCAGACATCCTGTTACGATTTAAGTTGAATTGGATTTTCAGAAAGTTTCTATAAGCAATTTGTAACATATTTCATTTTATAAGAATTATCTAAACGTGCCTTAAAATCAAAATCACGATTTGGGGGTATCGTGTTCTTCACAAGTCTGTAGCAGACTTATTTTTTTTTTCATTTGTTTACTGATAAATCAAAACTTCTTCAATGTATTTGTTTCTGTTACGAAATTAATTGAACTAGAAAGGGTGGTATTGGATTTAAATCATTCTGGTCGATTGTCATATTGAAGGAGATGAAGAACTAGGGTAACAGAATCGAGGGTTAAATAAATTTAAACTGTGGCTATAATCAGAAAGACTGGGAATGGATCAATGGTTAATGGAGTGTGTCGGGTTTCGAGAGGTCGGGGGTTCAATTCCAGGCCAAGGCGTTTTTTTTTATCAAACTATTTAATTAAGGTAGTCTTTATGTATTCATTTATTAAAATTTTTATTAGTTACTAATATTAATTATTATTAGTAATATTAATATGATTATTATTGTTATAATTACTATTGTATTGCCAAAAATTAATATAATTATTATTAAAAGTATCAATAATTTTAATCTATTATTATTTTTATAAAAACTGTTATTAATACTATCGTTATCGTTATTAGTAGTATTATAATTATTATTATTATCATTATACTTATTACGATATTATTATAACTATTATTTTACAAAAAAAAAGATTATTTATATAAAAATATATTTAATAACCATAACTTAAATATATATAAACTTTTATTTAAAATATATAAAATGAAAATAAAACGAAGTAAATAAGTTATTGATATAGAAATTACATCGCTAATAATAACATACAAAATTGTTCGATTACGATTATACGTTTTAATATATACAAATGATATAGGTTCGTGAATCCGAGGCCAACCTTATACTTGATCAATGATGTTATATGTATTTTTACAACAAAATACATTAGGTGAGTATATAGTCCCACTTTTAAACTCTAAATATTTCGGGATGAGAATACATGTATTTTATGTTTTACGTTATGGACACAAGTAACTGAAAAATATATTCTACGTTGAGTTGTACCACTGGCATACTTCCCTGTAGCTTGGTAACTAATATTTACAGCGGTATTGTAAACGCGAATCCTGTTGATAGATCTATCGGGCCTGACAACCCCAACCGGACTGGACGACCAGTATTCAACGATTGCACAGTACTTCGTTTCGTGACTACACTTGGTACAGTGTAGTAAGATTTCATATTAAAGGGAATATGCGACGTGATTAATTGTTAAGTATGGTTACCAAGTGCTCAACCACTTAGAATATTTTTATTAAAATGTTTACATATGAAATCTTGTGGTCCATAGTTATAACGCTGCTAGCAACAAACCTATATATCTCACCAACTTTATGTTGACGTTTTAAAACATGTTATTCTCAGGTACGAATTAAGTCTTCCGCTGTGCATTTGCTCAATTTAAGGACATTACTTGGAGTCGACCATCGCAATGGGACCAAATGTTGAAGATATCATCCGGATGGATAAGGACGGGTCTTTACAAGTACTTTGAAAACTCACAGCATATCTACATCAACAGTTATATATATAACATTTATCTCTTAGAATTATGATCTCTCATTCTGAAATTCTGAAAAGCACTCAGTCACAAATCAATACTCTGAATGTTGAAAAAGCTGAATGAAGCAGCATAAACCATAGACAACCGTAAACGACCTTAATCATCGGAAGTTTGATGATAAAGAATAGTATGTTGGAAAAGCTCAGAAAAGTTGGAACTGGAAAACGGATTGAGCTAATCACGAAGGAGACCAAGGACAAATACAAGGACCATACCCTATATTCAAAGAATCCAGATAATTCTGGATCCGTTGAAATCTTTAGAGAATATATTGCTCCGAAATCATGTTAAAATCTTGCAGAAAAATCTTTCTCCATCAACCATCGAACTTAGAAATTCCAAAATATCATCATCAATATTTTCAATATTTCTGAGGATATTTTCATAAATATTTTCGTCCGAAAATTATATACCTCTTCGTGCTTCCTGTGTATCATTATATTAGAAACATTCAATAGAAAATTTAGTACCGAAAAGCAGATTATACGAAACTATGAAGAAAGCCGTGGACAAATCACAAAGAATAAGTTTGACTTCGAAGAATCCAAATGATTCAATATCTGCTAAAGTCTTTAGTGAATATCTTGCTCCTTACTTTAAACCCTTGCGGACAATAGCCTTCATCATCCTCTGATCTTAGATATTCAAAGATATTATCGTATCTTTCATTATAAATATCCTCGATATTTCTGAATATATTTTTATAACTAATACTATCTGAAATCATTTATCTTTTCGTGCTATCAGTATTACATCATATAGAAACTGTTAGTTTCTAAATTCTGTAAACTTTCAAGCTTAAAATATGAATGTTATTGAAATAATGTTGGGAACTGATGCATGAGTTAGTATAATATAATGACACTTGATCAACGTGATTATATTACAGTAAGTCATGCTGAGTTCTAATGGGACATGATGGTTCACAGTAGATCATACCACCATCATATGTCATGTTACATAACTCTTCCATTTTAATTAACTTCTGAACATATCAAGAAAGTATATTCTTGATAGCTCTTTTCTTAATGATTCTGGTAATTTGACGAATCAAATCGTACTATTACGTTCTTCCTTGATTATAACATTAAATTCATTCAAAACTCCATACTTACAAACTCTAGACCATTACTCGTTTTACTAGAGATTGAGAGGAGATTAAAAGAACGAAGAGCTCCGAAACATAAGGGAAGATATAAAACACGACAACAACACTGAAATTACAATAATTAAAAAAAATTAAAATATCACGACAATTAAAAATTTAAAAGATTACAATCAAACTACTCGTCTTCGTCAATTGTCATCTGCAAAGTAGCGTTCACCAGTCATTTCTCCATCCGTGAGATACTCTGGAGACATCGGTATTTCTCTTGATGCCTCAACTACTGCTTCAGCTGATTCATCGAGGTAACGATAACCCAACGTCTCTTCATCTTCAAGAACCGCATACAAAGAAATGCTTTACCGCGATATTCAATAGTATCTTTTATAAAGTACCATTGATCATCGGTACACAGAAAACTTGCCCTACAATCCGCATCATAATCGTCTTTATAAAAGAACGCAGACGTGAATTCACACGGAACTTTCTCCTTCAGAAAGGATAGCAAGTCTTGTAAACCAACATCACGAATGTCGATATCTTCAAAAGAAATACTGTCGCCCCACTTATATTCCTTCACTTGATTACAGAAACCACCTCCGTAATGAACATCGAATGAAACAATCATTGGGGGAAGTAGTAACATTTTGCAGTTTGGGAGTGTTTGATTTTGATTTTGAGAAAGGTGGAAATATAAAAGAAGTATATGTTTGAGTGTATAAAATGAAGTATATGGTTGGTGTTTATATAGTGTAAAAGTGACCGTTGGGATAGCCGTTGGAATTTTTTTTATTTTACTAACGGCTAAAAATTTGGGCAAGTTTTTGGGCGAAGGTGGACGATGCCCGTTGGGACCTCTCTCATGATAGTTTCATTCGTGCTCTTTGAATAATCGAATTACTTTATCTGTATTATTCTGTAATGATGAAAACTCTATTTATCAGCTCATATTCGTCAGGAAAACATATTTATTGTTAACCATGACGACCTCACTCAAATTTCGGGACGAAATTTCTTTAACGGGTAGGTACTGTGATGACCCGGGAATTACCGACCAAATTTAAACTTAATCTTATATGATTTTGACACGATAAGCAAAGTCTATTAAACCGAGCCTTAAAATGTTGGAACTATTTTTCAGGAATGCATTTGACCTTGACTATTCCCGACGATTCACGAACCATTATTTGTAAATATAAATATAAATATATACATATGTATAAATATATGTGTGCGTGTGTGTGTGTGTATGATAACTTGAAATATATTAAAGAACGATTATATGATGTAATTGTTATGTAAAATAATTTACGATATCATAAAACATATTATAAAAAATTCAATTATATATATAGAAATAAACTTTCTAAAAATGTATGACATATAACTACATGAATTTAACACGGATCAAATAAGATCAAGTTGGTTATTGTTTTATATATATGATTATTAAATTGCTTTTACTAAAATGTGTTTTCTTCTAACATCTTAATATATATGTATATAATAAATATAGCATACATGCATGTTCATATATTACTCACTTCCGTTCATCTTTATGAGTGGAACACAATTAAACACATACATATATGAATCCCAATCCTTTCTTTATTTATTTTTCATGAACCTATCACCTTTAATTTTAAGTTTTCTACTCCAATAAACCAACAATATATCACACTTGTTTGTGAACATATTTGTGGTGGCCCCTTATTGATTAAAAACGTTAAAAGTATATATGTATACATATTGGCATGGAGTGAAGGTTGCAAGTATTAAATTTATACATATCTATCACCTTTATCTTTTAACCAACAAACAAATCCCGATTACTGTTTTTGATTTTTGACTACACAACCTCACTAGTATCCTTTTCCTTTTGACAAACCAGTCATCACAAAACTTCAATCTTTATTAATACTCATTTGTTAATATTCGAATTTAATCCAGAAGACTAAAATCATTTGATCATTATGTTACTGTATCTTTGTGATTATTTGTTGATCATAATAATCACCACCTAGCTATTACTTATATATATGTGCATATACACTTGTATATAGACGCACCACCATCACCTTGTTCACTGTAAACAACCACCATCAATGATTAACTGTTTTTACTTCTCTTTCCCTTCTTATTCGAACCAAACCAAACACCCTTTCCTTCTGTTTATAAACTGTCACCATACACCCATGATCACGATCCTTAACCCATTTAAAGCAAACCATAGACCCACCAAAACTGCTGTGTTTTCTTTTCGTTCTTCCTGTTTATATGCGAACCACAAACATCACTATTAACGAACCATTTTATTAGTGCTACTACTACGCCTGTAAGTCTATATTTCTGTTTTATGATCGAGAACCAAATACGCCACCATGAAACATTCTATACATCGTGTACCATTACTACTTGTTCTCTTCACCTTCTATTTTTTTCGAGATCCATATCACCTCGGCCACCATCGAAGTACACATCACTACTCTCAACATCACCATGAACACAATCACCACCATCTCAAATCACGAACCTTCCTTACCATCATGAACCCATTAAACCACCTTCACTTTACATTTTTCTTGCATCACTATTTCTATTTTTTTTCTCTTTCTTCGAACCAAGTAAACCCCAACACCACTATGTATATCACGAATTCAAATTCCTATTAAACTTTATTTCTAAGTCGAACGATTTAAAACAATATATCGTGTATACCACTAGTATGCGAGTAAGTTGATGTATATATAATTTGTTTTACCGACATCCTTTATAAAAAAAACCCACTTGATACGTACGTGGTTGAAAGTAATTGAGATTGTTGCTTTAGGTGAAGTGCAGCCGACCCCACTAGCGACTTATAAAAAAAAAACCAATCTCATAACCAACTTGCAAGAATTACTCTTTCAATTTAGTGCATATACGTACCATCTGTTTCCATTAAACCCAGATAAGGTGGGTTTTGACATTTGGGCTGTGTTTTCTTGTTATTGATGAATTGGGCCGAAAGACACAAATTAAATATAAACGGGTTCTATAATATATCAGAAAAGTGAAATTGTTCAATTGGTTTGGGGTGTTAGCGAGTGAGCGATAGGTCGCGGGTTCGACTCCCGTCTGGGCACCTTATTTTTTTTAATACTCCTAAGGTATTCTTTGATATTATGAAGATTATTATTAAGTATTGTTATTATTATTATCATCTTTATTATTAGTATTATTGTTAATTCTATTGTTATTATGGTTAAGATTAATTATATAAGATAATATATATGTATGATTATTATTGTTACTATTAGAACCATAGTAATCATTATTATTATTATTTTTATCATTAATAAAATTATTAAAAATTATCATTTAAACCTTAATACTATTAATATGATTACTGATGTCATTATTATAATTATTATTATTAAAATTACTATTATTATTAAAAATATTATTTTTATAAAAACTATCATTTTAACTTATCATCATTATTTTTTCATCAAAATATATTATTATTACTATCATTATTATTATTAGCGTTATAATTATAATTATTATCCTTATTCTAGTAATATTATTAACTATTATTTTGCGAACAAATGAAATTTAGATAAAAAAAATGTATTATTTACATAAGTATACCAATATTAGTTAATTATATGTTCTAACTAATATTATTTACATTAATATAACGTTAATTAAATTATTTATCAAATAACTATTACAACATATTATAAAAATATTAACAAAATTATTTATATAAGGAGTTAATATTAATACCTAATAAATACATATAAATTGTTCGATTACGAGTATATGTTTTAATATATATACGAATGATATAGGTTCGTGAATCCGAGGCCAACCCTGCATTGTTTAGTTGTTCAATGACATTATATGTATTTTTACTACAAAATACATTAGGTGAGTTTCATTATTCTCTTTTTATATATATTTTTGGGATGAGAATACATGCAAATGCTTTATTAACTATTTTACAATATTTATATGCGTGAGTTTCATTAATCCCTTTTTAAATGCTTTTGCAATATATATTTTTGGGACTGAGAATACATGCGCTATTTTTATAACTGTTTTACGAAATAGACACAAGTAATTGAAACTACATTATATGGTTGAATGATCGAAATCGAATATGCCCCTTTTTAGTCTGGTAATCTAAGAATTAGGGAACATACACCCTAATTGACGCGAATCCTAAAGATAGATCTATCGGGCCCAACAAGCCCCATCCAAAGTACCGGATGCTTTAGTACTTCGAAATTTATATCATGTCCGATGGAGGATCCCGGAATGATGGGGATATTTTTATATGTATATTGTGAATGTCGGTTACCAGGTGTTCAATCCATATGAATGATATTTTTGTCTCTATGCATGGGACGTATGTTTATGAGAAATGGAAATACGAAATCTTGTGGTTTATTAAAATGATGGAAACGATTGTTTATGTTAAACTAATGAACTCACCAACTTTTTGGTTGACACTTTAAAGCATGTTTATTCTCAGGTACAAAAGAAATCTTCCGCTGTGCATTTGTTCATTATAAGAACATTACTTGGAGTCATTCATGGCATATTTCAAAAGACGTTGCATTCGAGTCGTCGAGTTCATCAAGATTATTATTAAGTCAATTATAGTTGAATATAATATGAAATGGTATGCATGTCTTCAACTTTTGTTGTAATCAAAGATTATCTTTTCAAAAACGAATGCAATGTTTGTAAAATGTATCATATAGAGGTCAAGTACCTCGCGATGTAAACAACTGTTGTGAATCGTTTATAATCGATATGGACTTCGTTCGGATGGATTAGGACGGGTCTCTACATGCGCTACTTTTATAAATGATTTACGATATGGACACAAGTGATCAGAAATAAATTCTACGTTGAGTTTGTACCATGGCATATTTCTTTATACTTGGTAGCTAATATTTACGTGAGGAGCATAAACGCGAATCCTGTTAATAGATCTATCGGGCCTGACAACCCCAACCGGGCTGGACGACTAGTTTTAAACGGTTGCACAGTACGTCGTCTCTTTATGCTACACTTGGTACGGTGTAGTGGTTATTTAAGAATATGCTGCTGTGATTTAAATGTTAAGTATGGTTACCAAGTGCTCAACGTCTTTTCCATACACTTGCGAGTGTATTATGTATGTATATGAAATCTTGTGGTCCATAGTTATTATGCTGCTAGCATCAAACCTATATCTCACCAACTTTATGTTGACATTTTAAAGCATGTTATTCTCAGGTACGAATTAAGTCTTCCGCTGTGCATTTGCTCATGTTAAGGATATTACTTGGAGTCGATCATCGCAATGGGACCAAATGTTAAGGACTTCGTCCGAATGGATTAGTAGTAGTCCTTTCAATAAATTCATAATATTATTGAAGAAATACTCCTTAAAAGTGATGTAATTTCTAAAGTTTTTAGAGATTATACAATTCTAGTTGCAACCGTAAATCAAATGAGTTTAATATTAACTCATTAAATCTATATTACATCTGAAGAAAATATATATGTAAGTATATTTTCATAAAGATTGTAATTAAAAATTCTTTTGTACAAACTGTTAATGGAGAAAATATTTTATCGGGTAGGTAATACCCGAGGAATATTCAGATTTCACATTAATAAGTTACACTGTACATTCTTCGAAGCTGATTCAACAGTCGTTTACTATCCTACTTACATCCATCGATATACAAATCCGTTCACAACAGAATAACCATTTTCATCCAATTTCATATTTGGATTTTGATTTATCAGAATCCAACAAGTGGCATAGTGAAGAAAATATTTGACAAAATAAAATTTGTTAGAAACAAATAAATTAACTATGAGAAATTTTACTAAGAATCCACGCTAATTGTTCCTAGCTAATTGTTCCTAGCTAACTGATTACTTTTTATTTATCGCAATTTACATTCTCGCAATTTTATTTATCGTCATTTAATTTCTGTTATTTATTTTTACGCACTTTAAATATCGGGACACGTATACAAGTTTTGACATATCATATCGACACATCTATATATATTATTTGGAATAACCATAGACACTCTATATGCTATAATGTTTAAGTTCGCTATACAGGGTTGAGGTTGATTCTACAATAATATATATACTTTGAGTTGTGATCGAGTCTGAGACATGTACACGGGTCACGATACGTATTATTTAATTCGAATATTATATATTAAACTATATATGAATTATTGAATTACTAACTGTGGACTATCAACGGAGGACCAACATTGGACAATTAAAATGAATTAAAATATTGATTATAATATATGAAACTAAACAATTCTTCAAGTTGCCACTTGATTTCATCTTAAACCCCATTTGTATCATCACGATTACATTCTGCGTTCAAACCTTTCATTATTTTGAAAAACACCTCAATCGAGAGGAGGAACCAACCGCACTTCATCTACGGAAGAAAAGATTGATGCATATAGTTATGCACTTGAAAAACTCTCGGTAACTAAGTAAACATTTAACACGTAGCAGTGCAATTTTCTTTAGCGTTATTATTACCCAAAATAACTTTGCAGTTCTTTTCCAAAGTAGTTAATTTTGTCACAGCTCCAGCAAGTCAACTTTGATTCTTCAGTCGAAACAGCCTTATTATAACCTTGATATATACGTTACCTTTTCGCCATTATTACTGGGGAACCTTTCATATCTCGCCACATTAGCAATAAACTTACCAACAACTTCAATTATCTTTAACTTTCCAAACGATCATTATATCTATCAAATTTCCATCATTTACTCATTCGCATCTTGTA
Source organism: Rutidosis leptorrhynchoides (assembly GCF_046630445.1). NCBI lineage: Eukaryota > Viridiplantae > Streptophyta > Magnoliopsida > Asterales > Asteraceae > Rutidosis > Rutidosis leptorrhynchoides. The sequence continues at coordinate 237,020,235 of NC_092339.1, forward strand.
ACGAGAATTGCCATACGAATCATCGGAAATTAGCAATCAGTATTTTGAAATCTCGCAGCATATCTACATCAACCGTTATAAATATACATATAATCCTTATCTCTTAGAATTATGATCTTCCACTCTGAAATTTTGAAAAGCACCCACTCTACAAATCAATACTCCAAATTCTGAAAAAGCTTAATACAGCAGCAAAAACTGTGCACGACCTTAATCGTCGAAGGTATAAAGATAAAGAATAGTAAGGTGGTAAAGCTGAGAAAAATAGAAGGTTTGGAACTAGAAAACGGATTGAACAGACTATGAAGGAGGCGCTGGACAAATCACAAAGACTAAATCTGCCTTCAAAGAATCCAAATGATTCAGTGCTTGCTAAAGTCATTAACGAATACCTTACTCCTTATTCTAAACCTTTACAGACAAATCTTCATCATCATCCATCAATATTAGAAATTCTAAGATATAATCATATCTTTCATTATAAATATCCTTCATAGTTCTGAAGATATTTTTATAACTATTCTTATATGAAATCATTAATCTCTTCGTGCTATCAGTGTTACATCATATAGAAACTATTAGTTTCTATATTCTATAAACTTTCGAGCTTAAAATATGAACGTTATTGAAGTAATGTTGGGAACTGATGCATGAGTTAGTATAATATAATGACACTTGATCAACGTGATTATATTACAGTAAGTCATGCTGACTTTCTAATAGAACGTGATGATTCACAGATCATAACGTCATCATGTGCCATGTTACACGACTCTTGTATTCTATTTAAACCTCTAAAATATCAAGAAAATATTTCTTGATGATTCGGTCTTTTTCCAGGGTATTCTAGTAAATTAGCAAATCAAAATCGTGCCATTACCATTCCTTTCTTAGAACATTAAAAATGTTCATTCTGAAACTTATATCTGCGAATTCTGGACCATTACGAGAGATGCCTAATGGCAAGAAAAAGAAACAGAGGGACAAAGCTCCGAAATAGAAATTAGAGTATAAATCGCAGCAAATAGGAGGGAGTATTAACTATGGATGACAATGATTATAGGAAACAAAAATAGGGAAATTGAAATATAAGGAGAGATATAAATCCCGATAAGAACACATAAATTACAAACCGTGTATATCAATGTTTATCGCAACATAAAGATACGGGAGAACTATAAGTACTATAACCCCAAGGGCAAAGTAGAAATAAGCAGATTCCTCTGGTGGAAGTTGGAAAAGGAGAATAATTGTTGTGATAGTAAGGATAAGGACAAGGATTAGAACTGGGTTAAGCATTTTCATAATCTTTTGAAATTGAGAATTTAGTATAGGAATGGTAAAAGTAACGGAATGGAAGAAGTTAATTTATAGTGAAAGATTTGATAGTGAAATCAAAAATATATCTTCGCATTTAATTAAATAATCATAATTTTCTTATTCGCCGAAGAATCAAATCTTTTAGAGTTTGAAGATTTTCATTAAATCCCTTAAATTCCGAAATTCAATCAATACCATGACAAAAGTTAAGACAAAACTCTATTTTTCATTCCAATCGTTTTGAGAAAACTTCCCTCGTACTCTTCGAGTAATCGAATCGTTTTATCTATATTACTCAGTAATGATAAAACTCTATATATCAACTCATATTCGTCATAAAAACATTTTTATGATTAACCATGACGACCACGATCAAATTTCGGGACGAAATTTCTTTAACGGGTAGGTACTGTGACGACCCGGAATTTCCAACCAAATTTAAACTTTATCTTTATATCATTCCGACACGATAAGCAAAGTTTGATAAATTAAATCTCAAGAATTTTAAACTATGGTCATACATTCATTTAACCTCGACCAAATTCCAATGATTCACGTGTGACAACCCGGAAATTTCCAACCAAATTTAAACTTTAATCTTTATATGTTTCCGACAACGGAAATTTCCAACCAAATTTAAACTTTAATCTTTATATGTTTCCGACACGATAAGCAATATTTGTTAAGTTAAATTTCAAGACATTTAAACTATGTTCATACATTCATTCAACCTCGACCAAGTTCCAACGATTCACGAACCATTAAACGAATATGATTATATATGTATATGTGTATATATATATATATATATATTATAACTTGAAACGTAAACAAAATATTAGATTAAATACTTTATATGATTGTATCTGTTTCAAAATGTTTATCAATGGAATTAGAAGATAAGATCAAATGATTGAATTATCAGATATATTGAATTATGATTACAAGTCTCTGTTAAAAGGCCCACGTTGATTTGAGAAATCTTTCCATTTTAACAATATTCGGAAAATGGTAAAGTGATTTATAGATAAGAACAAATTGTCAATCATTGAGAATTAGACAAAGGATAGTGGAATATTGAATCTCATAAAGACTCGATTGATCTATTTAGTTTCAAACGTACAAAAACATTTTCAGTCTAAAAAGAACTTTATTATTAAAACGTATATAAGTTTTATAAATATCTAGAACCACTTTTGACAACTCATTACTTAACAAGTATGATAAAGATAACGATATTTATATTTTATTTTATTAAATATATATAACAATTTAAATTAATATTATATATATTTATACGCGTATTATACGTACATAATTTTATACTTTTACTATAAACTTTACCTTTACTTTATTTTTACTTTACTTTAACTTTAATAATTCACTTTAATAATTCATACTTTAATAATTCATACTTTAATTCATACTTTAATAATTCATACTTTAATAATTCACTTTAATAATTCATACTTTAATAATTCTCTTTAATAATTTATACTTTAATAATTCACTTTAATAATTCAAAAATCTATTATAAATAGAATTCAATAGGATTCATTATTTCATAGAAACTTGAAAATATTTTTCTCTAAACTCTCTCAATCGATTTACATATATATATTTACTCCGTATTATTTCAAGATATTATTAGTATACATAAAATATTACGACGGAGTGCTATCCGAGTGATTTCGAAATTGTTTTTCGAGTAGGATAGGATTAAGGAAATTATGGGATTATAGCTATGGAGGTGATTGAGTATGGTTCATGGGTATGCTCGTGAGGTCAATATAGTGTTTATCATTTCCGTTGCGTCTACGTACCTTTCTTGCAATATTGAATCTCAATATTGATACGTGAGTACTCATAATTTAACTTTTACATACTAATAGTGTATCCCTGACTAGTGCTCGAGTTTTTAGGATTATGCATGCTTGTACTTTTGATATTGCCCTTAGACAGGTTAGGTTGAATCTTGAATTAGTTACACTTGCGGTTGAGATAAGGTATAAGATATGCATGTCCTTGGAAAGCTAGCGAAAAATTAAGAACTTTTCCTTTAGATATCGAATGGTTTCGATGAACGGATTAAAAGTTATAATCAATTGAATTTTCGATATTTTTATTAAAAATGATTATTATTATCATCGTTTTTATCGTCGTTCTAGTTTTATCTTATTATTATCATTATTATTATCTTTATCAATAAAAGGGATTTATCATTAAAAATTGTTATTTTTTTTATATTATTACTATCGTTATTATCGTTAAAGTTATAATTAGTATTATTATTATCATCCAATTATTATTATTATTATTATTAGTATTATTATTATTATCATTATTAATATATATATCATTATTTAAAAATGGTTATTGTTATTGTTATTATTATTATTACTATATTATCATTAACATAATTATTAGCATTATCGTTAATAATGTTATAGTAACTATCATTATTAATATTAGTGTAATTAAAACAAATATTTGTAACACCTAATTATTTTGATTACTATTATTATCATTATTATGAACACGATATAAAAGACGATTAAAAGCTATTAAACGAAACGATTAGGAAATAATGAGTAAGAGTATCATGATGAAATTAAAATATTATAAGATATTGATTTAGATAAAATTATCGTTCTTATTATTTTTATCATTACTATTATTATTAAAAGTATCGTTAGTATTAAAACTATCATTTTAACAAAAATTATCATTTTAATAGAAATGTCATTGTTACTATAAAATATCATTATTATTATTATTTTAAATAGAATTATTATTTTAAAGATAATATTAAAAATTATCGTAAATATTAAAGTTATCATAATTAGAATTATCGTTTTATCATAATGTCATCTTAGTAATTATAAATATTGATATTTTTATAATAATTATTATTATTACAAAATAATACAACTTTTACTTACTATCATTATAGATATTATTTTATCAAATAAATATGTGATACAAACATATTTTACTACGTGTAATAACTTATTTTAATAATACCTATCCTATTAACTTTATGATATTAAATGAACCCTATAAATTTTATTACTTAATATATATAAAAGTATATTTTATTATATAAATTTAATATAAAATTTTATTTATTAATAAATAAATTATATTATTTACTCTAATAAATCTTTTAAAAATATTTAAAAATATAAAATTATGATATTTAAACTATATATTAATCATGTATAGATTTTTGGAAATTATTTTGAGTCAAATTTACTTTTGTTGACTTTTGCATATTAGTCTCGAGCATTAGAATTGTGGTACACTATGACTTGACCTAATTTGTTAGACAAATATTGACCAACACATAAATATATATAATTAATTTAGGTTCATGAATCCGAGGCCAACCTTGCACTTGTTCAATGACGTTATATGCATTTTTACTACGAAATACAGTATGGTGAGTTTCATTTGCCTTTTTACCCTTTATATTTTTGGGACTGAGAATACATGTGCTTTTTATTAAAGTTTGGTAATCTAAGAATTAGGGAACAGACACCCTAATTGATGCGAATCCTAAAGATAGATCTATTGGGCCTAACAAACCCCATCCAAAGTACCGGATGCTTTAGTACTTCGAAATTTATATCATGTCCGAAGGAGGATCCCGGAATGATAGGGGATATTCTTATATGTATCTAGTTAATGTCGGTTACCAGGTGTTCACCATATGAATGATTATTTTTGTCTCTATGTATGGGACGTATATTTATGAGAACTGGAAATGAAATTCTTGTGGTCTATTAAAATGATGGAAATAAATGATTATGATAAACTAATGAACTCACCAACCTTTTGGTTGAAACTTTAAAGCATGTTTATTCTCAGGTGTTAAAGAAATCTTCCGCTGTGCATTTGCTCATTTTAAAGATATTACTTGGAGTCTTTCATAGCATATTTCGAAGTTCGTTGCATTCAAGTCATTGAGTTCATCAAAGATTATTATTAAATCAATTTATAGTTGGATAGTGGATATTATAAAATGGTATGCATGCGTGTCAATTTTCGATGTAAAGAAAGTTTGTCTTTTAAAAACAAATGCAATGTTTGTAAAATGTATCATATAGAGGTCAAATACCTCACAATGTAATCAACTATTGTGAATCGTTTATAATGTATATGAACGGGTCCTTTCATCACGAACCATTAAACAAACGTAAAAGATTATATATGAATACGCGTATATATTATAACTTGTTAACGTTAACGAAATATTAAGTATAAATACTTTACAATATAGTATTTGGTTCCATATGTTTGTCGATGGAATCCCATAGTAATCAATTGATGTAGTTTTCTACTGTACGAAAACACTTTTTCATATAACCGGACTTGTATATCTAAACTGCCTTTGAATAAATAAACGTAAGTTGAAATATTGGTTGTAACGTGTATTTAAAACATGTTCATTAAATATATATGTTTTCAAGTTAAGTATACGGTAGTAACACCCGCCTAGTGACGCAATTGATATTTAAAAACGATTAGTACTTGTATCCATTTAAATTCTTGAAAAGAAAAAAAACGTTACGCGCTAAACTATTTTCCTAAATGAAATGAAAATAAACTTTGAAAAATAAATAGTTTTGAAAAACTAAATGTTATATTGTTAGATGAAAGATTTTGGATTCAAAATTTATATTTCTAAAAATGTATATGTATATATATATATATATATATATATATATATATATATATATATATATATATATATATATATATATATATATTTTAACCTCGTCATAAAATGTCTTAATTTAAAATAAAATATTTTGGTAAACAACGAGTCACTGATTTATAGAAGCAAATGACCACGACGCTCAAATTTTATAAGATACATTTTTATAAAGTAATTTATTGATGAATAAATCAAACTATTACTAAAGGTGCACGTCGCGTAATGTAAAAGGCTAGTTTTCTAAACGTACGAAAGTGCGCTCGAAAAACCGAAAGTGGTATATGAGTCGAGTGACAACGTACGAGTCATTTTTGTAGAAAATATATTTTTACCACGAAATTAAATATAATATAATATATAAGTAATTATATAAATTAAATATAATATAAATATAATAATTGGAAGGTGATATCAGATTAGTACGGTTTAGTTAACCATCCATATCAGTTCTATTTTTTTCCCTTACTTTTATGATTCTGATTGATTTCTTTGTCGAACGAATTCAACTACAAAACAAACTAGAATTTATTCGATATAGCTGTAATTGTATCACTTAATCCCTATATTAACATCAGCTAGTGCAAAGTAAAAGAATTAAAAAAAGAAACACAGAAGATATTCTTCTGTCCCTGTACGCGTATCATTTTCTTTCAAACCTCGAAATTGAATTCCATTTCAAAATCCATTAACACAGAGTTGTTAGGAATTATTCATTCAAAATACCTGCAAGTTTTCAAATCGTAATTCGTGAAATCAAAGTTTAATTTGAGAGTCAAACTTTTAAATTAAAAAGTCAAAGCTTTGTGTTCATCATGAAATTCATTCTCGTTTCGATGATTCTGTTCCAATTGAGTACTCAGAGAGATTATAGAAGTGATTTAGAAACTATTTTGTGTTATACACTTTAGCTATAATGCAATCAAAATCAAAAATCATTTTTATTTTTTTTTTACTGTTCAACGAGCAGAAGATTGCTTCTTTGATTTTATATTTTTATTTTTTATCAAAAGATCACTAGTATATGTTGTTAGGATGAATATTAATTCCTAAAACTAAATTATAAAAATTTATTATAGGTTGGGATCGATCTTTGGTAGACTAGTTCAATGAGGAAGAAGAAGAGAAAAGAGAAACAGTTAGTAGCGGTTTAATAAAATTACTTTAGGTATTAAAATAGAAAAAGAAAAAGCAGTTAAGTGGTTTATGTGTGTTGGTGTTGAATGAGAGGTCCTGAGTTCGAACCCAGGAACCTGCAAGTTTTTTTTTGTTAATTGTTAAAAGCTGCCTTAAGAAGTGTGAAGTTAAATAATTCTGTTGGGCTGCTGTCTCCTGTTGGGCCGAATCATGTTTGGGCCAGATTTGTGCAAGGGACGAGTTAAATAAATTATCAGATACGAACAACTAAAAAAAAAACTAAATGGTCGAATGGTTGGAGGAGTGTTGGGCAACCGGGAGGTTATGGGTTCGAGACTGGGGAGAGGCTTTATCTTTTTTTAAGGCCTTTACTTTGAGGTAGTAATCTCTTATTATTATTAGTGTTATTATTTTTATCATTATTATTAATAACTGTTATCATTATTATTATTATATGTTGTTATGCTAAATATAATTAAAACTAAGATTAGAAATAAAATTATTATTATCACTAATGTAATTAGTATTATTATCGTTATTAATATTATTATTAGTAGTATCATTATTATTATTATTATTATTATTATTATTATTATTATTATTATTATTATTATTATTATTATTATTATTATTATTATTATTATTATTATTATTATTATTATTATTATTATTATTACTATTACTATTATTATCATTAGTGTTAAAATGATTGATAAAACTATTGTTATTTTTATTACTAACATTAAAATATGATTATTAGTATAATGAGAATTATTATTATTGTTATCACTAAGTATTAACAGTAAGTATTATTAGCTTTATTATTAATATCATAAATTTATTAGATTTATCATTAAAATTAGTATAATTATCATATTCATAATTATTGATATCATTATTATTATTAATAACATTTTAGTATCATTATTATTAAAATTTATAATTTTCATTTTTGTTATTAGTATTATCATTATTAATAAAGTTATTATTATTATTATTAGCAAATCATTATTTTTCTAAACTATTATTTTAACAAATAAATATTTTGTACATAAAATATACTTAATACGTATACTATAAATGTATTAAAATTTCACATAACTATATATATCAAACTTACTAATATTATTTATATCAATACTTGCAAATAACAAACTATCGATTTTTTTAAATATAACATTAAACGAGTGTGGATACATTAATATAACTATATAAATATTAACCATTTTGAATATAAACATAAACTAAATATGTAATATATAAATTAAGTTATAATAAATTGTTTGATTACGATTATACATTTTAAAATATATACAAATGATATAGGTTCGTGAATCCGAGGCCAACCCTACACTTGTTAACTGACGTCATATGTACATTGTTACTACAAAATACAGTATGGTGAGTTTCATTTGCCTTTTTTACCCTTTATATTTTTGGGCTGAGAATACATGCACAATTTTTATTAATGTTTTACGAAATAGACACAAGTAATCGAAACTACATTATATGGTTGAATGATCGAAGCCGAATATGCCCCTTTTTGCTTGGTAACCTAAGAATTAGTAAACCGATCTACTAATTGACGCGAATCCTAAAGATGATCTATTAGGCCTAACGAACCCCATCCAAAGTACCGGATGCTTTAGTACTTCGATGTTGTTTTATCATGTCCGAAGGATTTCCCGGAATGATAGGGGATATTCTTATATGCATCGTGTTAATGTCGGTTACCAGGTGTTCAATCCATATGAATGATATTTTTGTCTCTATGCATGGGACGTATATTTATGAGATCTGAAAATGAAAATCTTGTGGTCTATTAAAATGATGGAAATGATTATTTATGTTAAACCAATGAACTCACCAACCTTTTAGTTGACACTTTAAAGCATGTTTATTCTCAGGTATGAAAGAAATCTTCTACTGTGCATTTGCTCATATTAGAGATATTACTTGGAGTCATTCATGACATATTTCAAAAGACGTTGCATTCGAGTCATCGAGTTCATCAAGATTATTATTAAGTCGATTATAGTTGGATATATTATGAAAGAGTATGCATGCCATCAACTTTCGATGTAAACAAAAGTTTGTCTTTTAAAAACAAATGCCATGTTTGTAAAATGTATCATATAGAGGTCAAGTACCTCGCGATGTAACCAACTATTGTGAATCATTTGTAATCGATATGGACTTCATCCGGATGGATTAGGACGGGTCCTTTCATTGGGAGTAGGATATGCTCTACCGACCATAATCTTCAAAGCTTAGTTTCTTTGTGACAAATCAATTAGGTAGTCTCCCTACAGCCCTAAATATTACATTCAACCCTTTACTTTATCTGTCATTTATCTTACTTATTGTATATCTATTCATAGCTTATTAAAACACCTTACTTGCTATAGGGTTATCTTTAGACGTGCTACGATCCCACGTTACTATCAAACGTACAAAAAATACGAACCTAGGTTATACTTATCCATTACTTGTTATAGAAAGAAGCAAGTAGGTGGATTGTAGCTAGGAAACACCCAGCTAACTATAAATAATAAAACCATTACTCCCTCTTAGTAACTGATTCTGACGATTTGTGACCTACCGGTACCGCATAAATAAAATCGTCCGTTTTGGGCATATCGTTAGGAGAAGTAAGTTTTTGGCACCGCTGTCGGGGACTGAATTTTCTGTTTGCTAAGGTAATCTATGATTCTATCAAAATATTTGAAATTCTTGAGTGGTGCCTAAGAAAGACAATTATACACGGACTTGGTTGTTGGATATTCCGAACAGTCTCCAATTATATTGGAACCAAAAGGATCCTGCCTCTCCGTTGTCGGCCTGGCAACTTGTTTCAAAGATAAATTTACTGAAACACTCACGCTTAATAATCGAAAATTTTGATGGTATAGGATTACTAGTCTCCTTTAGAAAACCCTAATTATCTAAAACATAAGAAACCAAAATTATTAATATTATACTATTATTTTCTGTAGAATCCATGACAAAATTAACCGATTACGAAGCAGATTCGAAAGATATCCATCCTCCACCTACTTCAGAAACCGAAGAAGTTATCGTATATATTATCCAAAAGATAATAACAGCATCATCAAAAATGGATCTAAACCCTAATGAGTCTCATCAGAAGCCCCTAGTTTCTGATTCTTGTAGCCCAAGAGGCCGGACAACTTTGTCTAACCCGAAGATTTCATTGCTTTTTGAGAAATTTTATTCAAACAAACCAGAATTCAACCCTTTTCACGATCCAAAAGGAGGGTTCAGTCTCAATGAACTCCTACACATGGATGATAAAATACGAGAAGAATATCTAACCTTTCTTCGATATCCGTCCTTGTTAATGTATGATTCTAAGAAGGAATGTTACATAGATAATTCAGACGCTCCTTTCATCGGAAATTTGCTAAATCCCAAATGAAGACTAGATGTTTACCGCAATTTTGTTAGACATCTTTACATCTCAGATTTTCCATTTTCTAAACGTCAATTGCAAGAAATGCATAATCTGCGTAATCATGTACGTTCCCTCCACAAACTCTCAAAAGAATGTGGGCAAGAAACCTTTTTCAAGTATCGTGATGAAGAAATTGACACAAAAGATGACCTCAAATTATTCGTGAACTGTTTGTCATATATTGAAAATGAAGAATTCTCACCAATTCATCTCAATTGATATGTTGCAATGATGGTCGCAGAATTAGACTATTGGACTGAAAAAGAAGTTCCTCAACCCATTTTAAAATATGGAGATCGAGACTATTTCTACTTTGATCCTGCATCCTTCCTTATTCAAAAGTTGACAGAAATATTTTCGGATTCAACCGAAGAAAGAATAGAGGCGAATTTCTTTGAAAAGAGAAAGGGAATCTGTTCCGAATTCGTGCAAATCTTAACTACGTCGAAATTTCCATTTACTACCCCTCAACAATCACTTATCCACAAAATATCCGAAACTTTCAAATTCACTAGTGGAGATCCTGATTCTAAGGAAGACTATGAATTTCAAACCGTAGTTTTCAAACTTTTGAACGATCTAAATTTCAAAGACGACTGAAAGGATCCGTTCATATACATTATAAACGATTCACAATAGTTGATTACATCGCGAGGTATTTGACCTCTATATGATACGTTTTACAAACATTGCATTCGTTTTTAAAAGACAAACTTTCTTTACATCAAAAATTGACGGCATGCATACCATTTCATATTACATCCAACTATAATTGACTTAATATTAATCTTGATGAACTCAACGACTCGAATGCAACGTCTTTCAAAGTATGTCATGAATGACTCCAAGTAATATCCTTAAAATGAGCTAATGCACAGCGGAAGATTTCTTTAATACCTGAGAATAAACATGCTTTAAAGTGTCAACCAAAAGGTTGGTGAGTTCATTAGTTTATCATAATCAATTATTTCCGTAATAGTAATAGACCACAAGATTTCAGTTTCTATAAATATCCGTACACTCGCAAGTGTATAAAAGTATTCTATAAGTTGTAGGCACCCGGTAACAAGCCTTAACGTTCATGTTTTACCCTCTGAAGTACACCAGATCAGGTGTGCTTAAAATAACCTCGAAGTACTAAAGCATCCCATAGTCAGGATGGGGTTTGTCAGGCCCAATAGATCTATCTTTAGGATTCGCGCCTACCGTACATAGACAAGTAGTTTAATGTTACCAAGCTAAGGGTATATTTCTGGTTTAAACCCACATAGAATTAGTTTTAGTACTTGTGCCTATTTCGTAAAACATTTATAAAACAGCGCATGTATTCTCAGCCCAAAAATATATATAAAAAGGGAGTAATGAAACTCACCATACTGTATTTCGTAGTAAAAATACATATAACGTCATTTAACAAGTGCAAGGTTGGCCTCGGATTCACGAACCTATATTAATTATATATATTTATATGTTGGTCAATATTTGTCTAACAATTTTTGGTCAAGTCATAGTGTACCACAATCCTAATGCTCGAGACTAATATGCAAAAGTCAACAAAAGTCAACTTAACCCAAAATGACTTCTAAAATTTATACGTGTTTATTATATAACTTAACTATAGTCATTTTATATATTTAAATATATTTATTAGATTTTATAATAATAAAAGTCATTTATTAATAAAAATTTATATTAACGTTTATATATGATAAAATATACTTTTATATATCTTAAGTAGTAAAATTTATAAAGTTCACTTAATATCATAAAACTATAGTGGTAAGTATTATTAATGTAATTATATTACGCGTGGTGAAAAATATCTTTGTATCCCCTATTTATTTGATAAAATAATATTGATCATAATAATAATAATAAGTAAAAGTTGTATTATTTTGTAATAATAATTATTATTATTCTATAAAAAAATAACAATATTTATATTTATTAAAAATGTTATTATGATAAAATGATAATACTAACATAATAGTAATAATGATATTTTATAATAACAATGATATTTCTATTAAAATAATAACGACGATAGTAATAATAATCATTTTAACAATAATACTAAAATTCAGTTGACTATAACTTCTAATCCGTTCATCGAAACCATTCGATATCTAAATGAAAAGTTCTTAATTTTTCGCTAGCTTTCCAATGACATGCATATCATATACCCTATCTCAGTAGCATATGTATCTAATTCAGGATTCAACAAACCTATCTAAGGACAATATCGAATGTACAAGCATGCATAATCCTATATACTCGAGCACTAGTCAGGGATACACTATTGAAAAATATAAAAGTTAAGTTATGAGTGCTCACGTATCAATATTGAGATTCAATATTGCAGGAAAGTACGTAGACGAAACGAAAATGATAAACGTTAGGTTGACCTCACGAGCAATACCCTCGATCAATACCCATAACCTCCATAGCTATAACCCATAATTTCCTTAGCTCTATTCCGTTTGAAAACTTATTTTAAAATCGTCTGAATATAACTCCGTCGTAGTATTTTATGTATACTAATAATATCTTGAAATAATACAAAGAAAATATATATGTGTAATTCGATTGAGAGAGTTTAGAGAAATATATTTTCAAGTTTCTATGAAATAATAAAACCTATTGAATTCTATTTATAATAAAATTTTGAATTATTAAAGTGAATTATTAAAGTATGAATTATTAAAGTGAATTATTAAAGTATGAATTATTAAAGTGAATTATTAAAGTATGAATTATTAAAGTGAATTATTAAAGTATGAATTATTAAAGTGAATTATTAAAGTATGAATTATTAAAGTGAATTATTAAAGTAAATTATTAAAGTATGAATTATTAAAATGAATTATTAAAGTATGAATTATTAAAGTTAAAGTAAAGTAAAAGTAAAGTAAAGGTAAAGTTAAAGTTAAAGTATAGTAAAAATATAAAACTATGTACGTATAATACGCGTATAAATATATATAATATTAATTTAAATCGTTATATATATTTGATAAAATAAAATATAAATATCGTTATTTTATCATACTAGTTAAGTAATGAGTGGTCAAAAAGAATAGATTTCTTAAATCACAGTGGACCTCATAACATAGGCAGTAATCATATCATAATGTATCTGATAATTCAATCATTTGATATTATCTCTTAATTCTGTCAATAAATATATCGAAACAAATACGTTCATGTAAAGTATCATATATCTAATACTTTGTTAATGTTTTCAGTTAATATTATATATTATATATACATATCTATATACACATAATTGTTCGTGAATCGTCGAACACGGTCAAAGGATAATTGATTACATGAATGTAGTTCCAAACTTTTTGAGATTCAACATTACAAATTCTGTTTATCGTGTCGGAAACATATAAAGGTTAAGTTTAAATTTGGTCGGAAATTTTCGGGTCGTCACAGTACCTACCCGTTAAAGAAATTTCGTCCCGAAATTTGATCGAGGTCGTCATGGCTAACTATAAAAATGTTTTCATGACGAATATGAGTTGATAAATAGAGTTTTATCATCATTGAGTAATATAGATAAAACAATTTGATTACGCGAAGAGTATAAGTGAAGCTATCGCAAGAGAGTGAAATGAGTAAACGTATATTTATTTTAACCGATGACGTAGTTATGATTGATTTCCAGAATTCATTGGATTTAAAGAAAATCTTTGCAATAAGATTTGGTTCTTCGGCGATTAAGAAAATCATGACCTTCTTTGATTAAATGCGATAATCTGTCTCGATTTCTCTGTCTGATATTTTACTATAAATCCACCCCCTTCGTTTCTTTATTTCCACAGCTCACACCTTCTAATCTTTCTCCCCAATTCATACTTTAAAGCATTCGTTAATATGCTTCATCCAGTATTGATTATTGATATACTCTTAACTTTCATATCTGTCATTCTTCTTTTTCATCTACCACCGGAGGAAGTTATTTTCTTCTACCATTACCTTGGGGTTATTGTGTTTTTCATTCTCCCGTGTCTTTATATTGCTATACGCATTGATATACACGGTTTGTAATTTCGAGGTTGTTATCGGGCTTTATATTCTCCATTATATTTCGGAGCTTCATGCTTTCATTTTCTCTTCCCAGCCTTAAGTCAAGCGGATAATGGTCCAGAATTCGTAGATATGAATTTTTGGATGAACATAGTTAATGTTCCAAGAAGAAAATCGTAATGGTACGATCTTAATTTGGCAACTTACCAGAATATCTGAAAATATAGAGCTATCAAGATGATATGTTCTTAATATGTTTGGAAATTGGGTAGAATGTAAGAGTCGTGTAAATAGTACATGATGACGGTATGTTCTATGAATCATCACGTTCCATTAGAAACTCAGCATGACTTACTGTAATATAATCACGTTGATCAAGTGTCATTATATTATACTAACTCATGTTTCAGTTCCCAATACTGCTTTAAAAACATTCCTATTTTAAATTCGAATTTTTTTTTCTTCAGAATTTAGAAACTAACACAGTTTCTTTTTATGTTGTAACGCAGATATTGCGAAGAGATAAAAGATTTCGGATAAGAATAGTTGTGAAAATATCTTCAGGAATATCGAAGATATTTATAATAAAAGATACGATAATATCTTAGAATTCTTAACATAGATGGATGATGAAGAAGATTTGTCTGTGAAGGTTTAGAATAAGAAGTAAGGTGTTTGCTAACGATTTCAGTAGACACTGAAACATTTGGATCCTTTGAAGGCAGGTTTAGTCTTTGTGATTTGTCCACAGCCTCCTTCATGGTCTGCTCAATCCATTTTCCAGTTTCAAACCTTCTCTTTTTCTCAGCTTTACCACCATACTATTCTTTATTATCAAACTTTTGACTGTTAAAGTCGTTTACAGTTTTTGATGCTTCATCAGCATTTTTCCAATTTCGGAGAACTAGTTCATAGTTTGGGATGTTTTTCAGAAAATTCACATTCGAAGTATGTAAGTCTAGGAGATAGATGTTATATGTATACATATAACTTTTAACGTAAAATTGTCGCGAAATTCAAAATACTGATTGCTAATTCCCAGTAGTTGGTGTGACAATTATTGTTACAGGATGTAGGTGAGTACATGATGGGGTTTTAATGAATAAGTATAGTGGATTTTCGGAAAGGCTTAAGTCGAAGGTTAATGAAGTTGTTGATAAGTTTGCTGCTAATGTGACGAGATATGAAAGGTTCCCCGGTAACCATGATGAAGGGTTTATTCGTATAAACAAATGAAGGTGATTTGCTGGAGCTGTGACAAAACTGTCTATTTTGGAAAGAGATTGAAAAATTATATTTGGTAATAAATATCAAAGGATCTGACATGGATACGTGTTAAACTATAACTTTGGTTTCGAGAGCTTTTCAGGTGCATGACAGTGGGTAATGTGTGGTTGGATCATCATCTCGCATGTCTTTAGGAATTTCGAAGTGTTTGAACACATATTGTAATTGTTAATATACATATGATGTTCTAAGATTTTGAATGATACAAATATTTTTGTGAGTTCCATGAATAGAAATGAGGTTCTAGGACAGTTTTGAAGTCAAAGTATAGTTTTGAAAGATGTAGGAATCTAAGAGTGATGATTTCGGTTATATCTTGAATCGAATTCTGAGATTTTAAAATCAGAATATGTAATTAGATTTTGAATGAGTATGGTTGTTTTGATTTCTATAAAAGAATGTATATTGTTGTGAAAGTAGGGAGTATAATGGATGACTTGCTGAATCAGATTCGAAGAATGTAACATATTAATTGTGAATTTATATATCTCTCGGGTATTACCTAACCGTTAAAAAAAAAATTCACAATTAATATTTTGTACAAAAGAATTTTATTACAGTCTTTATGGAAATATATATGTATATATTTCTTCAGATGTAATATAGATTTAATGAGTTAATATTAAATTAAACTCATTTGATTTATGGTTAAGGCTAGGATAGATAATTTCTAAACTTTAGAAATTACATAATCGCCGTAGAATGTTTCCCCAATGAAGTTATGAATCAATACTTAATCGTTGTGGTATTCCTTGGTATCTACATGGCGTATGACGTCGATGCTCGTGGGACAGATTGTGAAGTTGAGGTTTGCGATGCGGTTGTTGTTGGTGGTGGTAATGGTACTGTTGATGTTGTTGATGGTGGTACTGGTTATGCTGTCGGTGCTGCTGCTGGTGTTTGTAACCTTTGCACCATATTCTCCAAAGCCACTACCCGAGCGCGAAGCTCGTTGACTTCTTCTATTACACCGGGGTGATTGTCGGTTCGGACGAGCGGATAAATAAGATCTAGAATTTGGTGTAGTATATAATCATGACGATATACTCTGGAAATGAGAGAGAAAATGGTGTTTCGGACAGGTTCGCCAGAAAGTGCTTCAGGTTCATTGCCAAGAGGGCAATGTGGTGGATGAAAGGGATCACCTTCTTCTTGTCTCCAATGGTTAAGTAGATTACGAACCCATCCCCAATTCATCCAGAATAGATGATGGCTAATTGGTTGATCCATTCCGGTCACGCTGCTTTCGGAGCTCATGTGGAAATCCATATCGGCATAGCTGTCGGAATCCGAGGAACTCAAACTGGTTGAGGGATCCATCTTGTATGATCAGGGAAAGAATTTTTTTGTATGAAATAGATTGTAGAATTTAGATTTGGTATTCTTCAATACATAATTTACATATGTATATATAATACCAAAATCCCATAAATTACGGAGGAATCTTTGAAAGATGTCAGTCAAAGTTCACATTAACAGATATGCTAAGATAAGAATTCGTCTATACACTATTATGCAATAAATGTAGGAAAACGCGTCTAGACTTAAGAATGATAAGCAGGTAATTTCCTAAGGGTGGTAAGTAGATGATTTCAGACTAAAAATGATAAGCAAAACTTTTGACATGCAGACACGGTCGAAGTCCAGACTCACTGATGCATCTTAACAACTATCAGTTAGACACACTAATGCAAGACCTGGTTCGCTAAGACCACCGCTCTGATACCAACTGAAAGGATCCGTTCATATACATTATAAACGATTCACAATAGTTGATTACATCGCGAGGTATTTGACCTCTATATGATACGTTTTACAAACATTGCATTCGTTTTTAAAAGACAAACTTTCTTTACATCAAAAATTTACGGCATGCATACCATTTCATATTACATCCAACTATAATTGACTTAATATTAATCTTGATGAACTCAACGACTCGAATGCAACGTCTTTCAAAGTATGTCATGAATGACTCCAAGTAATATCCTTAAAATGAGCTAATGCACAGCGGAAGATTTCTTTAATACCTGAGAATAAACATGCTTTAAAGTGTCAACCAAAAGGTTGGTGAGTTCATTAGTTTATCATAATCAATTATTTCCGTAATAGTAATAGACCACAAGATTTCAGTTTCTATAAATATCCGTACACTCGCAAGTGTATAAAAGTATTCTATAAGTTGTAGGCACCCGGTAACAAGCCTTAACGTTCATGTTTTACCCTCTGAAGTACACCAGATCAGGTGTGCTTAAAATAACCTCGAAGTACTAAAGCATCCCATAGTCAGGATGGGGTTTGTCAGGCCCAATAGATCTATCTTTAGGATTCGCGCCTACCGTACATAGACAAGTAGTTTAATGTTACCAAGCTAAGGGTATATTTCTGGTTTAAACCCACATAGAATTAGTTTTAGTACTTGTGCCTATTTCGTAAAACATTTATAAAACAGCGCATGTATTCTCAGCCCAAAAATATATATAAAAAGGGAGTAATGAAACTCACCATACTGTATTTCGTAGTAAAAATACATATAACGTCATTTAACAAGTGCAAGGTTGGCCTCGGATTCACGAACCTATATTAATTATATATATTTATATGTTGGTCAATATTTGTCTAACAATTTTTGGTCAAGTCATAGTGTACCACAATCCTAATGCTCGAGACTAATATGCAAAAGTCAACAAAAGTCAACTTAACCCAAAATGACTTCTAAAATTTATACGTGTTTATTATATAACTTAACTATAGTCATTTTATATATTTAAATATATTTATTAGATTTTATAATAATAAAAGTCATTTATTAATAAAAATTTATATTAACGTTTATATATGATAAAATATACTTTTATATATCTTAAGTAGTAAAATTTATAAAGTTCACTTAATATCATAAAACTATAGTGGTAAGTATTATTAATGTAATTATATTACGCGTGGTGAAAAATATCTTTGTATCCCCTATTTATTTGATAAAATAATATTGATCATAATAATAATAATAAGTAAAAGTTGTATTATTTTGTAATAATAATTATTATTATTCTATAAAAAAATAACAATATTTATATTTATTAAAAATGTTATTATGATAAAATGATAATACTAACATAATAGTAATAATGATATTTTATAATAACAATGATATTTCTATTAAAATAATAACGACGATAGTAATAATAATCATTTTAACAATAATACTAAAATTCAGTTGACTATAACTTCTAATCCGTTCATCGAAACCATTCGATATCTAAATGAAAAGTTCTTAATTTTTCGCTAGCTTTCCAATGACATGCATATCATATACCCTATCTCAGTAGCATATGTATCTAATTCAGGATTCAACAAACCTATCTAAGGACAATATCGAATGTACAAGCATGCATAATCCTATATACTCGAGCACTAGTCAGGGATACACTATTGAAAAATATAAAAGTTAAGTTATGAGTGCTCACGTATCAATATTGAGATTCAATATTGCAGGAAAGTACGTAGACGAAACGAAAATGATAAACGTTAGGTTGACCTCACGAGCAATACCCTCGATCAATACCCATAACCTCCATAGCTATAACCCATAATTTCCTTAGCTCTATTCCGTTTGAAAACTTATTTTAAAATCGTCTGAATATAACTCCGTCGTAGTATTTTATGTATACTAATAATATCTTGAAATAATACAAAGAAAATATATATGTGTAATTCGATTGAGAGAGTTTAGAGAAATATATTTTCAAGTTTCTATGAAATAATAAAACCTATTGAATTCTATTTATAATAAAATTTTGAATTATTAAAGTGAATTATTAAAGTATGAATTATTAAAGTGAATTATTAAAGTATGAATTATTAAAGTGAATTATTAAAGTATGAATTATTAAAGTGAATTATTAAAGTATGAATTATTAAAGTGAATTATTAAAGTATGAATTATTAAAGTGAATTATTAAAGTAAATTATTAAAGTATGAATTATTAAAATGAATTATTAAAGTATGAATTATTAAAGTTAAAGTAAAGTAAAAGTAAAGTAAAGGTAAAGTTAAAGTTAAAGTATAGTAAAAATATAAAACTATGTACGTATAATACGCGTATAAATATATATAATATTAATTTAAATCGTTATATATATTTGATAAAATAAAATATAAATATCGTTATTTTATCATACTAGTTAAGTAATGAGTGGTCAAAAAGAATAGATTTCTTAAATCACAGTGGACCTCATAACATAGGCAGTAATCATATCATAATGTATCTGATAATTCAATCATTTGATATTATCTCTTAATTCTGTCAATAAATATATCGAAACAAATACGTTCATGTAAAGTATCATATATCTAATACTTTGTTAATGTTTTCAGTTAATATTATATATTATATATACATATCTATATACACATAATTGTTCGTGAATCGTCGAACACGGTCAAAGGATAATTGATTACATGAATGTAGTTCCAAACTTTTTGAGATTCAACATTACAAATTCTGTTTATCGTGTCGGAAACATATAAAGGTTAAGTTTAAATTTGGTCGGAAATTTTCGGGTCGTCACAACGATGGACCAAGGAATGGAATCTCGAACATCAAGAAGGTTAGAAGGGCATTCGTTCAATTTATGGACGATATCGATGATCTTCAAAAAACGCGAATGTCAGCTTTTGAGTGAATTCGAAAGATTCTCGCTTCATCCCGATGATTTTCTTTGGACGATCAAAAAATCCATGAACGTCTCTTTCATGAAACGTCACTTTTTGCGTTTAGTTGTAGGCTCGTCATAATTATTGTAATCTCTTATTTTACGAATAACATTTTCGTGTAATAAATTTAATATTATAATTCTAGTTATTTTATAATTTAAATATAATATATAAACTTAAAATGAAATGGGCCGGATTAAATAACCAAAGCCCAACCGGGAACCCCAAGTCAGCCAGAAAAAACAGCTGGCCAGTTTATGGCAGTCCATGGACGGCCTGCCATGAGACTGGTGTGACAACCCGGAAATTTCTAACCAAATTTAAACTTTAATCTTTATATATTACCAACACGATAAGCAAAGTTTGTAAGTTGAAACTCAAGAATTTTAAACTGTGTTCATACATTCATTTAACCTCGACCACATTCCAAAGATTTACGAACCATTATAGGAGCAGATATGATTATATATGTATATATGTATATATTATAACTTGAAAACAGTAACAAAGTATTAGACGTATAATACTTTACATAAACATATTTGTTTTGAAATATACATTCAAATAGTCATCAATGGGATTAGAAGATGTTATCAAATGATTGACTTAACAGATACATTGAATTAGGATTACGAGTCTCTGTTAAGAGGTCCACTTTGATTTTGAAAACCTTTCCTTTTTAACGATATCCGGAATATTTGATAAAAGTGATTTACAAAAGTGTCATTAACGTGAGTTAGTCAAAAGTTAGTAATCATTTCCGTTTAAATTTCAAAAATATACTTTACTTGATTAACTCATGTCCCTAGATAAAGCAACCCTTTAGTTTTCACAATAAAAACATTATTTGGCAAAATAACTAATATTATTTAAAAATGAGTTAAAACGAACTTTGAAATCTATTTGGTTTTGAAAGGCTAAATATTATATCATTAGTTAAAATATTTCAAATAAAATTATTAGGTACAAATTTACAATTTTAAATAAATAAATAAATAAATATATATATATATATATATATATATATATATATATATATATATATATATATATATATATATATATATATAATTTAGTCATAAAACGTCCCAATTTAAAATAATATATCTTGGTAAACAACGAGTCACTGATTTATAGAAGCAAATGACCACGACGCTCAAATTGTATAAGATACATTTTCATAAAGTAATTTATTGATGAATAAATCAAATTATTATTAAGGGTATGTAAAGACCCGTCCTAATCCATCCGGACGAAGTCCATATCGATTATAAACGATTCACAACAGGTGGTTACATCGCGAGGTACTTGACCTGTATATGATACATCTTACAAACATTGTATTCGATTTTAAAAGACAATCTTTATTTACAACGAAAGTTGACGACATGCATACCATTTCATAATATATCTAACTATAATTGACTTAATAATAATCTTGATGAAATCAACGACTAGAATGCAACGTTTTTTGAAATATGTCATGAATGACTCTAAGTAATATCTTTAAAATGAGCAATTGCACAGCGGAAGATTTCTTTCGTACCTGAGAATAAACATGCTTTTAAGTGTCAACCAAAAGGTTGGTGAGTTCATTAGTTTAACATAAATAATCATTTCCATCATTTTAATAGACCACAAGATTTCATATTCTCATTTCTCATAAATATACGTCCCATGCATAGAGACAAAAATCATTCATATGGATTGAACACCTGGTAACCGACATTCACAATATGCATATAAGAATATCCGCATCATTCCGGGATCCTTCTTCGGACATGATATAAATTTCGAAGTATTAAAGCATCCGGTACTTTAGATGGGTCTTGTTGGGCCCGATAGATCTATCTTTAGAGTTCGCGTCAATTAGGGTGTCTGTTCCCTAATTCTTAGATTACCAGACTTAATAAAAAGGGGCATATTCGGTTTCGATAATTCAACCATAGAATGTAGTTTCACGTACTTGTGTCTATTTCGTAAAACAGTTATAAAAACAACGCATGTATTCTCAGTCCCAAAAATATATATTGCAAAAGCATTTAAAAAGGGATTAATGAAACTCACGCTTATAAATATTGTAAAATAGTTAATAAAGCATTTGCATGTATTCTCAGCCCAAAAATGTAATGAGTAAAAAGGGAGCAAATGAACTCACCTAATGTATTTTGTAGTAAAAATACATATGACTATATTGAACAACTGAACAATGCAGGGTTGGCCTCGGATTCACGAACCTATATCATTTATATATATTAAGACATATATTCGTAATCGAACAATTTTACATATATTATTATTAATAATATACTTGTTATATTTTATGTTATTTTAGATAAATTTAAGATATTTAATTTTATATATTTTATATATCTAAATTTATCATTATTTATAACATGTTAATAATAAAAATTTATATTAGGTTTTTATATGGTAACAATACATAGTTATATATTAATTGATGTATTTTATATATAACTTAGTTAATGTCATTTTTTTAATAATAAAAGTATATTGATATATAATACATTAATATTATTGTAATGTATCTTCTTATATATATATATATATATATATATATATATATATATATATATATATATATATATATATATATATATATGTATGTGTATATATATATATATATATATATATATATATATATTAGTACTGATAATGATAAGGTTGATAATAATAATGTTAGTACTAATAGTAATAATAATAATAATGTTAAAGGTTAATTTTAATAATAATAAAGAGAATAACACTACTAATAGTGTTAAATTTTAATAAAAATGATATTTTTATAAAAACTTTGCTAATTTTAGTTATAATGATACTTATATTAATCATAACAATAATAATGGTAATAATAATTATAGGTATGATAATAATAATGTTAATACTAATACTAAAATGATAATAACAATATCATATTAGTGATAATAATAATTATAGCTTTAATATTAGTATTTATAATATTTATCATGTCAACAATAATAATAATAATATCAATAATAATAATAATAATAACAATGAACAATAATAGTTATAATAATTACAATAAACTATAATAATAATAATAATAATAATAATAATAATAATAATAATAATAATAATAATAATAATAATAATAATAATAATAATAATAATAATAATGATAGTAAACATAAACATAAACATAATAATAATAAAAATGATAATAATAATAATTCTTAATAAAATGGAAGACTACCTTAAGGAGGAAGGCTTTTAAAAAGAAAATGCTCCATCTAGGAATCGAACCCGAGACCATTTGATAACCAACAAAACACCCTAACCATCGACCCATCTGTTTTTATCTGTTTTACATCCTCGTTTAAAACTTTTAACCACTGTATTCATATCTCTTTCTTCTTCTTCTAATTTACCCAAACCAATCGATCAGTGTTATATTTAATAACAACAACTAATTAAAATTTGATTTAAAACGAGAACCGAAACATAATTTAGCTGTCACGGTTGCTTGAAAAATAAAATAAGAAAATGCTAAAAAAACAAAAACTAAAACAGTAGCTCGCTGTGTCGACCAGAACTCAGATTACGATTTTTGATTTTAAAAGCGTTTCAGATAAAAATTACTGAATGAATTACGTGTTAAATCTTTTCTATAAACTTTTTAAATCATTAATTGACCCAGAAACATCAAAATCTATTCGAATTTCATGAAGAACGCTGCAGTTGACTTTTTAAGTTGTAACTTTGACTCGTAAATTAGAGTTTGATATGAGGAATTGGAAACTAAAATTTTGCAGAAAGATTTAGTTCACGATTACTAACAAAACAGCATTGTTACATTTTGAAATTGAATTCGAATTTATGCTATTGCTAATCACAGTTATGAACACCAAGAACTTGAAATCAAATTGTAAATTTTAGAACGTTTTAGATAATCATTACAACATAAATTATATTTCAAATCATCCTTAGGAACTTTCCAAAGCCTCAATTGATCCTGAAACATTACAACAACTGCGAATTTCTTTATGAACACATTGTTTGAATTTTTTGAAAATTTACTTTGACTTGAAAATTTGTCTTCAATTTGATGAATTGGAACAAAAGCTTTTGCTGATTGTTTGTTTAAATAAATCCTAACAAGACCTCACTAATAGATTTTGGAAATTAATACGAAATAAAGATTTGACTTGGAAGGAGGAAGAACAGGGGACGACCTATCTGTATATATTTTGAATTCTCTTTGCAATGAATAAAAGGTTGTATTAGTAAATGAATGGGTTAAGGCTTCTCTTATAATTGATTAGGATTGTGTTGTGGTCATCAATGGTCGACCGGAATATTTTACAAGGACAGGAAATATTTAAAAAAAATATAAAAGCTGAATATGATATGTAACAATTTTTGTTTTGGTTCTGTAATTGATTCCATTCTTGTGATCAGATAAGTGGCAAGAAACCAAAATTAGCTACAGACTGAAAGTAACATCAAACTGAATTCGTACGATAAATTCTTGATTTATAACTTATATAATAAATATTAATAATTAATAATATATTAGTAATAATAATAATTTTATTAATAATAATAATACATAATAATAAATATAATTTATAATAAATTTTTAATGATAATAACAATAATATTATCTAATAATAATACTAATATTAATCATACTAACTAAATTTATATTTTATTACTAATTACAATAATGATATTAAGAGTGATAGTAATAATAATATAACAAATCAATTGCATTTAATATTAATAATACTGATATTAATATTATTATTTGTATTTATTTTAAGAACAATAATAAAGGTAGTAACACTAATATAACAACTATACTATTAACTTGCATTATATATTATTAGTTATGTAATATCATATAGTATGTTATATAAATTTTATTGAATACCTAATAATCATAGATTATATATATAATAACATGCATATAATTATACATGGAAATTCATATTTATTTTATATATGAATTCATTTTAAATTATACTTAATTATTTATCTTATTTTACAAATGTTTAAATTATGTTTTATAATTTCAAATTATTATATATACATACATTTATATACATATATTATAACATACATATAATATTAATTGTGTACAGGATTCATGTATATATATTTATGTATATTTATTTTTAGTAATATTTTATTTATTTTGTATATTACTCTACATATTTAATTCAAATGATTAATGGTATTATATTCATTTAATTAAATATATACACTTATGTGAATCATCGAGCATGGTCAAAGGGTAACTGAATTAATGTAAACAGTTCAAAAATTTTTAAGACTTCATTATTACAGACTTTGCTTATCGTGTCAGAAACATATTAGAATTAAGTTTAAATTTGGTCGGAAATTTCCGGGTCGTCACAGTACCTACCCGTTAAAGAAATTTCGTCCCGAAATTTGAGTGAGGTGGTCATGGCTAGCAATAAAAATGTTTTCATGACTCATATGAGTTGATAAATAGAGTTTTATCATTATTAGATATTATAGCTGAAACGATTCAATTATGTGAAGCGTACGAGTGAAGCTGTCACAAATAATGAAATGAGAAATAAAGATTCATCTTGACCTTTGATGTAGTCACTGTTGAATTCCGGAATTCAAGGGATTTAAAGAAATTCTATGAAATCAATAAGATCTGATTCTTCGGTAAATGAGGAAATTAGGATCTCTTTAATTAAATACGGTAATCTGCCTCGATTACTCGGTCTGATATTTTCACTATAAATGAACTCTTTCCGTTCCATTATTCTCATTACTCCTATACTTTCTTCATTAATTCATACTTTCCAAGATTAGGGAAATGCTCAATCTAGTTCTAATCCTTGATATTTTCCTGATTATCGTATCAATCATTCTTCTTTTTCAACTACCACCAGAGGAATCTGTTTACTTCTACTATGCTCTAGTGATTATTGTATTTATAATCCTCCCGTGTCTTTATATTGCTATACGCACTGATATCCATGGTTTGTAATTTTGGTGTTGTTGTTGGGCTTTGTATTTTTCCTTATATATCGGAGTTTCATGCTCTTGCCTTCTTTTCCCGACCTTAAGTCAAGCGAATAATGGTTCAGAATTCGTAAGTACGGAATTTAGGATAAACATCATGTTCCAAGTAAGAAAGAATGTTTTAGCACGATTTGATTTGTCAAATTACCAGGATTACTGAGAATAGAATTATCAAGAATATACTTTCTTGATATGTTCAGAAGTTAAGCAGAATGAAAGAGTTATGTAACATGGCACATGATGACATTATAATCTGTGAATCATCACATCCCATTAGAGACTCAGCATGACTTACTGTAATATAATCATGTTGATCAAGTGTCATTATATTATATTAACTCATGCTTCAGTTCCCAACATTACTTCAATAACATTCATATATTAAGCTCGAAAGTTTACAGAATATAGAAACTAACAGTTTCTATATGATGTAACACTGATAGTACGAAGAGATTAATGATTTCAGATAAGATTAGTTATGAAAATATATTCAGAAATATCGAGGATATTTATAATGAAAGATACGATAATATCTCAGAATATTTAAGATCAGAGGATGATAGAAACTATTGTCCGCAAGGGTTTAGAGTAAGGAGCAAGATATTCGCTAAAGACCTTAGCAGGCATTGAATCATTTAGATTCTTTGAAGTCAAACTTATTCTTTGTGATTTGTCCATGGCTTCCTTCATAGTCTCGCATAATCTGTTTTCGGTACTAAATTTTCTATTGAATGTTTCCAATACTCCATTCTTTATCATCAAACTTTCGACGGTTAAGGTCGTGTACAGTTTTTGCCGCTGTATTCAGCTTTTTTTTTTCTTCAGAATTTGTGGTATTGATTTGTAGACTGGGTGCTTTTCGGAATTTCAGAATGGAAGATCATAATTCTAAGAGATAAATGTTATATATGTTTACATATAACTGTTGATGTAGACATGCTGCGAGATTTCAAAGTACTGATTGCTGATTCTTGATAATTGGTATGGCAATTGTCGTTACAAGATGCGGATGAGTATATGATAGGGTTTCAATGAATAAATATAATGATTTATCAGAGAGATTTAAGCCAAGAAGCAATGAGGTTGCTGGTACGTCTACTGGTTATATGGTGGAATATAAAAGGTTTCTCGGCAACAATAAAAGAGCACACATATATATCAAAGTGTTAATAAGGCTGTTTAGAACGAAAATTCGAAGTTGACTTGCTGGAGCTGTGACAAAATTTTCTACTTTGAAAGGAATTACCAAGTTATTTTGGGTAATAATAACACTAAAGGAATTAGCACAGATACGTGTTAAATGTTTACTCAGGTTCTGAGTGTTTTCAGGTGCATAACTATATGCATCAATCTTTTCTTCCGTAGATGAAGTGCGGTTGGTTCATCCTCTCGATTGAGGTGTTTTCAAGAATCATGAAAGTTTGAACACAGATTGTAATCGTCGAGATAAAAATGAGGTTTAAGATGAAATCAAGTGGCAAACTTGAAGAATTGTTTAGTTTCATATGTTATAATCAATATTTTAATTCATTTTAATTGTCCAATGTTAGTAGTCCTCAGTTGATACTCCACAGTTAGCAATTCAATAATTCATATATAGTTTAATATATAATATTCGAATTAATTAATAGGTATCGTGACCCGTGTACATGTCTCAGACTCGATCATAACTCAAATTATATATATTATTATAGAATCAACCTCAACCCTGTATAGAGAACTCGATCATTACTGCATATAGAGTGTCTATGGTTATTCCAAATAATATATATAAATGTGTCGATATGATATGTCAAAACTTTGTATACGTGTCCCGATATTTAAAGTGCATAACATAAATAACAGAATTTAAATGACGATAAATAAAGTGCATAAAGTAAATAACAGAAATTAAATGACGATAAATTGCTTTTCAAAAAAAAAAAAAAAAAAATATGACGATAAATAAAATTGCTAGAATTAAAATTGTGATAATGAAATTGCGATGAATAAATTGCGATAATTAAAATGTAATAGAGAATTAACAGTTAGCTAGGAACAGTTAGCTAGGAACAGTTAGCGTGGATTCTTAACAAAATTTTTCATAGTTAATTTGTTTGTTTCTAATAAATTTTAGTTTGTCAAATGTTTTCTTCATTATGCCACTTGTTGGATTCTGATAGATCAAAATCCAAATATGAAATTGAATGAAATTGGTTATTCTGCAGTAAACGGATACGTATATCTATGGATGTAAGTAGGATAGTAAATGACTGTTGAATCAGATTGAAAGAATGTACAGTATAACATGTTAATATGAAAACTAAATATTTCCTCGGGTATTACCTACCCGTTAAAATATTTTCACCATTAACAGTTTGTACGAAAGAATTTTTAATTATAATCTTTATGAAAATATATATACATATATATTTTCTTTAGATATAATCATGGATTTAATGAGTTAATGTGACATTAATCTCATTTGATTTTAACGTTAGAATTAGAATACATAATCTCTAAAACATTAGGGATTACATAATCATCATGAAGAACGAAAATGTAGAACGTCATGTAGAACGATGATTATACTTGAGGTACAAAATGAGATATTGAAGCATGTGATGTTGAAGCTTGGGTTGTTGGTGGTACTGGTATTGATATTGGTGATACTGTTGGTGTCGGTGATGTTGTTGAAGCTGGTACGTTTTGCACCATATTTTTCAAGGCTACAACTCGGGCGCGAAACTCATTGACTTCTTCCATTATTCCGAGCTGATTGTCGGTCGAAACTAGTGGATGAATAAGGTTTAGAATTCGAGATAGTATATGATCATGACGAGATACTTTGAAAATGAGAGAAAATGGTGTCTCAAACAAGTTCGCCGGTAAGCGCTTCAGGTTTATTGTCAAGAGGTGAATTTGGTTGGTGGAAGAGATTGCCTTCTTCGCGTCTCCATTGATTAAGTCGACTACGAACCCATCTCCAATTCATCTAGAATAATTGATGGCTAATTGGTTGACTAATTCTGGTTACACTGCTTTCGGAGCTCGAGTGGAAATCCATATCGGAATAGCTGTCGGAATAACTATCGGAATAGCTATCAAAATCTGAGAGATTCGAACTAGTTGAGGGACTCATCTCGTACGATTAAATGAATTATTTTCGATAAGAATTAGATTATAGGATGTAGATTAGTACCCTGCAATACATAATTTACATATGCATATATAATACTAAAATCTCATAAGCTACGGAGGAACCTACGGAAGCTGTCAGGCAAAGGTAACAATAGTAGATACGTTAAGATATGAATTTATCTATACACTATCTATGCAATAGAGGCATTAAGACGTGTCTTAGACTTTAAGGATGATAAGAAAATAATTTTCGACACGAATGATAAGCAAAACTTTTGACATGCAGACACGGTCGAAGTCCAGACTCACTAATGCATCCTAATGACTTATCAGTTAAACACACTAATGCAGACCTGGTTCGCTAAGACCATCGCTCTGATACCAACTATAAAGACCCGTCCTAATCCATCCGGACGAAGTGCATATCGATTATAAACGATTCACAACAGTTGGTTACATCGCGAGGTACTTGACCTCTATATGATATATCTTACAAACATTGCATTCGATTTTAAAAGATAATCTTTCTTTACAACGAAAGTTGATGACATGCATACCATTTCATAATATATCTAACTATAATTGACTTAATAATAATCTTGATGAACTCAACGACTCGAATGCAACGTTTTTTGAAATATGTTATGAATAACTCCAAGTAATATCTTTAAAATGAGCAATTGCACAACGAAAGATTTTTTTCGTACCTGAGAATAAACATGCTTTAAAGTGTCAACCAAAAGGTTGGTGAGTTCATTAGTTTAACATAAATAATCATTTCCATCATTTTAATAGACCACAAGATTTCATATTTCCATTTCTCATAAATATACGTCCCATGCATAGAGACAAAAATCATTCATATAGATTGAACACCTGGTAACCGACATTCACAATATGCATATAAGAATATCCCCATCATTCCGGGATCCTCCTTCGGACATGATATAAATTTCAAAGTACTAAAGCATCTGGTACTTTGGATGGGGCTTATTGGGCCCGATAGATCTATCTTTAGAGTTCGCGTCAATTAGGGT
Organism: Rutidosis leptorrhynchoides; assembly: GCF_046630445.1. NCBI lineage: Eukaryota > Viridiplantae > Streptophyta > Magnoliopsida > Asterales > Asteraceae > Rutidosis > Rutidosis leptorrhynchoides. The sequence continues at coordinate 237,051,128 of NC_092339.1, forward strand.
GTCTGTTCCCTAATTCTTAGATTACCAGACTTAATAAAAAGGGGCATATTCGATTTCGATAATTCAACCATAGAATGTAGTTTCACGTACTTGTGTCTATTTCGTAAAACAGTTATAAAAATAGCGCATGTATTCTCAGTCCCAAAAATATATATTACAAAAGCATTTAAAAAGGGATTAATGAAACCCACGCATATAAATATTGTAAAATAGTTAATAAAGCATTTGCATGTATTCTCGGCCCAAAAATGTAATGAGTAATGTGACAACCCGGAAATTTCCAACCAAATTTAAGCTTTAATCTTTATATGTTTCCGACATGATAAGTAATATTTGTTAAGTTAAATTTCAAGAGTTTTAAACTATGTTCATACATTCATTCAACCTCGACCAAGTTCCAACGATTCACGAACCATTAAACGAATATGATTATATATGTATATGTGTATATATATTATAACTTGAAACGTAAACAAAATATTAGATTAAATACTTTATATGATTGTATCTGTTTCAAAATGTTTATCAACGGAATTAGAAGATAAGATCAAATGATTGAATTATCAGATATATTGAATTATGATTACAAGTCTCTGTTGAAAGGCCCACGTTAATTTGAGAAATCTTTCCGTTTTAACAATATTTGGAAAATAGTAAAGTGATTTATAAATAAGAACAAATTATCAATCATTGAGAACTAGACAAAGGATAGTGGAAGATTGAATCTCATAAAGACTCGATTGATCTATTTAGTTTCAAACATACCAAAACGTTTTCAGTTTAAAAAGAACTTTATTATTAAAACGTATATAACTTTTATAAATATCTAGAACCACTTTTGACAACTCATTACTTAACTAGTATGATAAAGATAACGATATTTTATTTTATTTTATTCAATATATATAACGATTTAAATTAATATTATATATATTTATACGCGTATTATACGTACATAGTTTTATACTTTTACTATACTTAAACTTTACCTTTACTTTATTTTTACTTTACTTTAACTTTAATAATTCACTTTAATAATTCATACTTTAATAATTCACTTTAATAATTCATACTTTAATAATTCACTTAAATAATTCATACTTTAATAATTCACTTTAATAATTCATACTTTAATAATTCACTTTAATAATTCAAAAATCTATTATAAATAGAATTCAATAGATTTCATTATTTCATAGAAACTTGAAAATATTTTTCTCTAAACTCTCTCAATCGATTTACATATATATATTTACTCCGTATTATTTCAAGATATTATTAGTATACATAAAATATTACGACGGAGTGCTGTCCGAGTGATTTCGAAATTGCTTTTCGAGTGGGATAGGATTAAGGAAATTATGGGTTATAGCTATGGAGGTGATTGAGTATGGTTCATGGGTATGCTCGTGAGTTCAATATAGTGTTTATCATTTCCGTTGCGTCTACGTACCTTTCCTGCAATATTGAATCTCAATATTGATACGTGAGTACTCATAATTTAACTTTTACATACTAATAGTGTATCCCTGACTAGTGCTCGAGTATTTAGGATTATGCATGCTTGTACTTTTAATATTGCCCTTAGACAGGTTAGGTTGAATCTTGAATTAGTTACACTTGCGGTTTAGATAAGTTATAAGATATGCATGTCCTTGGAAAGCTAGCGAAAAATTAAGAACTTTTCATTTAGATATCGAATGGTTTCGATGAACGGATTAGAAGTTATAATCAATTGAATTTTCGATATTTTTATTAAAAATGATTATTATTATCGTCGTTTTTATCGTCGTTCTAGTTTTATCTTATTATTATCATTATTATTATTATTATCTTTATCAATAAAAGGGATTTACCATCAAAAATGTTATTTTTTTTATTATCACTATCGTTATTATCGTTAAAGTTATAATTAGTATTATTATTATTATCCAATTATTATTATTATTATTATATTATTGGTATTATTATTATTATTATCATTATTAATATATATAGCATTATTTAAAAATGGTTATTGTTATTGTTATTATTATTATTACTATATTATCATTAAGATAATTATTAGTATTATCGTTAATAATGTTATAGTAACTATCATTATTAATATTAGTGTAATTAAAACAAATATCTGTAACACCTAATTATTTTGATTACTATTATTATCATTATTATGAACACGATATAAAAGACGATTAAAAACTATTAAACGAAACGATTAGGAAATAATGGGTAAGAGTATCATGATGAAATTAAAATATTATAAGATATTGATTTAGATAAAATTATCGTTCTTATTATTTTTATCATTACTATTATTATTAAAAGTATCGTTAGTATTAAAACTATCATTTTAACAAAAATTATTATTTTAATAGAAATGTCATTGTTACTATAAAATATCATTATTATTATTATTATTATTTTAAATAGAATTATTATTTTAAAAAATAATATTAAAAATTATTGTAAATATTAAAGTTATCATAATTAGAATTATCGTTTTATTATAATGTCATCTTAGTAATTATAAATATTGATATTTTTGTAATAATAATTATTATTACAAAACAATACAACTTTTACTTACTAACATTATAGATATTATTTTATCAAATAAATATGTGATACAAACATATTTTACTACGTGTAATAACTTACTTTAATAATACCTATCATATTATCTTTATGATATTAAATGAACCCTATAAATTTTATTACTTAATATATATAAAAGTATATTTTATTAAATAAATTTAATATAAAATTTTATTTATTAATAAATAAATTATATTATTTACTCTAATAAATCTTTTAAAAATATTTAAAAATATAAAACGACAATATTTAAACTATATATTAATCATGTATAGATTTTTGGAAATTATTTTGAGTCAAATTTACTTTTGTTGACTTTTACATATTAGTCTCGAGCATTAGGATTGTGGTACACTATGACTTGACCTAATTTGTTAGACAAATATTGACCAACACATAAATATATATAATTAATTTAGGTTCGTGAATCCGAGGCCAACCTTACACTTGTTCAATGATGTTATATGTATTTTACTACGAAATATAGTATGGTGAGTTTCATTTGCCTTTTTACCCTTTATATTTTTGCGTCTGAGAATACATGCGCTTTTATAAATGTTTGACGAAATAGACACAAGTAATTGAAACTACATTCTATGGTTGAATTATCGAAATCGAATATGCCCCTTTTTATTAAAGTCTGGTAATCTAAGAATTAGAGAACAGACACCCTAATTGACGTGAATCCTAAAGATAGATCTATTGGGCCTAACAAACCCCATCCAAAGTACCGGAAGCTTTAGTACTTCGAAATTTATATCATGTACGAAGGAGGATCCCGGAATGATAGGGGATATTCTTATATGTATCTAGTTAATGTCGGTTACCTGGTGTTCACCATATGAATGATTATTTTTGTCTCTATGCATGGGACGTATATTTATGAGAACTGGAAATGAAATTCTGGTGGTCTATTAAAATGATGAAAATAAATGATTATGATAAACTAATGAACTCACCAACCTTTTGGTTGACACTTTAAACCATGTTTATTCTCAGGTGTTAAAGAAATCTTCCGTTGTGAATTTGCTCATTTTAAAGATATTACTTGGAGTCTTTCATAGCATATTTCGAAGAACGTTGCATTCGAGTCATTGAGTTCATCAAAGATTATTATTAAATCAATTTATAGTTGGATAGTGGATATTATGAAATGGTATGCATGCCTGTCAATTTTCGATGTAAAGAAAGATTGTCTTTTAAAAACGAATGCAATGTTTGTAAAATGTATCATATAGAGGTCAAATACCTCGCAATGTAATCAACTATTGTGAATCGTTTATAATGTATATGAACGGGTCCTTTTAGTTGGTATCAGAGCGGTGGTCTTAGCGAACCAGGTCTGCATTAGTGTGTCTAACTGATAAGTCGATATGATGCATTAGTGAGTCTGGACTTCGACCGTGTCTGCATGTCAAAAGTTTTGCTTATCATTTTGTGTCGAAAATTAACTACTTATCATCCTCAGAAAATTACCTACTTATCATTTTTAGTCTAAGACACGTCTCGCTGCATTGATTGCATAAATAGTGTATAGACAAAAATTCATATCTTAGCATATCTGCAAAATCATATCTTATCGTATCTGTTACTTTAAACTTTGCCTGACATATCCCACAAAGTCCTCCGTAATCTACGAAATCTTTTGATATATATATATATATATATATATATATATATATATATATATATATATATATATATATATATATATATATATATATATATATATATATATATATATATATATATATTCTATGTAATTAGAATACCATCCGTTAGCCAAAATCATTTCATATCAAAAAAAAAAAAAATCCTTTATCCAATCGTACGAAATGGAATTCGTCATCAGTTCAAGTCACTCAGATTCCGAAATGGAATCTCATTCAAGCTCCGAAAGCAGTGTGACCGGAATAGATCAACCAATCAGTCATCACCTATTCTGGATGAATTGGGGATGGGTTCGTAGCCTCCTCAATCATTGGAGACAAGAAGAAGGTGATCCCTTCCATCCACCACATTGCCCTCTTGACGAAGAACCTGAAGCACTTACCGACGAACCTGTCTGAAACACCATTTTCTCGTTCATTTCCAGAGTATCTCGTCACGATTATATATTACATCAAATTTTAGATTTTATTTATCCACTCGTCCGAACCGACAATCACCCCGGTGTAATAGAAGAAGTCAACGAGATTCGCGCTCGGGTAGTGGCTTTGGAGAATATGGTACAGAGATTACAAACACCAGCAGCAGCATCAGCAGCATAACCAGTACCACCATCATCAACGCCAACAGTACCATTACCACCTCCAACCACAACCGCGTCGTAAACCTCAACTTCCAATCTGTCCCACGAGCATCAACGTCATACGCACCATAGATACCAAGGAGTACCAACAACAATAACTGATGAAGTATTAATTCATAACTTCATTGGAGAAACATTCCGCGGCGCTTATGTAATCTCTAAAGTCTTAGAGATTATCTAATCTAGCCCTAACTATAAATCAGTTAAGCAAACTAAAATGATAGAAGGAAGAGTAGAAACTCTGACAAAAATGGTGTGTGATTAACAAACTAAACTTGCTTTACCAACAGCATCAAAAGTATCGTCAGCGTTACCAGCATCGTCAGTACAGTCAACATCCAAATCAACAACACCGATAACATCACAAACTCCGTCAGTTCAAGAATCACTGTGGACATCATTATGAATCAATAATGTGTATATTGTATCAACGAGTTATGAAGAATTAACTCATTTCCTCTGAAGAAATTATATATATATATATATATATATATATATATATATATATATATATATATATATATATTGAAATAAATCTTTCCGTGCTAAGCTATTGTGTGTGAATCTTAACTACTCGGTTAATTCATATTACAAATATGCAATAATGTACGTCCTTCGGCCGCAACTTAACCAGCGTTAACTACAATCTCTGTCGCAATTCAACAATTTCCAATTCATAATAAATCAAGTATACATTTGATTTTACACTTTCATCATCGATGTACCCGAAACTTTTCAGATAACATCATTCGTACTTTGCGAAATTCACAAGAATTCCACTAACCGAACATCATACATCAACAAATAACGAAGTATTGATTCATAATTTCAATGTCATTAAAGAAATACTGCGTAAAAGTTATGTACTTTTTAAAGCCTTTAGGGATTATTCAATTCTAGTTTCAACCGTAAATCAAATGAGTTTAATTTAACATTAACTCATTAAATCTATGTTACATCTGAAGAAAATATACATATATATATTTTCATAAAGACTGTAATAAAATTCTTTTGTACAAAATATTAATTGTGAATTTTTTTTAACGGGTAGGTAATACCCGAGAGATATATAAATTCACAATTAATATGTTACATTCTTCGAATCTGATTCAGCAAATCATCCATTATACTCCCTGCTTTCACAACAATATACATTCTTTTATAGAAATCAAAACAACCATACTCATTCAAAATTTAATTACATATTCTGATTTTGAAATCTCAAAATTCAACTCGAGATATGACCAAAATCATCACTCTTAGATCCTTACATCTTTCACAAACTATATTTTGACTTCAAAACTGTGTTAGAACATCAAATGTATGTTAACGATTACAATCTGTGTTCAAACCCTTCGAAAATTTCTAAAGACACTTCGAATGATGAGCAATTGAGATGATGATCCAACCACATGTTACCCACAGTTATGTACCCGAAAAACTCTTGAAACCAAAGTAAAAGTTTAAACAACGTATCCGTGTCAGATTCTTTGGCATTTATTAGCAAAAATAACTTTGCGACTCCTATTCAAAGTAGCCAGTTTTGTCACAGCTCCAGCAAGTCAACTTCGACTTTTCAGTCAGACTAACCTTATTATAACCTCGAGATATACACCATCGTTACCAGGGAACCTTTTACATTCCACCACATTATTAGCAGATGTACCAACAACTTCATTACCCTTTGACTTTAGCCTCTCCAAAAAGTCATTATAATTATTTATTGAAACCCCATCATTTACTCATTCACATTTTATAATGAGAGTTGCCATACGAATCATTGGGAATTAGCAATCAGTATTTTGAAATCTCGCAGCATGTCTACGCCAACAGTTATATGTGTATATATAACGTCTATCTTCTGGACTTAATTTGAATGTGAAGTTTCTGAAAAGCACTCCGAACTACGAATTGGTTCTCCAAAAATGGAAAAAATGCTGATGAAGCAGCAAAAACTATAAACGACTTTAAACGGTAAAAGCTGGATTATAATCATGAAGTGTGCTGGCAAAGCGCAGAAAAATATAAGTTTTGGAACTGGAAAACGGATTGAGCAAAGTAGGAAGGAGGCTGTGGACAAATTACAAAGACTGAACCTGACTTCAAAGGATCCAAATGATTCAGTACCTGCTAAAGTCATTAACGAATACCTTGCTCCTGACTCTAAACCCCTGCGGACAATATTCTTCATCATCCTATGATATTAGAAATTCTAAAATATCATCATATCTTTCATTATAAATATCCTCCATATTTCTGAAGATATTTTCTTAATTTTTCTTATTTGAAATCATTTACCTCTTCGTGCTATCTGTATTACATCATAAAAGAAACTATTTTAGTTTCTAAATTCTGAAACATTCAAGTTTAAAATAGGAATATTTTGAAGTAGTGTTGGGAACTGAAGCATGAATTAGTATAATATAATAACACTTGATCAACGTGATTATATTACAGTAATTCATGCTGAATTTCTAAATCGAACGTGATGATTCACAGATCATAACATCATCATATGCCATGTTATATGACTCTTGTATTCTATTTAACCTCTAAAATATCAAGAAAATATTTCTTGATGATTCGGCCTTTTCCAAGGTATTCTAGTAATTTGACAAGTCAAGATCGTGCCATCACAATTTCCTTCCTAGAACATTAACAATGTTCATTCCGAAATTCATATCTGTGAATTCTGGACCATTACAAGCGGTGCTTAATCACAAGAAGAAGAAACGAAAGGACAAAACTTCTAAATAGAAATTGGGGTATAAATTGCAGCTAATAAAAGAGAGAAAGCCAACTCGTACGTGTGATGAATGAATCGTATGGGTGAGTTAACAGCATGGGTATATAAAGTCTTATGTTCTTCATTTTAGGTTAAGCCTCTTATTTGTTACACACACTCAGATCTAGTGAGCTCCTCCGATTCTCTCTCAGTCCAAATCACCCAGGTGGTGAATAATAGCTCTAGGTGTTGATCTAATCACACTTGATTTAGTTGTGGTTTGACTAAATTAATCAAAAAAAAAAACTTAACCTATTCACTAGAGGGTTTGATTCACTTATTCAACCATTGTGTGAGTTAAATCTGTTGATTTCTAAGTTCCTAGTCATGTTTCATCACCTTCTATTCTTTCCCCCTCAACTCATATTTTAAAGTATTCATCAATATGCTCCATCCAGTTCTGATTCTCGATATACTTCTAACTTTCATATCGATCATTCTTCTTTTTCATCTACCGCCGGAAGAATCTATTTACTTCTACTATACTCTTGGGTTTATAGTGTTTCTAGTTCTCCCGTGTCTTTATATTGCTATATGCATCGATATATATGGTTTATAATTTCTGGTTTATCATTGGGCTTTATATGTTCCCTTATATTTCAAAGTCTTTGCTTCTATCTTCTATAATCATTATCATTCACAGTTAATGCTCTCTTTTAATGCATTAACTGTGAATGATAATGATTATAGAAGAAAGAAGCATAGACTTTGAAATATAAGGGAACATATAAAGCCCAAAGATAAACCAGAAATTATAAACCATATATATCGATGCATATAGCAATATAAAGACACGGGAGAACTAGAAAAACTATAAACCCAGGAGTATAGTAGAAGTAAATAGATTCTTCCGGCGGTAGATGAAAAAGAAGAATGACCGATATGAAAGTTAGAAGTATATCGAGAATCAGAACTGGATGGAGCATATTGATGAATACTTTAAAATATGAGTTGAGGGGGAAAGAATAGAAGGTGATGAAACATGACTAGGAACTTAGAAATCAATAGATTTAACTCACACAATGGCGGAATAAGTGAATCAAACCCTCTAGTGAATAGGTTAAGTTTTTTTTTTGTTGATTAATTTAGTCAAACCACAACTAAATCAAGTGTGATTAGATCAACACCTAGAGCTATTATTCACCACCTGGGTGATTTGGATTGAGAGAGAATCGGAGGAGCTCACAAGATCTGAGTGTGTGTAACAAATAAGAGGCTTAACCTAAAATGAAGAACATAAGACTTTATATACCCCTGCTATTGACTCACCCATACGATTCATTCATCACACGTACGAGTTGGCTTTATCAGCCGTACGGGTGATCACTCACTCGTGTCTTCTCATTTAGGTTGTAATTGTGACTTAGCTCAGCATCAACCGTGCGTATGAGCCTATCAGCCGTACTAGTGAGGCTTCACTCATACGTCTGACTAAGTCTAACATAGTCAAACATCTAAATCTCGTTCCTGTAGTTCCTGTAACCACATACAAACACGGATAGGATAATAACGAGCAATCATGGTGGCCTGTAAACTGTTGTACCTGCAATGGACGTGGGTAGATGTCTAGGGACTTGCATAAAATGCATCAACAGAAGGTGTGAGTTGTAAGGAAACGAAGGAGGTGAATTTATAAGAAAATCTCCGATAGAACAATTAAAATGGATGATCGCATTTAAAGCGGATCCTAATTCCCTTGATTACCGGAGAGTCAAATCTTATTAAGAAGATTTTCTTCAAATCCCTTAAAATCTGGGAATCAATCATATCTACGTCAAATGATAAGATGAATCTACACTTACTCATTTCACTCTTCTATGTTAGCTTCATTCGTACTCTTCATATAAATGGATTGTTTATCCAAATTATTCGCTGATGATAAAACTCTAATTTTCAGCCCGTATGCATCATGAAAACATACTTATTATCATTAACGACCTTTCCACGCAAATTTCGGGATGAAATTTCATTAACGGGTAGGTACTGTGACAACCCAGAAATTTCCAACCAAATTTAAACTTTAATCTTTATATGTTTCCGACACGATAAACAATATTTGTTAAGTTAAATTTCAAGAGTTTTAAACTATGTTCATACATTCATTCAACCTCAACCAAGTTCCAACGATTCACGAACCATTAAACGAATATGATTATATATGTATATGTGTATATATATTATAACTTAAAACGTAAACAAAATATTAGATTAAATACTTTATATGATTGTATCTGTTTCAAAATGTTTATCAATGGAATTAGAAGATAAGATCAAATGATTGAATTATCAGATATATTGAATTATGATTACAAGTCTCTGTTGAAAGGCCCACGTTGATTTGAGAAATCTTTCCATTTTAACAATATTTGGAAAATAGTAAAGTGATTTATAAATAAGAACAAATTGTCAATCATTGAGAACTAGACAAAGGATAGTGGAAGATTGAATCTCATAAAAACTCGATTGATCTATTTAGTTTCAAACGTACAAAAACGTTTTCAGTTTAAAAAGAACTTTATTATTAAAACATATATAACTTTTATAAATATCTAGAACCACTTTTGACAACTCATTACTTAACTAGTATGATAAAGATAACGATATTTTATTTTATTTTATTAAATATATATAACAATTTAAATTAATATTATATATATTTATACGCGTATTATACGTATATAGTTTTATACTTTTACTATACTTAAACTTTACCTTTACTTTATTTTTACTTTACTTTAACTTTAATAATTCACTTTAATAATTCATACTTTAATAATTCACTTTAATAATTCATACTTTAATAATTCACTTTAATAATTCATACTTTAATAATTCACTTTAATAATTCATACTTTAATAATTCACTTTAATAATTCAAAAATCTAATATAAATAGAATTCAATAGGTTTCATTATTTCATAGAAACTTGAAAATATTTTTCTCTAAACTCTCTCAATCGATTTACATATATATATATTTACTCCGTATTATTTCAAGAAATTATTAGTATACATAAAATATTACGACGGAGTGCTGTCCGAGTGATTTCGAAATTGTTTTTCGAGTGGGATAAGATTAAGGAAATTATGGGTTATAGCTATGGAGTTGATTGAGTATGGTTCATGGGTATGCTCGTGAGGTCAATATAGTGTTTATCATTTCCGTTGCGTCTACGTACCTTTCCTGCAATATTGAATCTCAATATTGATGAGTACTCATAATTTAACTTTTACATACTAATAGTGTATTCCTGACTAGTGCTCGAGTATTTAGGATTATGCATGCTTGTACTTTTAATATTGCCCTTAGACAGGTTAGGTTGAATCTTGAATTAGTTACACTTGCGGTTGAGATAAGGTATATGATATGCATGTCCTTGGAAAGCTAGCGAAAAATTAAGAACTTTTCATTTAGATATCGAATGGTTTCGATGAACGGATTAGAAGTTATAATCAATTGAATTTTCGATATTTTTATTAAAAATGATTATTATTATCGTCGTTTTTATCGTCGTTCTAGTTTTATCTTATTATTATCATTATTATTATTATTATCTTTATCAATAAAAGGGATTTACCATTAAAAATGTTATTTTTTTATTATTACTATCGTTATTATCGTTAAAGTTATAATTAGTATTATTATTATTATCCAATTATTATTATTATTATTATTGGTATTATTATTATTATTATCATTATTAATATATATCATTATTTAAAAATAGTTATTGTTATTGTTATTATTATTATTACTATATTATCATTAAGATAATTATTAGTATAATCGTTAATAATGTTATAGTAACTATCATTATTAATATTAGTGTAATTAAAACAAATATCTGTAACACCTAATTATTTTGATTACTATTATTATCATTATTATGAACAAGATATAAAAGACGATTAAAAGCTATTAAACGAAACGATTAGGAAATAATGGGTAAGAGTATCATGATGAAATTAAAATATTATAAGATATTGATTTAGATAAAATTATCGTTCTTATTATTTTTATCATTACTATTATTATTAAAAGTATCGTTAGTATTAAAACTATCATTTTAACAAAAATTATTATTATAATTGAAATGTCATTGTTACTATAAAATATCATTATTATTATTATTATTTTAAATAGAACTATTATTTTAATAAATAATATTAAAAATTATTGTAAATATTAAAGTTATCATAATTAGAATTATCGTTTTACCATAATGTCATCTTAGTAATTATAAATATTGATATTTTTATAATAATAATTATTATTACAAAACAATACAACTTTTACTTACTAACATTATAGATATTATTTTATCAAATAAATATGTGATACAAACATATTTTACTACGTGTAATAACTTACTTTAATAATACCTATCACATTATCTTTATGATATTAAATGAACCCTATAAATTTTATTACTTAATATATATAAAAGTATATTTTATTATATAAATTTAATATAAAATTTTATTTATTAATAAATAAATTATATTATTTACTCTAATAAATCTTTTAAAAATATTTAAAAATATAAAACGATAATATTTAAACTATATATTAATCATGTATAGATTTTTGGAAATTATTTTGAGTCAAATTTACTTTTGTTGACTTTTGCATATTAGTCTCGAGCATTAGGATTGTGGGACACTATGACTTGACCTAATTTGTTAGACAAATATTGACCAACACATAAATATATATAATTAATTTAGGTTCGTGAATCCGAGGCCAACCTTGCACTTGTTCAATGATGTTATATGTATTTTTACTACGAAATACAGTATAGTGAGTTTCATTTGCCTTTTTACCCTTTATATTTTTGGGACTGAGAATACATGCGCTTTTATAAATGTTTGACGAAATAGACACAAGTAATTGAAACTACATTCTATGGTTGAATTATCGAAATCGAATATGCCCCTTTTTATTAAAGTCTGGTAATCTAAGAATTAGAGAACATACACCCTAATTAATGCGAATCCTAAAGATAGATCTATTGGGCCTAACAAACCCCATCCAAAGTACCGGATGCTTTAGTACTTCGAAATTTATATCATGTCCGAAGGAGGATCCCGGAATGATAGGGGATATTCTTATATGTATCTAGTTAATGTCGGTTACCAGGTGTTCACCATATGAATGATTATTTTTGTCTCTATGCATGGGACGTATATGTATGAGAACTGGAAATGAAATTCTTGTGGTCTATTAAAATGATGGAAATAAATGATTATGATAAACTAATGAACTCACCAACCTTTTGGTTAACACTTTAAAGCATGTTTATTCTCAGGTGTTAAAGAAATCTTCCGCTGTGCATTTGCTCATTTTAAAGATATTACTTGGAGTCTTTCATAGCATATTTCAAAGAACGTTGCATTCGAGTCATTGAGTTCATCAAAGATTATTATTAAATCAATTTATAGTTGGATAGTGGATATTATGAAATGGTATGCATGCCTGTCAATTTTCGATGTAAAGAAAGATTGTCTTTTAAAAATGAATGCAATGTTTGTAAAATGTATCATATAGAGGTCAAATACCTCGCAATGTAATCAACTATTGTGAATCGTTTATAATGTATATGAACGGGTCCTTTCAAGTAAAAAGGGAGCAAATGAACTCACCTAATGTATTTTGTAGTAAAAATACATATGACTATATTGAACAACTGAACAATGCAGAGTTGGCCTCGGATTCACGAACCTATATCATTTATATATATTAAGACATATATTCGTAATCGAACAATTTTACGTATATTATTATTAATAATATACTTGTTATATTTTATGTTATTTTAGATAAATTTAAGATATTTAATTTTATATATTTTATATATCTAATATTTATCATTATTTATAACATGTTAATAATAAAAATTTATATTAGGTTTTTATATGGTAACAATACATAGTTATATATTAATTGATGTATTTTATATATAACTTAGTTAATGTCATTTTTTTAATAATAAAAGTATATTGATATATAATACATTAATATTATTGTAATGTATGTTCTTATATATATATATATATATATATATATATATATATATATATATATATATATATATATATATATATATATATATATTAGTACTGATAATGATAAGTTTGATAATAATAATGTTAGTACTAATAGTAATAATAATAATAATAATGTTAAAGGTTAATTTTAATAATAATAAAGAGAATAACATTACTAATAGTGTTAAATTTTAATAAAAATGATATTTTTATAAAAACTTTGCTAATTTTAGTTATAATGATACGTATATTAATCATAACAATAATAATGGTAATAATAATTATAGGTATGATAATAATAATGTTAATACTAATACTAAAATGATAATAACAATATCATATTAGTGGTAATAATAATTATAGCTTTAATATTAGTATATATAATATTTATCATGTCAACAATAATAATAATAATATCAATAATAATAATAATAATAATAATAATAATAATAATAATAATAATAATAATAATAATAATAATAATAATAATAATAATAATAATAATAATAATAATAATAATAATATTAATAAACATAAACATAATAATAATAAAAATGATAATAATAATAATTCTTAATAAAATGGAAGTCTACCTTAAGGAGGAAGGCTTTTAAAAAGAAAATACTCCATCTAGGAATCGAACCCAAGACCATTTGATAACCAACACAACACCCTAACCATCGACCCATCTATTTTTATCTGTTTTACATCCTCTTTTAAAACTTTTAACCACTGTATTCATATCTCTTTCTTCTTCTTCTAATTTACCCAAACCAATCGATCAGTGTTATATTTAATAACAACAACTAATTAAAATTTGATTTAAAATGAGAACCTAAACATAATTTAGCTGTCAAGGTTGCTTGAAAAATAAAATAAGAAAAATATAAAAAAAAAACAAAAACAGTAGCTCGCTGTGTCGACAAGAACTCAGATTACGATTTTTGATTTTAAAAGCGTTTCAGATAAAAATTACTGAATGAATTACGTGTTAAATCTTTTTTATAAACTTTTTAAATCATTAATTGACCCAGAAACATCAAAATCTATTCGAATTTCACGAAGAACACTGCAGTTTACTTTTTAAGTTGTAATTTTGACTCGTAAATTAGAGTTTGATATGAGGAATTTGAAACTAAAATTTTGCAGAAAGATTTAGTTAACGATTACTAACAAAACAGCATTGTTACATTTTGAAATTGAATTTGAATTTATGCTATTGCTAATCACAGTTATGAACACCAAGAACTTGAAATCAAATTGTAAATTTTAGAACGTTTTAGATAATCATTACAACACAAATTATATTTCAAATCATCCTTAGGAACTTTCCAAACCCTCAATTGATCCTGAAACATTACAACAACTTCGAATTTCTTTATGAACACATTGTTTGACTTTTTTGAAAATTTACTTTGACTTGAAAATTTGTCTTCAATTTGATGAATTGGAACAAAAGCTTTTGCAGATTGTTGTTTAAATAAATCCTAACAAGACCTCACTAAAAGATTTTGGAAATTAATACGAAATAAAGATTTGACTTGGAAGGAGGAAGAACAGGGGACGACCTATCTGTATATATTTTG
Organism: Rutidosis leptorrhynchoides; assembly: GCF_046630445.1. NCBI lineage: Eukaryota > Viridiplantae > Streptophyta > Magnoliopsida > Asterales > Asteraceae > Rutidosis > Rutidosis leptorrhynchoides. Next base: position 237,066,455 of record NC_092339.1, read on the forward strand.
AATTCTCTTTGCAATGAACAAAAGGTTGTATCAGTAATGAATGGGTTAAGGCTGCTCTTATAATTGATTAGGACTGTGTTGTGGTCATCAATGGTCGACAGGAATATTTTACAAGGACAGGAAATATTTAAAAAAATATATAAAAGCTGAATATGATATGTAACAATTTTTGTTTTGGTTCTGTAATTGATTCCATTCTTGTGATCAGATAAGTGGCAAGAAACCAAAATTAGCTACAGACTGAAAGTAACATCAAACTAAATTCGTATGATAAATTATTGATTTATAACTTATATAATTAATATTAATAATTAATAATATATTAGTAATAATAATAATTTTATTAATAATATTAATACATAATAATAAATATAATTTATAATAAATTTTTAATGATAATAACAATAATATTATCTAATAATAATACTAATATTAATCATACTAACTAAATTTATATTTTATTACTAATTACAATAATGATATTAAGAGTGATAGTAATAATAATATAACAAATTAATTGCATTTAATATTAATAATACTGATATTAATATTATTATTTGTATTTATTTTAATAACAATAATAAAGGTAGTAACACTACTATAACAACTATACTATTAACTTGCATTATATATTATTAGTTATGTAATATCATATAGTATGTTATATAACTTTTATTGAATACCTAATAATCATAGATTATATATATAACAACATGCATATAATTATACATGGAAATTCATATTTATTTTATATATGAATTCATTTTAAATTATACTTAATTATTTATCTTATTTTACAAATGTTTAAATTATGTTTTATAATTTCAAATTATTATATATACATACATTTATATACATATATTATAACATACATATAATATTAATTGTGTACAGGATTCATATATATATATATGTATATTCATTTTTAGTAATATCTTATTTATTTTGTATATTACTCTACATATTTAATTCAAATGATTAATGGTATTATATTCATTTAATTAAATATATACACTTATATACAATTGTTCGTGAATCATCGAGCATGGTCAAAGAGTAACTGAATTAATGTAAACAGTTCAAAAATTTTTAAGACTTCATTATTACAGACTTTGCTTATCGTGTCGGAAACATATTAGAATTAAGTTTAAATTTGGTCGAAAATTTCCGGTTCGTCACATGGTATACGTCGCGTAACGTAAAAGGCTAGTTTTCTAAACGTACGAAAGTGCGCTCGAAAAAACAAAAGTGGTATATGAGTTGAATGACAACGTACGAGTCATTTGAACAAAAATTACATTTTTACTACGCACGTAAATATAATATAATATTTAATTAATTCTAAAGATTAAATATAATATATATTAAATAATATATAAATTTTACTTATGGTGTAATGTAAGAACGTGGGTGTCGGCAATTTAAAAGTCGAATGAGGATAGGTGGGCAAACATTGTGTTTATATACGAACGAAAACTGGTTCAGCTTCTCATTCAATCTCACCACTTCTTTCTCTATGTATATATATAATTATATTATTATTATTATTATTATTATTATTATTATTATTATTAAGATTATCAATATTAATCTTATTAATATTAATATTACTGTTAGTATTATTAGGTAGTGTTATTAGTAGTATTATACTTAAAATATTACGACGAGGTCATGAGCGAGTTATTTTCAAAATGGATTTTTTTCGAGCGGGGAAGAGCTAAGGAAATTATGGGTTATAGCTAAGGAGGTGATGGGTAATGTTCGAGGGTATGCTCGAGAGGTCAATCTAGTGTTTATCGTCTCCGTTGCATTTACGTACCTTTCCTGCAATATTGAATCTCAATATTGATACGTGAGAACTCATAACTTAACTTTTACATATTAATAGTGTATCCCTGACTAGTACTCGAGTTTATAGGATTATGCATGCTTGTACTTTTGATATTACCATTAGATAGGTTATGTTGAATCCTGAATTAGTTACATATGCGATTGAGATAAGGTATAAGATATGCATGTAGTTGGAAAGCTAGCGAAAAATAGTTGAATTTTGGTTTAAGAATCGCTTGAATCCAAGTAACGGTTAGAAAGTTAGGAAATAAACAAATTGCATAATAAATTTCGTAATTAAAATTGCTGATGATAATTAGTGAACCAATTTTCTGGGTTATAAAAAGTGGTTATTTGGATCCTACTCATCGAGTAGATGAATTTTCATATAAAGCACATCTCGTTTCGTTGAACGGTTGTCAAGTTATGGACAAAGGAAGTTTTGCAAATTTTGATGAAATGTAGAAACGGGAACTGAAATTCTCGATGATCTGCGTTGTTTCAGATTTAAAAAAATACCACTGAATTCTTTGCTGTAAGGTCTAACAAACGACTCTGGCCGTTTGTCAATTCGAGTCTCGACGATTTTTCTAAAAATCGTCAAAGTTGACTGTTTGGTTACATTTTAAAATTCTGAAAAGAGTTGAAACTTTTTTATTTAAAAATGTCAGTTTTGTATCAATTGTCATGGTCGGTCTAATGTGTGTTTACTTTTTCCAAAAATCATGTTATATCTTTGTGGTAACGAGAATTTGCAGGCTTTGACCGTTTGTCAATCCGAGATTCGAGGATTTTTCTAAAAATCTCCAAAGTAGGTTTGGTTTACTTCTGTAACATTTGTGCTTAATCTTTTTAGTAATGTGTAACTTTTATCTTTGGCCGTTTATCAATCGGAGCTCCGATAATTTTTCTAAAAATCGCTGAAGTGGCCCGTTTAGTCATGTTTGATCGAAAATCATTTTTGTATTAGTTATTGTATATTTGCATGCGACCTCATTTTTACTTTGACCTTTGACTTTTGACTTTGAACTTTGACTTTTCACGTTAACTTTTCAGTTAACTTTTTGTGTTGACTTTCTCTAAAAACAAAAATAATATTTTATGATTATGAAACCATTTGTGTTACGTTGTTTCACACGTCACCTTTTACTAGAATCTTAATTGAGCATGAGTAATATAACATGTTACTATACTGTTGAGTCAGACTCGAGCTATAGGATAGGATTACACTATGAGCTGACCTAAATTGCTATACAAATATTGACCAACATATAAGTATATATACTTAATTTAGGTTCGTGAATCCGAGGCCAACCTTGCACTTGTTCAATGACGTTATATGTATTGTTACTACGAAATACAATAGGTGAGTTTCATTTGCCTTTTTACCCTTTATATTTTTGGGCTGAGAATACATGCGCAACTTTTATAAATGTTTTACGAAATAGACACAAGTAATCGAAACTACATTCTTTGGTTGAATGATCGAAGCTGAATATGCCCCTTTTGCTTGGTAACCTAAGAATTTGGAAACCGATCTCCAAATTGACGCGACTCCTAAAGATAGATCTATGGGCCCGACGAACCCCATCCAAAGTACCGGATGCTTTAGTACTTCGATGTTGTCTTATATCATATCCTAAGGATTTTCCAGAATGATAGGGGATATTCTTATATGCATATAGTTAATGTCGGTTACCAGGTGTTTACCATATGAATGATTTTTGTCTCTATGCATGTGACGTATATTTATGAGAACTGGAAATGAAATTCTTGTGGTCTATTAAAATGATGAAAATAATCGATTTTGATTAACTAATGAACTCACCAACCTTTTGGTTGACACTTTAAAGCATGTTTATTCTCAGGTGTTAAAGAAATCTTCCGTTGTTCATTTGCTCATTTTAAAGATATTATTTGGAGTCTTTCATGGCATATATCGAAGAACGTTGCATTCGAGTCATTGAGTTCATCAAAGATTATTATTAAGTCAATTTATAGTTGGATAGTGGATATTATGAAATGGTATGCATGCCTGTCAATTTTCGATGTAAAGAAAGTTTGTCTTTTAAAAACGAATGCAATGTTTGTAAAATGTATCATATAGAGGTCCAATACCTCGCGATGTAATCAACTATTGTGAATTGTTTATAATGTATATGAACGGGTCCTTTAGTTTGGTATCAGAGCGGTGGTCTTAGCGAACCAGATCTGCATTAGTGTATCTAACTAATAAGTCGTTAGGATGCATTAGTGGGTCTGGACTTCGATCGTGTCTGCATGTCAAAAGTTTTGCTTATCATTTCTAGTCGGAAATCATCTGCATATCATCCTTAAGAAATTACTGGCTTATCATTATTAGTCTACACACGTCTTACTACATTAATTACATGAGTAGTGTATAGACAAAATTCATATCTTAGCGTATCTGCTAAATCATATCTTATCGTATCTGTTACTTTAAACTTTGCCTGACATATCCCGCAAATTCCTCCGTAATCTACGAAATCTTTTGATCTCTATATATGGATATTCTATGTAATTAGAATACCATCCGTTAGCCAAAATCATCTCATATCGAAAAATCCTTTATCCAATTGTACGAAATGGAATTCGTCATCAGTTCAAGTCACTCGGATTCCGAAATGAAATCCCATTCAAGCTCCGAAAGCAGTGTGACCGGAATGGATCAACCAATCAGCCATCATCTATTTTTGATGAATTGGGGATGGGTTCGTAGCCTTCTCAATCATTGGAGACAAGAAGAAGGTGATCCCTTCCATCCACCACATTGCCCTCTTGGCGAAGAACCTGAAGCACTTATCGGCGAACCAATCCGAAACACCATTTTCTCTCTCATTTCCAGAGTATCTCGTCACGATTATATACTACATCAAATTCTAGATTTTATTTATCCGCTCATCCGAACCGACAATCACCCCGGTGTAATAGAAGAAATCAACGAGATTCGCGCTCGGGTAGTGGCTTTGGAGAATATGGTGCAAGGATTACAAACACCAGCAGTAGCACCAGCAGCATAACCAGTACCACCATCATCAACGCCGACAGTACCATTACCACCCCCAATGTAACAACCCGGAAATTTCCGACCAAATTTACACCTTAATCTTTATAGGTTTCCGACACGATAAGCAAAATTTGTAACATTGAGTCTAGAAAGTTTGAAATCTATATTCGGATAATTAGTTACCCTTCGACCATTCTCGAGGATTCACGAACAACTGTTTGTAATTAGATATGTATATATATTATAACTTGAAATGCATTACTAAATTGTTATATGATATAATTATTATGTTAATATTATTATTACTTTCATTTGTATCATCGATAATAATATTAATGTTAAAATCAGTAACATTAATAGTATTATTTTAAAACATAACATATAGATATAAAAATTTAATATATAAATTTTTATAGGATCATTAATAATTTATTATTATCATTAATAATATTAAGTATTATTATAATAAATATTATTTTATCACTAATATTATTGTTATAAATTATATATAAACGGATATACATATAAATAAATAAAATTATAAAAATGTAGCTGATGTATATATAATCAGATAGAAAAGAATTTAGATATTAACATATATATACAGGAATACATAGTATATACGTATATAACATAAATAAATGGTTACTAGCGTATTTAGTTCTTTGTCACTATCTTCTGTTAAAATTATCAAGCTATTCGATCTGCCACTTGATTCCAAAACAGAAAATAACAAAATCAGTTAACTATATGTTTCAAGTTTATAATATTTGTTTATAAATATTTCTTGTCCATGAGAGTGATTTATTCGATCATTAGCTGTAAACCACAAACGTCGATATCAAGAATCAATTAGAATCGAATATTACTGTTAAATCCTGTATCTGGTCACGCTATATAACAATCTACTGCCGTATGTGAAATCAAAGAAAAGGGAAGCAGACCCGTTTACTATGTTCTTCCACTTTTGAGCAAAAATTCGAAATTGCAATAAATCTTAAAAACCTTAAATGCAGATAGGTTAGAAATCATATTCTTAAACTAACTGCAAGATTTGAAATCCCAATTCTATATATCGAATTCCAATTTATGAAGTCAAAGCTCTAAAGTAAAAGTCAAATAATTTGTTCATCTTAAAATTCGATCTCCAGTTGATGTATTAGCTTCGATTGATGATACGAATGAATCCTAAGAGTAATTTTAAAACTAATTCGTATTTTACACTTAGTCCAAAACATCTTCAAAATTTAAATCAATTTTTTTTCTGTAAATCATAGCAGCGACGACAGGTACCCGCTGTTTCTTTTTTTTTTTTTCAATTAATCTCAATTTAATCGTTTATGTGTGAGACGTTTAATTCTAAAAAAAAATAATCAGTGATTGTATTCAAAATTAAAAGAAGTTGGGTGGTATGATTGTGTTGAAGAAGATGGTAAATAAATCAAAAGGGAAACGGGTTATAAAGGACTCGGGGTAAATTATATCAGAAAAACACCACTGGACGAGTGGTTAAGGGAGTGAGCGGGTGTCTGGAGGTCACGGGTTCGAGTCCCGTTGCGGGCAAATCTTTTTAGAAAACACATTAAAGGGTATAACTCTTTTCTTTATTCCTTTAGTGTTTTTATTATTATTGTTATTATTATTATTATTGTTATTGTTATTATTATTATTTATTGTTATTATTACTCCTAATATTTGGAAGTAAGATTAAAATTAATCTTAATTAATAGTATTATTATTATTATTATTACTATCATGGTTAGTAGAAAATTTGTATATTTATAATTATTATTATCATTATTATTACTATCATTAAAAGTATTATTATTTTAAATCTATTATTTTTATTAAAAATTAGTTTTAATATTACAAAAGTATCATTAATAAAATTTTCATTTAAACATTTATATTAGTACTTACCTAAATATTAGTATTATTATCCATAAATATATTATTAAGGTTATTATCATTATTTTTACCTTTACTAATATTAACTTAGTATAATTTTAATAATCAAACAAAATATATTTACATAAATACATTTAACACATACAACATAAGAAAGTATATTTTTTTACATATATAGAACGAATATGTGAAATCTAATTATAATATTAATATAAATATGATATAACTAATAAGTTATGGATGCATATATATAATTTTATTCGATTACGAATATGAATAATGATAAATAAACAAATGATATAGGTTCGTGAATCGAAGGCCAACCTTATATGTGTTCAATGATGTTATATGTATTTTTACTACAAAATACATTAGGTGAGTATATAGTCCCCTTTTAAACTCTAAATATTTTTGGGCTGAGAATACATGCGCTACTTTTATAAATGATTTACGATATGGACACAAGTGATCAAAAATAAACTTTACGTTGAGTTGTACCATGGCATATCTCTTTATACTTGGTAGCTAATATTTACGTGAGGAGCGTAAACGCGAATCCTATTGATAGATCTATCTGGCCTGACAACCCCAATCGGGCTGGAAGACCAGTTTTAAACGGTTGCACAGTACTTCGTTTCGTTACTACACTTGGTACGGTGTAGGGTTTATTTAAGAGTATGCTGCTGTGATTTAAATGTTAAGTATGGTTACCAAGTGCTCAACGTCTTTTCTATACACGAGGAGTGTATTATGTATAAACTTTAAATCTTGTGGTCCATAGTTATAACGCTGCTAGCATCAAACCTATATCTCACCAACTTTATGTTTTTAAAGCATGTTATTCTCAGGTACGAATTAAGTCTTATGCTGTGCAATAGCTCATAATAAGGACCTTATTTGGAGTCGATCACCGCAATGGGACCAACTGTTGAAGACGTCGTCCGGGAGGATTAGTTCGGGTTTCTACAGTTGGTATCAGAGCGTTGGTCTTAGCGAACCAGGTCTTGCATGAGTGTGTCTAACTGGTAGTTGTTTAGATGCACTAGTGAGTCTGGACTTGGACCTAGTGTTGTTAGGTTATATTAGTAAGTCTGGATTAGAACCTGTGTACGTGTCAAAAGTTTTGCTTATCATTCCTAGTCGGAAACTATCTGCTTATCATCTTTAGGAATTGCCTGCTTAAGTCTAGACACGTCTTATTGCATTTACTACATTGATAGTGTATAGACAAATTCATATCCTAGTGTATCTATTACGGTAAAATTTGCCTAATATTTTCCGTAAATTTCTCCGTAATTTAAGGGATCCTGGTACTATATATATTTATGCATATTATGCGTTGAGTATACCATCCAACTCTCGTTGCTCTCACTAAGCTTTTCATACCAAAAATCTTTTCGTGATCGCGTACGATGGCCTCCACGAATCGACAAAGTTCCTCTGACTCCGAAGATAGTGTGACGGGAGCGCACCAACTGATCAACTACCGTGATTTCTTTAGAAAGTGGGGATGGGTTCGCGAAATACTTACTCTATGGATAAATGAAGAAGGTACTCCATATCATGAGCCGAATCTACCGCCTAATATCGAAGTACTCGACCCGCTCACCGGCGAACCTGTTCGCAATACTGTTTATACCCTTGTTGCAAGAATTTTTCGTCTTGAGGCCACCATTAACGGAACTAGAGAAGATATCCAACCTCCATCTCACACTAATAACCGGCCAGGGTTAGTAGAAGAAGTCAACGAACTTCGCGCTCGAGTAGTAGTTTTGGAGAATATGGTGCAAAACTTAACAGCTCCAGCAACATCACCGGCACCAACATCAACACCCGTACCACCAACAACCCAAGTTTCAACATCACCTGACTCAACATCTCATTATGTACCTCGAGCCTAATCATCGTTTTACGTATCGTTCTATCTACTTTATCTTCATTCTACATATTGTTCTACATTGATTATCTTCACTTTACGTATCGTTCTACCTCATTTATCTTCGTTCGACACGGCAATTATGTAATCTCTAATGTTTTAGAGATCATGTAATTAAGTACTAACGATAAATCAAATGAGTTTGATATTTTATTGACTCATTAATCCATGATTACATCTGAAGAAAATATATATGCAAGTATATTTTCATAAAGATTGTAATTAAAAATTCTTTCGTACAAACTATTAATGATGAAAATATTTTAACGGGTAGGTAATACTCGAGGAATATTTAGATTTCACATTAATAAGTTACATTGTACATTCTTCGAATCTGATTCCACAGTCATTTACTATCCTACTTACAACCACCGATATACGTATCCGTTCACCACAAAATAACCATTTCCATTCAAATTTCATGATTGGATTTTGATCTATCAGAATCCAGCAAGTGGCATCATGAAGAAACATTGGACAAATAAAATTTGTTAGAAACAAACGAATTAACTAATTGAAATCTTGTTAAGAATCCACGCTAACTGTTCCGGCTAACTATTCCCAGCTAACTGATTAACATTTAATTTATCGCAATTTACATTCTCGCAATTTTATTTATTGTTATTTAATTTCTGCACTTTACATACCGTCGGGACACATGTACTACAATACGTCGGAATAATTCTGAGACAACACGTTGTGAAATTTGTCATGATATATCTTTATTTACTTTACGCATTTTAAATAACGGGATACGTATGCAAGGTTTTGACTTATCATATCGACCCATCTATATATAGATTTCGGAACGACCATAGACACTCTATAGTTGGCTATACGGGTTGAGGTGGATTCCAAAATATATATATACTTTGAGTTGTGATCAATACTGAGACCGGTGCACGGCTCACGAAACGTATTATTTAATTCGAATATTATATATTGAATTACATATGAATCATTGAACTATTGAACTATTGGACTATCGGACTATTGGACTACTAACTTTGGACAATTGAAATGAATTAAAATATTGATCATAACATACGAAACTAAACAATTCTTCAAGTTTGCCACTTGATTTCCTCCTAAACCTCATTTGTACCTCGATAATTACAATCCGCGTTCAAACCTTTCATGATTCTTGGAAACACTGATGTCAAAGCAGAGGGGTATAAAATACTATTAAATTTTAGCAGAAAACACTATTAAATACGATACAATTTTACACAAGATATTTATTTATTTATAGAATGGATATACTTAAACCTTGCTACAACACTTATAGGCAGTGTACCTAATCGTACAGTAGTGTAGTTTTTAGTAAGTCCGGTTCGTTCCACAGGGAAATCTTTAAACAAAGCTCAACGCTATATTAGTTTACTTTTATAAAAATACAAATATATATATAAGTGATATTATTATTATAAAGGGGGGTTTTTACCGTTTAATGACCGGCTTGTCGATTTTAAAACTTTAGTCGCAGTTAAAACCTAATGTAAAATATAAAATAAATACAAGACTTTAAATTAAAGCGTAAAGTAAATAACGATAATGAAATTGCGAATAATAAAAATGCGATAAAATTAAATTGCGATAATTAAAAGTACGATAATTAAAAGTGCGATTAAATAAAATAACAATAAATAAAAGTGCGATAATTAGAAGTGCAATTAAATATAAAATAAAGGAAATTAAATATGAAATAAAAGAATTATGCTTATTTAAACTTCCGTAATCATGATGTTTGACGTGTTGATTTTAGTTTTATGCCCATGGGTTAATTGTCCTTTGTCCTGGATTATTCAATATGTCCGTCTGGTTTTTGTCCATAACAGTCCATCAGTCATAAATATAAATTGCAAGTGTCCTTGTCAAATTATTATTATACCCGAAGATAAATATTCCAACTAATTGGGGATTCGAATTGTAACAAGGTTTTAATACATTGTTTAATGAATACACCAGGTTATCGACTGCGTGTAAACCAAGGTTTTACTACTTTGTTAACAATTACACCAATTACCCTTGAATGTAATTTCACCCCTGTTTTAATTATTCTAGTGGCTATTAATCCATTCCCGTGTCCGGTTAAATGAACGATTATTCGTACATATAAATACCCCGCCCATCGTGTCCGATCGAGTGTATATGGTAATTTATAGGGACGCCCAATTGTAAATCTTTATATTAACATTAACAAACTTTCATTTAGTTAAACAAATATAAAGCCCATTAATAGCCCATAGTCTAGTTTCCACAAGTGTCGTTCTTTTGTCCAAACCCCAATTATGGTACAAAGCCCAATTACCCAATTTTAGTAATTAGCCCAACATCATGATTACTTCGTTTTAAATAAGCATAATAATAACTTAGCTACGAGACATTAATATAAAAAGGTTGAACATAACTTACAATGATTAAAAATAGCGTAGCGTTACACGGACAGAATTTCGACTTACACCCTTACAACATTCGCTAACATACCCTTATTATTAGAATTATAATTAAAATTAAAATATAAATTATAAATATAAATATATTTACGTATGAAGAGGAAGAGAAAAAAGATGATGAAATTTGATCAGAATTCGGTTGGCTTTATAGCCAGACTTGAAATTTGGGGCTCCGCGACTCGCGGCAAAATGCCCATCAAACTCCGCGAGTCGCGGAGAGATATTTACAGCTCACACCCTTGGAGTTTCCTGCTGCCGACGGTTTTTATTATATATATATAATATATATATAATTAATATAATTAATTATATATTATATTATATTTATATACATAGTTAACTTGTAATTTTTAGTCCGTTGCGTCGAGCGTTAAGAGTTGACTCTGGTCCCGGTTCCGGATTTTCGAACGTCCTCGCGTACAATTTAATATCTTGTACTTTGCGTTTTGAATCTTGTACTCTTGTGATTTCGAGACGTTTCTTATCAATAATTGGAACCTTTTTGATTGTCTTTTGTACTTTTGAGCTTTTTGGTCGTTTGCGTCTTCAATTCGTCGAATCTGTCTTTTGTCTTCACCTTTTATTATTTAAACGAATATCTCTTGTAAATAGAACAATTGCAACTAAAAGCTTGTCTTTCTTGAGGAATAATGCTATGAAATATATGTTCGTTTTTAGCATTATCAAATTTTCCCACACTTGAGCGTTGCTTGTCCTCAAGCAATATTGTCTTGAAATACTAGAATCACTTCTTTATTCTTCACACTTTGTACATCAGTGATTTCTATACGGCGGTATAAACAATGGTAGTAACGATATGGTTTACAGTCCCACATGACTATAAAAATTTAGATCCATTAAGGAAATTGGATCTTTATGAAAACATTTGATCTTTTGAAAATTAAATCTAGTTTTTACCCTAGATAAGTTTTCCGGAATAACCCTTTACCGGTGTTTGCAAAATATTTTTGTGGGTTTGGTGGGTTTCAGATTTGAAAATTTAGCTCAAAACTTGCGGTTTTGTGTCACCCACTTGCTAACCTTGTATTTGGAAAGCAACACGTCCAGTTTACTTGTTCCGTATATTACCTTTCGGTAAACTACCGTCCGGTTGTAAAGGAAAGCGTTGAACAAGCAACTGTTAAGGCAATGTCCCGTGACATGCTTTTGATTATGGTCTATAACGTGTCGGACGCAATTACTATCCTTGGTAGGAGCAATAGTAAAGCTCACCCTTATAATTTTTCGGTCTGGCACAAGGTCCTGTCTTTGACCATGCTATGCAACCACCGTTCTTACAGTTGACACCCGATTTAGTTCAGGTGACCTAGTGAATTCCAGGTGAATTCCTAGGATTTTACGTTCAATGGTAATGAACGCATTGAAAATTGGGTTTTCAGAAAACAAATCGGTTTGTATTTTTGATCAAAATATTTTCTCGTTCAAGCTCGAGTTTAGATATCATCGAATTCCATGAGTTTGTAATTCTCAATCTTTAAGGTCAATCTCTAGGATTGAGTAATATCAGTCTTAAAAGCTGATTTTTAATCTTTAAGGAGATTATCCTTTCTGGGGATCTGATTCATTAGTCTTATCCAGCTAATTTGCATGGTGCCTCCCCATTGTACGAGATAAATCCTTCTCATGGTTAGGATAAATCTGACCACTTGGCGACCCTGTTTAATGCTGAGGTCCGTGGATTTCCTGCTGATTTTAGTGATGACTTTTCTAGATTTTTCGTCAACCTACAGCTGATCTGGACGACAACTTCATGACCTAAATCAAGAAGCGCGTGTCTTTTTCGGAAGACTTTACTTCCTTTTAGTGATGGAATTGATTCATCGTGTAGATCCATCTCTTCTTTTCTTTCATCGGGTAAAACAGTTTAGTTTAGTCCAAAGCAAAAGTATTTTCAGTTATTTGTTACAGATATATGTGACATATGTTTAAAATAACTTGGTAAATTTTCCCACACTTGGCTTTTATTTTCCTTTTTATCGTCCTCTATTCCATTTTAAATGAATTTTAACATTTTAGTTTGTTTCTCAATTTATGTCCTTTCCGAGGTAACAATAATTTCGGTGTTAAAACCTAGTTTTATCGTTCATAAATATGTATAAACATGATTTGAATTCATTTAATTGAAAATTTTTTAAAATTTTACTAGAATTGGGTAGTCAGTATATAAGACTAGTGCTGTTCTTTTTTATCAGAGAGCACTAGATTCTAATACAACTACTGCTTTACTAGTATTTTTAATGGTAACCAAGTGTTTAATATAAAAATTTTAAAATCCGAAAGAATTTAATCCCTTCCCACACTTAAGATCTTGCAATGCCCTCATTTGCAAGAAATCAGTAACAAATTATATTATTGAGGGTGATTTGTGTGAAAATGATTAAATTTTTACCAAAGTTTCCAAATATATTGGCGTTTGTTTGCTGAATGATAAATGGTGCACATCATTTGTTCATCCCGTCTTGTTGTTATTTCACATATATTTTGCATCTTGTCGTCAAAATTAGTTGCTTTTGCTGAACTTAATGCCAGTCTTTGAAAATGCGTTGTTTTACCCTGTTGTGTACATAAGATAAACTGCAAACATATATACATATTTTTGAAGTTTGGTTTATTACCCCACATTCAAAAATTATTAAAATCTATGAATAAAAGTTAGATAATTATAAAAATGATTACAATATTAACAAAAATATTAAATGTATCAATAATTACAAATTACAAAATAATAAAAAAAAAAAAAAATAATAAGTAAACTAAGGATGATATTGGTACCAATAGGGGTTCCAGGCATACCCATACGTGCTATAGAATGCTTCGGCAGGATCATACGTAGGATATGGTGGCTGCATCTCTATCGACCAAGGAGGGAAGACGGGTTTTGGTGTAGGAATATAGTTTCTACCTATATGTTGGCAATGCGCTATGATCTGGTTCTGATGAACTTGCCAATCTTCAAATGCTCTCTGTCTAGCATTTTCGTATTCCTGAGAAGCTATAAACCTATGCATTTCTTGCATCTCATTCCCCCCTCCTACATTACCTTGTTCCTGGTTTCTCTCTACCTGTGGATGTCTACCATTGTATCGTACTGCGGCGTTATTTCGCCGCTTCAAAACTTTTGCACCATGGTATACATTTAAACCTATAGTGTCGCGGGGTTCCGGCTCTTCTACTAATAATCCCCCCCGACTTATATCCACACCGAGATATTCACCAATCAAAGTAATAAAAATACCACCTCCTATTATGCTATGTGGACGCATCCCCCGAACCATAGCTGATAAATAATATCCCACACAATATGGTATACTTACAGCGCTGTGTGGGTCTCGAATACACATATGGTAAAACAAATCTTGTTCATTTACCTTTTCTTTGTTTTTACCCCTTTGTGTAATCGAATTAGCTAAAAACCTATGTATTACTCTTAATTCGGCTCTATCTATATCCAAATAAGAGTAGTTTCCCCCCTTGAAACGGTGATGGCTTGTCATTTGACTCCACACACCGTGTGTATCAAAATTCTCATCTATCTTTCTACCGTTTAGTATCAATCCTCTACAATCGGCAGACGCTAACTCCTCAGGCGTATATATACGTAAAGCCTGAGCCATGTCCAGTAAAGACATGTGGCGCATCGAACCGCCTAACAAAAATCTAATAAAAGAACGATCGGTTAAACTAGCTACCCGATCATTCAACTCTATACTACATAACAACTCTTCACACCATACTTTATATACAGGTCTGCGTATGGTGAATAAACATATCCAGTCATTAAAAGAAGAATTACCATACCTCTGTACCAGTAATTCCCTAATTGGCCCGGCCAATTCTACAGCTTCCAAGGGTCCCCATTCTATGACCCTCGGTACCTCAACAACCTTGGAATGAAGAGTATGCAAACCCCGTTGATATTTTGGATAATCTATCCAAAGTCTATCAAATCGCAGGTTCGGGTGCAACTGTTCCAAGTGCATATCTGAAAAGGTCATGACTGGATGAGGTACATCCTGCTTGTAGTAGTTATCTACCTCCTGTTGTTCCAAGTTCTCAGCAGGAGCATGGCGGGCTTGGGATGAAGATTCACCCCTTTCATTCGTTTTTCTTGAGTAGTTCCTAGATATCATCCTTCTCAACATGATTTTAGCAAAAAATTTGGTGATTAACGGTTAAAAATTGAGATTTTTGGAGTGTTTTTGGGTGTATTTTCGGGTTCTTTTTCGCAGTTTGTTCGCAGTGTTTTTGTGTGGGGGAGGTAAACTGATCGAGCAGCTCTTTTATTTTTTTTTCTGGGTTTTGGACCCTCCGCGAGTCGCGGAGATTTACACTACAAACTCCGCGAGTCGCGGAGTTTACCTTTTTTTTTTTTTTTTTTTTTTTTTTTTTTTTTTTTATAATCTTTAACTTATAAAACAATTAAGAAATTAATTTTAAAATTTTGTTTCCCTTGTTAATTAGGACGAGGTTGTTTCGGATCGATGTCCTAGTCCGTCCCTCGACAAAATTTTAAAATTTGTCTTTTTGTAGCGATTGTTTTAAAAGCTAAGATTTTTGGGTTTTTTAATGTTTTTGGCACACTTTAAATCAATAAGATTAAAAATAATGATAATAAAAGTTCTCGTCCCTCCCTCGGGTAAAGCAATTTCGGTTCAAAGACCTAGTCTTCAACTTACGACGAATTTTAAAAATCATATTCTTAACTTAATGAGATAAAGTAAATTTTTGTTTTTAAATTCACACAACTTAAATATAAAATTCAAAATTAAAAATTAAAAATTCACACCAAACTCAAAATTTGAAATGCATAAAATTAAAATTTCATATTTTAAAAATAATTAAAAATTCACACCAAACTTAATTTAAAAATTTATAAATTCATATCAAACTTATATTAATTTTTCAAATATTTACAATTTTAAATATATTGTTTTTACAAAGTTTACAATATTAATTTAAGATTTAAATATTAAGATTAAAAACATAATAAAATTAAAAATCTTTTTGTCTTTTTATCCCACTTTAATCAATCAAATATTATCAAAAATATGCGCCCCTCTTTTCGGTAAAGTAATTTCGGTTCCAAGACCTAATTTAACTCATGACGAATTTTTGAAATATTTTGGGTTGATTGTTTAAAGATATTTATACCTTAAGAATAAACGTTAAATTTCGCAGTGATGTAATAAATTTTTGAAGGATATCAATAATTTCGGTCGCCAAACCTAATTTTATTCAATACCAATTTAATACTTTTTAGCGAACAAATTAGCGTTTATTATCAAAAGGTTAAAAATAAAAATAAAAATAAAAACTATACAGACATACCTGTGAAATAGATTTCTTAGTTATATGATCTATTATATTCATAAGATAGTCGGTTTAATTGATTTTCCATGGCTGCATAGGCGTAACCTCGAGCATTCATTGTCTTTTCTTCTAAACATATGAACGGTCCGTCTCTGCATAAAGTAACAAATTCGGTATTTGAATAGGTTTGATTATTTGAACATTTACCTCCATGTGACCATTTTCCGCATTTGTGACATCGTTCTAGGTGTCGTGCTCTTCTTTTTGCTGCGGATTTTGATTTTCCTTTACCAAATTGTAACTTATTATCTTCGCATCTGGATCCTTTTCTAACTCCGTCCATTCTTTCTCTGATTACTGATACTATTTCACTCGGTAGTATGTCATTATTTCTTTTAGTGATCAAAGCGTGTAGCATTAGACCATGGTTTAATTCACAGGCAGTCTTCATTTCGTAAAAACCTAAAAAAATAAAAATTCAGAATGGGGGGAGAAGACTAGTTCTTTAGGGTCTGCTAGGGAAAGACCATACGTGTTCCATTTTCGAGAACTACATGAAAACAAACAATCTAACTCTAACAGAAATATATATTATCCTTTAAAGACTTGATTCTCCCCACACTTAGTTAGCTGTGGTGTCGAAATTGTGATTAACTTCGTTGTCGACTTCCATCGGACCCTGTATGTAATGTTTAACTCTGTGACCATTAACTTTAAATTCAATCCCATTTGAATTTATTAATTCTATCGTTCCGTATGGGAAAACTCTTTTGACTATGAATGGTCCAGACCATCTTGATTTCAATTTTCCAGGAAATAGCTTGAATCGTGAATTGAAAAGAAGAACTCTGTCTCCTTCTTTAAATTCTTTTGAACTTCTGATTCTTTTATCATGCCATTTCTTCGTTCTTTCTTTATAGATTAACGAATTTTCGTATGCTTCATGTCTTAATTCTTCTAATTCGTTTAGTTGACTTAATCGTAGACGTCCGGCTTCATGTAAATCAAGATTACATGTCTTCAAAGCCCAAAATGCTTTGTGTTCAATTTCTACTGGAAGATGACATGCTTTTCCATAAACAAGTCTAAAGGGTGTGGTTCCAATTGGAGTTTTGTAGGCTGTTCTAAAAGCCCAGAGTGCATCCTCCAATTTAATGGACCATTCCTTCGGATTTGATCCTACGGTTTTCTCTAGAATACGTTTTAAAGCTCGGTTTGTATTTTCAACTTGTCCACTTGTTTGTGGATGATATGCGGTGGAGATTTTATGAGTTACTCCATATCTTTTAAGAACTTTCTCAAGTTGATTATTACAGAAATGAGTACCCCGATCACTTATTAAAGCTTTCGGTGTTCCAAACCTTGCAAAAAGACGTTTTAAAAAGTTGACTACAACTCGTGCATCGTTAGTTGGGAGAGCTTGTGCTTCCGCCCATTTAGATACATAATCAATGGCTACGAGTATATATAGATTATTATGAGATTTTGGAAATGGACCCATAAAGTCAATACCCCAAATGTCAAATACTTCACATACTTGGATGACATTTTGTGGCATTTCATCACGTTGACTTATTTTTCCGGCCCTTTGACATGCATCACAGGATTTGCAAAGAAGGTGTGCGTCTTTGTAAATTGTAGGCCAATAGAATCCAGCTTCATAAACTTTTCTTGCTGTTAGTTGAGGCCCATAATGCCCTCCTGTTGGTCCTGTGTGACAATGGTTTAAAATTTTACTAGCTTCATCTCCAAATACGCATCGGCGTATTATTCTATCGGGACAACTTTTAAACAGATGTGGATCTTCCCAGAAATAGTGTTTTATATCACTGAAGAATTTCTTTCGTCTTTGGTACGATAATCCTTTTTCAAGGAATCCACAAACTAAGTAGTTTGCATAGTCTGCAAACCATGGGATTTCTTTATAATCTATCTTCAATAGATATTCATCAGGAAAGTTGTCTTGTATGGCCGATTCATTTAGAACTTCTAATTCGGGATTTTCAAGACGAGAAAGATGATCAGCGGCGAGATTTTCTGCTCCTTTTTTATCTCGGATTTCAATATCAAACTCTTGTAAGAGTAAGATCCAACGGATTAATCTTGGTTTAGCATCTTGTTTTGAAAATAGGTATCTAAGAGCAGAATGGTCGGTATAGACCACCGTTTTTGCTAGAACGAGATATGATCGAAATTTGTCAAAAGCAAAGACAATAGCAAGGAGTTCCTTTTCAGTAGTTGTATAGTTCGTTTGTGCTCCTTGTAATGTCTTACTAGCATAATATATAGGTTGAAATCGTTTTTCAATCCTTTGTCCTAAAACGGCTCCCATTGCAAAATCACTTGCATCGCACATTAGTTCAAATGGTAGATTCCAATTTGGTGTTATCATGATTGGTGCATTAGTGAGTTTTTCTTTAAGAATATTAAAAGATTTGATACATTCATCTGAAAAGATGAATGGCGCATCCTTTTCTAGGAGTTTATTCATAGGAGTGGCAATTTTTGAAAAATCTTTTATGAAACGTCGGTAAAAACCGGCATGCCCTAGAAAACTCCTAACTCCTCTAACATTGGTGGGATGTGGAAGTTTAGCAATTACATCTACTTTAGCTCTATCCACTTCAATTCCTTCTTTTGAAATTTTATGTCCAAGAACGATGCCTTCTTTAACCATGAAATGGCATTTCTCCCAATTAAGTACTAGATTTGATTTTTCGCATCTAATTAGCATTCGTTCCAGATTAACTAGACATGATTTAAATGTATCACCGAAGACTGAAAAGTCATCCATGAATACTTCCATGCATTCTTCTATCATGTCGTGAAAAATCGCCATCATACACCTTTGAAAGGTTGCAGGGGCGTTACAAAGTCCAAATGGCATGCGTTTGTAAGCAAAAGTACCATAAGGGCACGTGAATGTGGTTTTCTCTTGATCTTCGGGTGCTATTGGAATTTGAAAATATCCGGAAAATCCATCTAGAAAACAATAGTAACTATTTCCGGCTAATCTTTCCAACATTTGATCTATGAAAGGTAAGGGAAAGTGATCTTTTCTGGTGGCGTCATTTAATTTTCTATAATCAATACATACACGCCATCCTGTTACAGTCCTAGTAGGAATAAGCTCATTTTTCTCATTTGTGATGACAGTCATGCCACCCTTCTTAGGTACGCATTGAACTGGGCTTACCCATGGACTATCAGAGATTGGATATATCAAACCTGCATCTAGCAGTTTAATAATCTCTTTCTTAACTACATCTTGCATATTAGGATTTAGTCTTCGTTGGCGTTGCACATACGTTTTATGACCTTCTTCCATAAGGATTTTATGTGTGCAATACGAAGGACTTATTCCTTTAATATCATGAATCTTCCATGCAATGGCTGGTTTATGAGCTTTCAACACAGAAATGAGTTGTGATTTCTCATTTTCAGTAAGAGAAGACGATATTATTACAGGTAATTCAGATTCACCATGTAAATAAGCGTATTCCAAATGATTTGGAAGTGGCTTTAACTCTAATTTCGGAGGTTCTTCTATCGATGATTTATATCGATATCTGTCTTCTTCTTTTAGCATTTGAATTTCTTCTGTTGTTGGTTCATATCCATTAGCTATAAGTGTAGCTAACATTTCAGCTTCATCAATTGGTTCATTACCTTCTCCTAAAGAACATTCTCCTGTTCCTTGTAATTCTGGAAATTCTTCTAATAATTCTGCATGTGCATCTATAGTTTGAATATAATAACATGTATCATCTGCAGATTGTGGTTGTTGCATTGCTCTATCAACTGAAAAGGTAACACTCTCATCCTCTATACTTAGGGTCAGTTTCTTACCGAACACGTCTATCATTGCTTTAGCCGTGTTTAAGAATGGTCTTCCTAATATGAGAGGAACTTGAGAATCTTCTTCCATGTCCAAAACAACAAAATCTACTGGAAATACTAAAGTACCAACTTTAACTAGCATGTTCTCCATTATCCCTCTAGGATATTTTATTGATCTATCGGCTAGTTGTATGCTTATTCTGGTTGGTTTCAATTCTCCAAGGTCTAGTTTAGCGTATAGTGAATACGGCATTAGATTTATACTAGCACCTAAGTCTGCCAATGCTTCTATTGAACTAAGACTACCCAGAAAACATGGAATTGTGAAACTTCCTGGATCAGATAGTTTTTCTGGTATCTTATTCAACAGCACTGCTGAACAATTTGCATTCATAGTAACAGCCGAGAGTTCTTCCATTTTCTTTCTATTCGTGATTAGATCTTTCAAGAATTTAGCATATCTTGGCATTCCTGAAATCACATCAATGAAAGGAAGATTTACATTTATCTGTTTAAACATATCCAAGAATTTGGATTGCTCGGCTTCAAGTTTTTCTTTCTTCATTTTACTCGGATAAGGAAGTGGTGGTTGGTATGGTTTAACATAAGGTTTATCCTTAACTGTGTTATCTTCATTAACCTTTTCAACTACCGGTTCTTTTTCCTTTTCTTTATCAGGTTGTGGTTCTTGTGGAGTAGGAATAGTTTCATCAGAAGTTACAGGTATTTCAGGTGGTTTAAGTGTTGTACCACTTCTTGTGGTAATGGCTTTAGCTGTTTCATTCCGGGGGTTAGCATTTGTATCACTAGGTAAACTTCCCGGTTTTCTTTCACCTATTAACCTTGCTAGGTTACTTACTTCTTGTTCCAGATTTTGAATAGAAGCTTGTTGATTTCTAAATGCTTGAGCATTTTGTTCATTGGTTTGTTTTTGAGATGTGAAAAACTGCGTTTGAGTTTCAACTAGCTTCGTCATCATATCTTCTAAATTTGGCTTTTTATCATCGGTTTGTTATGGTGGTTTGTTTTGAAAATTAGGTCTTTGCTGATTGTAAGTATTATTGGATACTTGTTGATTGCTAGGACCTTGTTGGTTGTTGTATGGAATATTTCGGTTATAGTTCTGATTTTGATTGTAAATAGGTCTTGGCGGTTGATAATTATTCTGATAATTATTTCCAGGCCTTTGGTTTATGTATGAAATATTCTCTCTTTGTTCCATTGTTAATTCAATACTGAGACAATCTTTTGTCAAATGTGGTCCTCCACACTGCTCACAACTAATTCGTATAGCATGAATATCCTTAGTCATCTTTTCCATTCGTCTCTCGAAAGCATCTATCTTTGCCGAAATGGAATCTAAGTCATGGCTAGAATCGGCTCTAGCTGCTTTAGATGATCTAATGATATCTTTTTCTTGATGCCACTCATGTGAGTGGGAAGCAGTGTTATCAATAATTTTGTAAGCATCAGTTTCGGTTTTCTTCATAATCGAACCACCAGCTGCTATATCTATGTCTTTCCTTGTAGTGATGTCGCATCCTTGGTAGAATATTTGTACTATTTGGCAGGTGTCTAAACCATGTTGCGGACATCCTCTTAATAACTTTCCATATCTTGTCCACGCCTCATATAGAGTTTCATTTGGCTTTTGTGTGAACGTAACAATTTCTGCTTGAAGTCTTACGGCTTTAGATGCAGGAAAGAATTGTTTAAGAAATTTGTCAACTAAAACATCCCATGTATCAATCGCCCCTTCAGGTAACGATTCCAACCAATCTTTGGCTTCTCCCTTTAAAGTCCAGGGAAATAACATGAGATATATCTGTTCATCCTCCACTTCTCGTATTTTAAATAGTGTGCAGATCCTATTAAAGGTACGTAGATGTTCATTTGGATCTTCCTTCGGCGCACCACTAAATTGGCATTGATTAGTCACCATGTGTAGAATTTGTCCTTTGATTTCATAATCTGGCGCATTAATGTCTGGATGAGTAATTGCGTGACCTTGGCCAGTGCGTTTAGCTCTCATTCGGTCTTCCATACTTAAAGGTTCCAGATTCTCCATAATTGAATTTGTTGAATCGGTATCACTAGATGCTTCAGATTTAATGGTTCGTTCCTCAACAATCTCTGTTTGAATGATTGGTGGTTCCGGAGGAAAGTTTAATGGTTCAGGATCTATGAACCGTTCCTGAATATTTTCCGGATTCTCAATTGTGAGGTTGGGTTCAAAAAATGGATTATCGGAAATTTGAACTGAAGTACTTGGTCGACTGGATGACGATTCTAAAGAAAAATCAACGGCGGTTATATTTGTTAAACGATGTCTTGATCGAGTTACAGGTGGTGAACGTACAAAAGGTGATGAACGTCTTGCTCGGTGCATTCACAGAATATCCTATTAGTTTTTAAAAGGAAAGAAAAATTATAATAAGTTATCCAATCAATAGACTTTTCTGATTTTGCCCACGTTTCGAATAGCCAAAAGATGCAGCAGAGGGGCAGGATTCGTTTGGTCTCAATATAATTGAGGACTGTTTGGCTCCAATAACCCGGTCCACGTACAAATCCAACTATTACTACGAACCAGAAAATTTTGATGTCTATCAATTTAACCACTTAAAATAAATTTTCGTAATTTTAAGAAATTTAGATAAGAAGTAGAAAAAATTCTAAGTCCTAAAACTAGAATGGCGAGAAATAAGAGAGAAGAAGATTGCGCGTCGAAAAATGTCGAAAAAGAAAAATGGTTGAAAAATAAAAGGTGACGGAAAAATAAAAGAAACTTATAAAAACTTAAAAATACTTAACTAATTTAACCTTATTACTACAACTAACTTAAAATTATAATCGCAAATTGATATTACTAATTGGAATGATAATTGATACATAGTAAAAGGTCTAAAAATATTAAAGCTTACAGGAAAAACTAAATCCCAAATGGAAATAACTTAAAAAGAAACTAAAACTTAAAAAGGCGTCGCAAAATTCTAAAGCACCTAAATCTTAGTCTAAAGAAAAAGCACTTAAGGAATTCTACGGCAAAGCCTAAAAATCTAGGAGTAAAAATAACTATAGCTAAAACTAAGTTTAAAATTAAATATGAGCTAAAAAAAATACAAATATTACGCTACAATGATTAAAAAGGTACAAAATAACAAAATATATAAAAAGTTGTAAAAAGTACAATTTTTATAAAAATATTATTTTTATATTATTTATTTTATTAAACTATTAATTTTACAATTTTAATAAAAACTTAATTAAAACTAAATACATAAATAAATAAAAAGTAAAAATAAAACTAAAACTAAAAATAATAATATTTATAATTAGGTTTTAATAATAATAATAATTAAAAATACCCGTAATCAATGCTTGATTAGGGTTTTTGTCCGTGTGTCAGAAGCCCTCCGCGAGTCGCGGCAAATAAAGAAGAAATCCCCGCGAGTCGCGGGGTTCCAGAATTCAGTTGACAGCTTTGTGTTTTTTACGCGTTTTTCTTTATTTTTTTTTTTTTTATTTTATGTTTTCTGTTTTTTATATAAATAAAAGATTTTAAAATAAACTTATATTTTTATAAACTAAAATAGAAATAAAGAAACTTATAAAACTTAAATATTTAACAAAATCTTAAAAATACATATATTTTTGTTTTTCTTTTTATATTTTTGAATATTTAAAACGTATTTCTACAAAAGCGAATTTTTAATAAAAGTAACTAAAAAATCTTTTTTTTTTCTTTTTATATATTAGCGTTGCGCTTCCGGCGTTTAAGAGTTGTCTCCCCGGCAGCGGCGCCAAAAATACTTGATGTCAAAGCAGAGGGGTATAAAATACTATTAAATTTTAGCAGAAAACACTATTAAATACGATACAATTTTACACAAGATATTTATTTATTTATAGAATGGATATACTTAAACCTTGCTACAACACTTATAGGCAGTGTACCTAATCGTACAGTAGTGTAGTTTTTAGTAAGTCCGGTTCGTTCCACAGGGAAATCTTTAAACAAAGCTCAACGCTATATTAGTTTACTTTTATAAAAATACAAATATATATATAAGTGATATTATTATTATAAAGGGGGGTTTTTACCGTTTAATGACCGGCTTGTCGATTTTAAAACTTTAGTCGCAGTTAAAACCTAATGTAAAATATAAAATAAATACAAGACTTTAAATTAAAGCGTAAAGTAAATAACGATAATGAAATTGCGAATAATAAAAATGCGATAAAATTAAATTGCGATAATTAAAAGTACGATAATTAAAAGTGCGATTAAATAAAATAACAATAAATAAAAGTGCGATAATTAGAAGTGCAATTAAATATAAAATAAAGGAAATTAAATATGAAATAAAAGAATTATGCTTATTTAAACTTCCGTAATCATGATGTTTGACGTGTTGATTTTAGTTTTATGCCCATGGGTTAATTGTCCTTTGTCCTGGATTATTCAATATGTCCGTCTGGTTTTTGTCCATAACAGTCCATCAGTCATAAATATAAATTGCAAGTTTCCTTGTCAAATTATTGACAAAATTACTCTCGTCGTCCTTGAACATATACCAAAATTACATGCGTCGTCCCTGAACTTTTTTTTTTGCGCTCGTCGTAACTGAACTTGTATTTTATAACTTGTGTCGTCCTTCCGTCTAGTTGCCGTCACTTTCCTCCGTTAACCTTCAGCATGTGCCATACATGTGAGGGCAATTCTGTCATTTTGACTCTTTTATATTTCAGGGACGACGGGCGTAATATTATCTTTCTTTTCTTATTTTCATCTTTCATCCCCAATATTATTTACTGCTACTATACAAATCCAGAAATCAAAAATCAGATTCATCTTATGTTACTGTACATCTCTTCATGGAGCCAAAAAATCAGATTTGATTATTCATGTATCTCATCACGAATTGATTACGGAAATTCGTTCCTTATACGATCCTAACCTTCGTGCATCATCGGATCAAATTAACAACAACAGATTCATGATAAATTCGATCGTGTTTTTCATTCTTCAAAAAGTCAAAGTGATTTGAGCTCCGGATCGTTTTAGAACGAAATCGAGAAAAGTAAAAGTGCAGATCTCTTCATTTTCATTTGGTGAACGTGTTTGCAAAATCTCAAATCCAAACATGAAGATTTGAGTTCGAATTTCGGAGTCAAAGGTTCGGATTCAAAAGTCAACAAAAATTCATAATTCCAATTCGTGCTAATGTTGATGTTTCATGTTGAGATTCTGATTGTCGAGCATTACATGTTGGATTTGTAACATATTTCATCAAGGAATCGTGCTTTAAAACATCTTAAATCAAAAGTTCAATTATGATGGTTTCTTGTTTCCTGATAAACAATCAGAAGAAAAAGATGTAATTGGGGGAATTGAAGTTGGGTTTGTCCTAAATATGGAAGATGGTTTACGTTGGTAACAGAAAGGAGAGTTTTTGTTGGTTTATTATTATTATTATTAAAACTAGAATTAAAATTAAAATTAGGGAAAAAGGGGAAGTTCCATGAGTATGTTTTTAGTATCATTTTAGTTGAAGAAGAAGAGGCTAAATGGTCTGAGGTTCTATTGTTACCAATTACCAATATGATAATGACTACCTTAACTGCAAGTTCCAATTCAGTTTTTATTTTCTTCTTTCTTTTTTTTCTTTAATAACATAGGAAAAATGCCCTTATCTTTTGCGAATTTGATGTTCATCAGGTTCATGAAGTTGGAGGTCTTGAAGATACAGATGAACAAATTCGATGATGGAAAAAAATGACCCAAAATTGAGAACATATTTTTTTCACGAACACACTAATTTCAAACCTTTCAAGTTTTAGATGTTGATTTGTTTGCAGGGTTCTTGATTTTAATGTTAGGGTTCTAGATTTAGGAGTAAAAGGGAAAGGGTAAGAAAATGGGCTTTAAAAGAGAAAGGAGAAGAAAAGGAAAAAAAAAAAAAAAAAGAAAAAAAAAAAAAGATAAATTGAAGTATGTTACGCCGGTCGTCCTTGAACTATAAAAGATTCAAAAGACTAAAATACCCTCACATGTATGGCACATGCTGAAGGTTAACGGAGGAAAGTGACGGCAACTAGACGGAAGGACGACACAGGTTATAAAATGGAAGTTCAGTGACGACGAGCGCAAAAAAAAAAGTTTGGGGACGACGCCTATGATTTCGGTATATGTTGAAGGACGACCGGAGTAATTTTGTCTCAAATTATTATTATACCCGAAGATAAATATTCCAACTAATTGGGGATTCGAATTGTAACAAGGTTTTAATACTTTGTTTAATGAATACACCAGGTTATCGACTGCGTGTAAACCAAGGTTTTACTACTTTGTTAACAATTACACCAATTACCCTTGAATGTAATTTCACCCCTGTTTTAATTATTCTAGTGGCTATTAATCCATTCCCGTGTCCGGTTAAATGAACGATTATTCGTACATATAAATACCCCGCCCATCGTGTCCGATCGAGTGTATATGGTAATTTATAGGGACGCCCAATTGTAAATCTTTATATTAACATTAACAAACTTTCATTTAGTTAAACAAATATAAAGCCCATTAATAGCCCATAGTCTAGTTTCCACAAGTGTCGTTCTTTTGTCCAAACCCCAATTATGGTACAAAGCCCAATTACCCAATTTTAGTAATTAGCCCAACATCATGATTACTTCGTTTTAAATAAGCATAATAATAACTTAGCTACGAGACATTAATATAAAAAGGTTGAACATAACTTACAATGATTAAAAATAGCGTAGCGTTACACGGACAGAATTTCGACTTACACCCTTACAACATTCGCTAACATACCCTTATTATTAGAATTATAATTAAAATTAAAATATAAATTATAAATATAAATATATTTACGTATGAAGAGGAAGAGAAAAAAGATGATGAAATTTGATCAGAATTCGGTTGGCTTTATAGCCAGACTTGAAATTTGGGGCTCCGCGACTCGCGGCAAAATGCCCATCAAACTCCGCGAGTCGCGGAGAGATATTTACAGCTCACACCCTTGGAGTTTCCTGCTGCCGACGGTTTTTATTATATATATATAATATATATATAATTAATATAATTAATTATATATTATATTATATTTATATACATAGTTAACTTGTAATTTTTAGTCCGTTGCGTCGAGCGTTAAGAGTTGACTCTGGTCCCGGTTCCGGATTTTCGAACGTCCTCGCGTACAATTTAATATCTTGTACTTTGCGTTTTGAATCTTGTACTCTTGTGATTTCGAGACGTTTCTTATCAATAATTGGAACCTTTTTGATTGTCTTTTGTACTTTTGAGCTTTTTGGTCGTTTGCGTCTTCAATTCGTCGAATCTGTCTTTTGTCTTCACCTTTTATTATTTAAACGAATATCTCTTGTAAATAGAACAATTGCAACTAAAAGCTTGTCTTTCTTGAGGAATAATGCTATGAAATATATGTTCGTTTTTAGCATTATCAAACACCTCAATCGAGAAGTGAACCAACCGCATTTCATCTATGGAAGAAAAGATTTATGCATCTGAGAAACTCTCGAACCCAAATTCATAGCTTAAAATGTACCCGTGTTGAATCCTTTACCATTTATTAGCAAAACAATCTTATGACTCCTTTTCAAAGTAGCAAATTTTGTCACGGCTTCAGCAAGTTAACCTCGATTTCTCAGCAAGACTAGTCTTATTATAACCTCGACATATACACGCTGTTCTTTCGCCGTCATTACCGGAGAACCTTTTATATTCCACGACATCATCAGCAGATGTACCAGCAGATCGTCATCTCTTTGGTGGAACTCGTAATCAGTATTTTGAAAATCTCGCAGAACTTATCTAATTTATATCTATAACGTCTATCCCTAAGAATTTCATACTACGAATGTGAAGTTTCTGAAAAACACCCTGAACTATGAAGTAGTTCTTGAAATGCTGATGAAGCAGCAAAAACTGTAAACGACTTTAACAAGTCAAAAGTTGATGATAAAGTACAGTGTGTTGGTAAAGCTCAGAAAAAGAGAAGGTTTGGAACTGGAAAACGAATTGAGAAAAGTATGAAGGAAGGTGTGGATAAATCACAAGAACTGAATCTGCTTTCAAAAAATCTAAACGATTTAGTGCTTGCTGAGACCGTTAGTAAGAACTCTACTCCTTATTCTAAACCTTTCGTGATGATATTTTTCATCATCATCTTATCTTAGATATTATAAGATATTTTTATATCTTCCGTTATGCATATTCTCCAAATTTCTGGAGATATTATCCCTATCTGAAATCATTTATCACTCCGTAATATCTGTGCTACAATATAAAAGAAACTGTGTTAGTTTCTAAATTCTAAAACTTTCGAGTTTAAAATAGGAATGTTCTGAAGCAGTGTTGGGAACTGATACATGAATTAGTATAATATAATGAAACTTGATCAACTTCATTATATTACAGTAAGTCATGTTAAGTTTCTAATGAAGCATGATGATTCTCAGTACCGTCATTTTGTGCCATGTTACACGGCTCTTACATTCTATCCAATTCCCAAACGTATTAGGAACATATCATCTTGATAGTTCTATCTTTTCCAGGATATTCTGGTAATTTGACAAATTAAAATTGTTCCATTACCATTTCTATTTTAAGAACATTAACTATGTTCATTTCAAATTTCATACCTATGAATTCCGGACCATTACTCGCTTGACTTGAGGACGGGAAGAAGAAACGAAGGGACAAAATCCCGAAATAGAAATTGGAGTATAAATCGCAGCAAATAGAAGAGAGTATTAACTGTGGATGACAATGATTGTAGAAGACAGAAGCAGGAACATCGAAGTATAAGGGAAGATATCAAACTCAACAACCACACAGAATTTACAAACCATGTATATCAATGCCGATAGCAATATAGAGACACGGGAGGACTAGAAACACTATCAACGCAAGAATATAGTAAATAGATTTTTCTAGTGGCAGATGAAAGAGAAGAATGAAAGATATGAAAGTTAGAAGTATAATAAGAATCGGGATTGGATGGAGCATATTAAGGAATGAATAGGGGAAGAATAGAAGGTGTGGAGAATAAGGAAATGAAGGGGTAGATTTATAGCAATATATCCGACAGAGAAATCGGAACAAATTATTGCATTAAAAAAAAAATATATTTTGATTTCCTAAATCGCCGAAGAACCAAACCTTATTACGTAAGATTTTCTCTAAAATTCCTCAAATTCCGGAAATCAATCCTAACCACGTCATCGGTTAAGAAAGAATCCATACTTACTCATTTCACTCTTTTATGATAACTTTACTCGTGCGTCTCATATGATCGAATCGTTTTATCTATATCTCTCAATAATAATAAAACTCCATTATTGCCTCATATTCGTCATGAAAACATTCCGGTAGTTATCTATAATGATCTCTATCAAATTTCGGGGACGAAATTTCTTTAACGGGTGGGTACTGTAACGACCCGGAAATTTCCGACCAAATTTACACCTTAATCTTTATAGGTTTCCGACACGATAAGCAAAATTTGTAACATTGAGTCTAGAAAGTTTGAAATCTATATTCGGATAATTAGTTACCCTTCGACCATTCTCGAGGATTCACGAACAACTGTTTGTAATTAGATATGTATATATATTATAACTTGAAATGCATTACTAAATTGTTATATGATATAATTATTATGTTAATATTATTATTACTTTCATTTGTATCATCGATAATAATATTAATGTTAAAATCAGTAACATTAATAGTATTATTTTAAAACATAACATATAGATATAAAAATTTAATATATAAATTTTTATAGGATCATTAATAATTGTATTATTATCATTAATAATATTAAGTATTATTATAATAAATATTATTTTATCACTAATATTATTGTTATAAATTATATATAAACGGATATACATATAAATAAATAAAATTATAAAAATTTAGCTGATGTATATATAATCAGATAGAAAAGAATTTAGATATTAACATATATATACGGGAATACATAGTATATACGTATATAACATAAATAAATGGTTACTGGCGTATTTAGTTCTTTTTCACTATCTTCTGTTAAAATTATCAAGCTATTCGATCTTCCACTTGATTCCAAAACAGAAAATAACAAAATCAGTTAACTATATGTTTCAAGTTTATAATATTTGTTTATAAATATTTCTTTTCCATGAGAGTGATTTATTCGATCATTAGCTGTAAACCACAAACGTCGATATCAAGAATCAATTAGAATCGAATATTACTGTTAAATCCTGTATCTGGTCACGCTATATAACAATCTACTGCCGTCTGTGAAATCAAAGAAAAGGGAAGCAGACCCGTTTACTATGTTCTTCCACTTTTGAGCAAAAATTCGAAATTGCAATAAATCTTAAAAACCTTAAATGCAGATAGGTTAGAAATCATATTCTTAAACTAACTGCAAGATTTGAAATCCCAATTCTATATATCGAATTCCAATTTATGAAGTCAAAGCTCTAAAGTAAAAGTCAAATAATTTGTTCATCTTAAAATTCGATCTCCAGTTGATGTATTAGCTTCGATTGATGATACAGATGAATCCTAAGAGTAATTTTAAAACTAATTCGTATTTTACACTTAGTCCAAAACATCTTCAAAATTTAAATCAATTTTTTTTCTGTAAAGCATAGCAGCGACGACAGGTACCCGCTGTTTCTTTTTTTTATTTTTTTTTTCCAATTAATCTCAATTTAATCGTTTATGTGTGAGACGTTTAATTCTAAAAAAAATAATCAGTGATTGTATTCAAAATTAAAAGAAGTTGGGTGGTATGATTGTGTTGAAGAAGATGGTAAATAAATCAAAAGGGAAACGGGTTATAAAGGACTCGGGGTAAATTATATCAGAAAAACACCACTGGACGAGTGGTTAAGGGAGTGAGCGGGTGTCTGGAGGTCACGGGTTCGAGTCCCGTTGAGGCAAATCTTTTTAGAAAACACATTAAAGGGTATAACTCTTTTCTTTATTCCTTTAGTGTTTTTATTATTATTGTTATTATTATTATTATTGTTATTGTTATTGTTATTATTATTATTTATTGTTATTATTACTCCTAATATTTGGAAGTAAGATTAAAATTAATCTTAATTAATAGTATTATTATTATTATTACTATCATGGTTAGTAGAAAATTTGTATATTTATAATTATTATTATCATTATTATTACTATCATTAAAAGTATTATTATTTTAAATCTATTATTTTTATTAAAAATTAGTTTTAATATTACAAAAGTATCATTAATAAAATTTTCATTTAAACATTTATATTAGTACTTACCTAAATATTAGTATTATTATCATAAATATATTATTAAGGTTATTATCATTATTTTTAGCTTTACTAATATTAACTTAGTATAATTTTAATAATCAAACAAAATATATTTACATAAATACATTTAACACATACAACATAAGAAAGTATATTTTTTTACATATATAGAACGAATATGTGAAATCTAATTATAATATTAATATAAATATGATATAACTAATAAGTTATGGATGCATATATATAATTTTATTCGATTACGAATATGAATAATGATAAATAAACAAATGATATAGGTTCGTGAATCGAAGGCCAACCTTATACGTGTTCAATGATGTTATATGTATTTTTACTACAAAATACATTAGGTGAGTATATAGTCCCCTTTTAAACTCTAAATATTTTTGGGCTGAGAATACATGCGCTACTTTTATAAATGATTTACGATATTGACACAAGTGATCAGAAATAAATTCTACGTTGAGTTGTACTATGGCATATTTCTTTATATACATATATATTTTCATAAAGACTGTAATAAAAATTCTTTTGTACAAAATATTAATTATGAAATTTTTTTTAACGGGTAGGTAATACCTGAGATATATATATATATATATATATATATATATATATATATATATATATATATATATATATATATATATATATATATTCACAATTAATATGTTACATTCTTTAAATCTGATAAAGCAAATTATCAACTATACTTCCTACTTTCTCAATAATATACATTCTTTTATAGCAATCAAAACAACAATACTCATTCAAACCCAATTACATATTCTGATTTTGAAACCTCAGAATTCAATACAAAATATAACTGGTACCATTACTTTTAGATTTATACATCTTTCAAAGCTATACTTTGACTTCAAAACTGTGTTAGAACATCAAATGTATATTAACGATTACAATCTGTGTTCAAACTCTTCGAAAATTTCTAAAGACACTTCAAATAATGAACAATTGAGATAATGATTCAACCACATATTACCAACAGTTATGTACTTAAAAAGATCTTGAAACCAAAGTCATAATTCAACATAGATCTGTGTCAAATCCTTTGACATTTATTAGCAAAAATGACTTTTCAATTCCTTTCCAAAGTAGTCAGTTTTGTCACAGATCCAGCAAGTCAACTTAGACTCTTCATTCGACACAACCTTATTATAACCCTGATATATATGCGTGCTCTTTTATTGTTACTGGGGAACCTTTCATATTTCACCACATAAGCAATAAACTTATTCACAATTTCACTGATCTTTGACCTTCCGAAGAATCATTATATCTATCAAAACCCCATCATTTACTCATTCGCATCTTGTAACAAGAATTGCCATACGAATCATCGGGAATTAGCAATCAATATTTTGAAATCTCGTAGAATGTCTACACCAACAGTTATATGTATACGTACAACGTCTATCTTCTGGACTTACATACTTTGAATGAGAAGTTTTTGAAAAACACCTTGAACTGCGAACTAGTTCTTGAAATGTTGATGAAGCAGCAAAAACTATAAAACGACCTTAACAGTAAAAAGTTTGATGATGATTAATAGTATGCTGGCAAAGCGCAGAAAAAGAGAAGTTTTGGAACTGGAAAACGGATTGAGCAAAGTATGAAGGAGGCTATGGACAAATCACAAAGACTGAACCTGACTTCAAAGGATCCAAATGATTCAGTACCTGCTGAAGTCATTAACGAATACCTTGCTCCTGACTCTAAACCCCTGCGGACAATATTCTTCATCATCCTCTCATATTAGAAATTCTAAGATATCATCGTATCTTTCATTATAAATATCCTCCATATTTCTGAAGATATTTTCTTAATTATTCTTATCTGAAATCATTTAACTATTCGCGCTATCTATATTACATCATAAAAGAAACTATTTTAGTTTCTAATTTCTGAAACGTTCAATTTTAAAATAGGAATATTTTTTTGAAGTAGTGTTGGGAGCTGAAGCATGAGTTAGTATAATATAATGACACTTGATCAACGTGATTATATTACAGTAAGTCATGCTGAGTTTCTAAATGGAATGTGATGATTCACAGATCATAACATCATCATGTGCCATGTTATACGACTCTTGTATTCTATTTAACCTCTAAAATATCAAGAAAATATTTCTTGATGATTCGGCTTTTTCTGAGGTATTCTGGTAATTTGACAAGTCAAGATCATGCCATTACAATTTCCTTCCTAAAACATTAACAATGTTCATTCCGAAATTTATATCTGCGAATTCTGGACCATTTCAAGCGGTGCTTAATCGAAAGAAGAAGAAACGAAAGGACAAAACTCCGAAATAGAAATTGGGGTATAATTGCAGCAAATAAAAGAGAGCATTAACTGTGGATAACAATGATTATAGAAGACAGAAGCAGAGACTTTGAAATATAAGGGAAGATATAAAGCCCAACGATAAACCAGAAACTATAAACCATATATATCGATGCATATAGCAATATAAAGACACGGGAGAACTAGAAACACTATAAACCCAAGAGTATATTAGAAGTAAATAGATTCTTTCGGCGGTAGATGAAAAAGAAGAATGACCAATATGAAAGTTTAAAGTATATCGAGAATCAGAACTGGATGGAGCATATTGATGAATACTTTAAAATATGAGTTGGGGGGAAAGAATAGAAGGCGATGAAACATGACTAGGAATTTAGAAATCAACAGATTTAACTCACACAATGACAGAATAAGTGAATTAAACCCTCTAGTGAATAGATTAAGCTTTTTGGATTAATTTAGTCAAACCACAACTAAATCAAGTATGATTAGATCAACACCTAGAGCTATTATTCATCACCTGGGTGATTTGGATTGAGAGAGAATTAGAGGAGCTCACCAGATCTGAGTGTCTGTAACAAATGAGAGGTTTAACCTAAAATGAAGAACATAAGACTTATATACCCCTCCTGTTGACTCACCCATACGATTCGTCCATCACACGTACGAGTTGGCTTCATCAGCCGTACGGGTGATCACTCACTCGTGTCTTCTCATTTAGGTTGTAATTGTGACTTAGCTCAGCATCAACCGTGCGTATGATCCTGTCAGCCGTACGAGTGAGGCTTTACTCGTACGTCTGACTAAGTCTTACATAGTCAAACATCCAAATCTCGTTCCTGCAGTTCCTGTAACCACATACAAACACAGATAGGATAATAATATGCGATCATGGTGGTCTGTAAATTATTGTACCTGCAATGGACGTGGGTAGATGTCTAGGGACTTGCATAAAATGCATCAACAGAAGGTGTGATTGTAAGGAAACGAAGGAGGTGAATTTATAAGAAAATCTCCAACAGAACAATTAAAATGGACGATCGCATTTAAAGCGGATCCTAATTCCCTTGGTTACCGGAGAATCAAATCTTATTACGAAGATTTTCTTCAAATCCCTTGAAATCTGGAAATCAATCATATCTACGTCAAATGATAAGATGAATCTACACTTACTCATTTCACTCTTCTATGTTAGCTTTTTTCGTACCCTTCTTATAAATGGATTGTTTATCCAAATTATTCGTTGATGATAAAACTCTAATTTTTAGCCCGTATGCATCATGAAAACGTACTTATTATCATTCACGACCCTTCCACTCAAATTTCGGGACGAAATTTCTTTAACGTGTAGGTACTGTGACAACCCAAAAATTTCCAACCAAATTTAAACTTTAATCTTTATATATTCCCGACACGATAAGCAAAGTTTGTAAGTTGAATCTCAAGAATTTTAAACTGTGTTCATACATTCATTTAATCTCGACCAAATTCCAAATATTCACGCACCATTATAGGAGCGGATATGATTATATATGTATATATTATAACTTGAAAATAGTAACAAAGTATTAGACGTATAATACTTTACATAAACGTATTTGTTTCGAAATATATATTCAAATAGTTATCGATGGGATTAGAAGATGTTATCAAATGATTGACTTAATAGATACATTAAATTAGGATTACGAGTCTCTGTTAAGAGGTCCACTTTGATTTTGAAAACCTTTCCTTTTTAACGATATCCGGAATATTTGATAAAAGTGATTTACAAAAGTGTCATTAACGTGAGTTAGTCAAAAGTTAGTAATCATTTCCGTTTAAATTTCAAAAATACTTTACTTGATTAACTCATGTCCCTAGATAAAGCAACCCTTTAGTTTTCATAATAAAAACACTATTTGGCAAAATAACTACTATTATTTAAAAACGAGTTAAAACGAACTTTGAAATCTATTTGATTTTGAAAGGCTAAATATTATATCATTAGTTAAAATATTTCAAATATAATTATTAGGTACAAATTTACAATTTTAATATATATATATATATATATATATATATATATATATATATATATATATATATATATATATATATATATATATATATATATATTTAATTTAGTCATAAAACGTCCCAATTTAAAATAATATATCTTGGTAAACAACGAGTCACTGATTTATAGAAGTAAATGACCACGACGCTCAAATTGTATAAGATACATTTTCATAAAGTAATTTATTGATGAATAAGTCAAATTATTATTAAGGGTACACGTCACGTAACGTAAAAGGCTAGTTTTCTAAACGTACGAAAGTGCGCTCAAAAAACTGAAAGTGGTATATGAGTCGAATGACAACGTACGAGTCATTTGAACAAAAATTATATTTTTACTACGCACGTAAATATAATATAATATAATATTTAATTAATTCTAAAGATTAAATATAATATATATTAAATAATATATAAATTTTACTTATGGTGTAATGTAAGAAAGTGGGTGTCGGCAATTTAAAAGTCGAATGAGGGTAGGTGGGCAAACATTGTGTTCATATACAAAGGAAAACTGGTTCAGCTTCTCATTCAATCTCACGACTTCTTTCTCTATGTATATATATATAATTATATTATTATTATTATTAATATTAAGATTATCAATATTAATCTTATTAATATTAATATTAGTGTTTGTATTATTAGGTAGTATTATTAGTAGTATTATACGTAAAATATTACGACGAGGTCAAGTGTGAGTTATTTTCAAAATGGATTTTTTTCGAGCGGGGAAGAGCTAAGGAAATTATGGGTTATAGCTATGGAGGTGATGGGTAATGTTCGAGGGTATGCTCGAGAGGTCAATCTAGTGTTTATCGTCTCCGTTGCATTTACCTACCTTTCCTGCAATATTAAATCTCAATATTGATACGTGAGCACTCATAACTTAACTTTTACATATTAATAGTGTATCCCTGACTAGTGCTCGAGTTTATAGGATTATGCATGCTTGTACTTTTGATATTGCCATTAGATAGGTTATGTTGAATCCTGAATTAGTTACATATGCAGTTGAGATAAGGTATAAGATATGCATGTAGTTGGAAAGCTAGCGAAAAATAGTTGAATTTTGGTTTAAGAATCGCTTGAATCCAAGTAACGGTTAGAAAGTTATGAAATAAACAAATTGCAAAATAAATTTTGTAATTAAAATTGCTGATGATAATTAGTGAACTAAATTTTTGGGTTATAAAAAGTGGTTATTTGGATCCTACTCGTCGAGTAGATGAATTTTCATATAAAGCACGTCTCGTTTCGTTGAACGGTTATCAAGTTATGGACAAAAGAAGTTTTTTAAATTTTGATGAAATGTCAAAACGGGAACTAAAATTCTCGCTGATCTGCGTTGTTTCAGATTTAAAAAATAATACCACTGAATTCTTTGATGTAAGATCTAACAAACGACTCTGGCCGTTTGTCAATTCGAGTCTCGACGATTTTTCTAAAAATCGTCAAAGTTGACTGTTTGGTTACATTTTAAAATTCTGAAAATAGCTGAAACTTTTTTATTTAAAAATGTCAGTTTTGTATCAGTTGTCATGGTCGTCCTAATGTGTGTTTACTTTTGCCAAAAATCATGTTATATCTTTGTGGTAACGAGAATTTGCAGGCTCTGACCATTTGTCAATCCGAGATTCGAGGAATTTTCTAAAAATGTCCAAAGTAGGCTACTCGGTCACTTTTGTAAATTTATTAAAGTTGAAAAATTAACTTTGAAACGCCAAAACCGCGTTTGCAACTACGAGTTGTCTAGGTTTGGTTTACTTCTGTAACATTTGTGCTTAATCTTTTTAGTAATGTGTAACTTTTATCTTTGGCCGTTTATCAATCGGAGCTCCGATAATTTTTCTAAAAATCGCTGAAGTGGCCCGTTTAGTCATGTTTGACCGAAAATCATTTTTGTATAAGTTATTGTATATTTGCATGCGACCTCATTTTTACTTTGACCTTTGACTTTTGACTTTGAACTTTGACTTTTCCCGTTAACTTTTCAGTTAACTTTTTGTGTTGACTTTCTCTAAAAACAAAAATACTATTTTATGATTATGAAACCATTTGTGTTACGTTGTTTCACACGTCACCTTTTACTAGAATCTTAATTGAGCATGAGTAATATAACATGTTACTATACTATTGAGTCAGATTCGAGCTATAGGATAGGATTACACTATGACCTGACCTAAATTGTTATAGAAATATTGACCAACATATAAATATATATACTTAATTTAGGTGCGCGAATCCGAGGCCAACCTTGCACTTGTTCAATGATGTTATATGTATTTTTACTACGAAATACAATAGGTGACTTTTTACCCTTTATATTTTTGGGCTGAGAATACATGCGCAACTTTTATAAATGTTTTACGAAATAGACACAAGTAATCGAAACTACATTCTATGGTTGAATGATCGAAGCCGAATATGCCCCTTTTGCTTGGTAAACTAAGAATTTGGAAATCGATCTCCAAATTGACGCGAATCCTAAAGATAGATCTATGGGCCCGACGAACCCCATCCAAAGTACCGGATGCTTTAGTACTTCGATGTTGTTTTATATCATGTCCGAAGGATTTCCTGGAATGATAGGGGATATTCTTATATGCATCTAGTTAATGTCGGTTACCAGGTGTTCACCATATGAATGATTTTTGTCTCTATGCATGGGACGTATATTTATGAGAACTGGAAATGAAATTCTTGTGGTCTATTAAAATGATGAAAATAATCGATTATGATAAACTAATGAACTCACCAAACTTTTGGTTGACACTTTAAAGCATGTTCATCAAAGATTATTATTAATTCAATTTATAGTTGGATAGTGGATATTATGAAATGGTATGCATGCCTGTCAATTTTCGATGTAAAGAAAGTTGTCTTTTAAAAATGAATGCAATGTTTGTAAAATGTATCATATAGAGGTCACATACCTCGCGATGTAATCAACTATTGTGAATCATTTATAATGTATATGAACGGGTCCTTTCAACTGGCAGCCCATTTTTTACCTGATGAGTGATTTTATACCCACTTTTGCTTTTTTCTTTCATTCTTCTTCCTTCCAAACCTACGGCCAAATTTACACCCACCATTACCATTTCGCCAGTTTTGCACTAAATCGAGCCATTTGAAGGCCAAAACTTGTTCTATTCATCCCTCTAAACTCATTTCTTCAATCAATTTCGTCAAACAAGGTATAAATCTCGCTAAAATTCAAAATTCCACTTAGGGTTTAATTTTTAAATTTCTATGATTATGTGATTTTATGTTTGTTTATATGCTTAGGAACTTTTAGGATGACAATGTGATTGTGAAATGCTAGTTTTTAGGACAAATTGATGCTTTGATAGGTTAGATTCTTTGAATTGGTTGATTTGGACAAAATGGGTCGGGTTTTACGAATTTTGGAACAATGTAGTATGATTGTTACCCATAGATTCAACCTATTGATCTTTTGGAGCAACAAAATCACACTTAAACTATGTATAAACGTCGTTTGCCAAATTTTGAAAATTGGTCAAAATCGTACGAAACAAGCTTTTTGGTTAAACCTAATGTTAAAACGTTTTTAAAACTTAGGATATTCTGAAAAATTGTTACTTTTGACGAAATCTTTGAGTCCAAAACAAACTTGAAACCGGAATCATTGATTTCTCAAAAAGGTACATTTTTGTCATTTTAACTCTTAAAATATTTTTCTAAAATAAAAACTCATAAAACACGCAATTATGGTTAAAGTTTGTAATAAGGTAATTTTTAACGATTATATTTAATTGTTGCAAGCTTAAAAATCAAAACTTTTCCAAAAATTCCTTATTACGACTAAAATGGCTATATGAATTATTTTTAACTAATATTTCTACAGTCACGGGTATGTATTAAATGTTGGTTAAGATTTTCATTATAGGATTATTATATTGTGATGGGATATTTTTGCTAATTATATTACCTTTAGGTATATGGAAAAGTCCATTTTTAAAGCCCTTATTTCGAAAAATTTTCGAAAAATTGGTTTATATTGCTTTTCTATATAACTAATATATGTGTTATTAAATTTTTAGAACACCATTTACATCTCAATCGTATTTTTCAGGATGCCTCAGTTCACTTTACGGGATAACGAGGACTTGCCAGAAAGACTTCGCCACCTAAATAGCGCCGCTACGTTGGAGCTGCTGTTACGAAAATGGATAAATAAGAAAAGGGGACACTTTAAGATTATCGATTAGGATGTGATGGGAAACTGTGGATGGGCGGATGATTTAAGAGAAGTGCTAGAATTCACCAAGGACAATCACCTTTATGATTCGTGGACTCGTCTATTCAGTATAGACGAGAAGGTGTTAGTCGAGGTTTATGCCGAGTTTATGGCCACTTGGTAATTTGATAATGAGATCGACTCGACTCAGTATTCGACTGAGCCATGCATCCGCTTTTACTACAGCAATCAGTATCATGATCTAACTTTGGGGCAATTCATCACATATCTCCAACTTTACGATAAAGCACATATCGGGTGTCACAGTTTCACCCACGGTAGCACTGATGAGGGTCCACGGGTTTATAATCAGAATGCGTGGAATGAATTATATCCTGTTCGACCTTGGAATTCTACAACCAAAGCATCGAAGATCGACAACCCAGCACATCGAGTCGTGCACCATTTTCTTTCACACTCTATTCTACCAAAGGGAAAACACGGTAGTAACATTCAAGCCAAGGACATCCAGATGATTCACCATATGCGCAACCAGCATAACTATCAAGTCACAATATTTGTAGCAAAGGCAATTTCGACCGAGCAAACTTCGCCCCGCACCTCTAGGTCATTCTTGGGCCCGGTTATCACTAAATTGATTAAGAGGATGGGTTTGATTGATGAGGTTGAAGAGTTTATAGTTGAGACGGGTTCAGTACCGATTATTTATGGTTTTCTTGTTGCTTCTTGGGATGCGATCAGCATTACGGTTGGTGTGTTAACAGTGAAGAGGATCGAGCATCTTCCTAATACGCATGATAGGGTAGTCCAGGGTGTCCACATTCCTTCCCAGACATTTCATCCTGATCCCAGGACGGTTACCAGGGGACGTAGGAGACATCAGGAAGAGAACGCACCAGTTGGAGGTGGACCACCACCTATGGAGGAGCAGGTCTATGAGGAGCATGGTCACGATTATGAGGAGCCCTTTCAGACTGATATTGATGCGGGACCTTCAGCACCTAGATATCCTCCTTTCCATTTCTACTATGGTGATCCACTCAGTGATGATTGGAACATGATGTTAGCCCGAGGACAGGCCAACCAATACCATCACCATTACCA
The DNA here is from genome assembly GCF_046630445.1 of Rutidosis leptorrhynchoides. Taxonomy (NCBI): domain Eukaryota; kingdom Viridiplantae; phylum Streptophyta; class Magnoliopsida; order Asterales; family Asteraceae; genus Rutidosis; species Rutidosis leptorrhynchoides. The sequence continues at coordinate 237,107,854 of NC_092339.1, forward strand.
GCAGCAGCTGATGCATGGATACACACCTCTTCCGTTTCAAGACCCGCTAGTTATACCATATCATGAGCGTCGACCGAGCATATCTAGTACCAGCCCTCAGCCCAGCCATCACTTTTCCCAGCACACTGTCTTTCCAACTCATCCATCACCACCGCATGTGTCGCCAAGATATGGTGGTAATGTACCTATCATAACCACCAGTGATCAGGCGAACACACTTGATCAGGCACTTGAAGGTGAATGAGACCATGCTGCAGGGATAAGAGTTGTGACTTCAGAGATGGGTAATGTCGCAATGTTAGGAATATGGGGTAGTCATTTAGATGGTCACAGTTGGCAGAACCGACCATACACACTCGGGAGTAGTTCATGGAAGTTCAGTTATCATCCGAATGAGCAGCTGTTTGGCACCAGTGAGGCTCAGTCATCCCAAACAATTCCCAGACAGTCAACGCACTACCACCTCATATAACTTTTCCTGGACACGTGATGACACACCCGCAGGCTGAGTGATCTTTTGCTCTCTTGATTGGCATGATACATTATTTTATTATCTGTCTTATCATACATTTTTATTTTGGTTTATATGTCCGGTATGGACCTATTTCACTGTTGTACTTTATTTCCAGTTTATGCATGTTAATATTATGTTATAATAAGTTGAATAAAAAACCGTACAACTAAAGATTGCATCAAGACAAATGACTTGGAAACTTAGAAGCAAGGACAATCTTCACAAAAGGATGACGCCAAGTACCGGATTAGAACTTATCTTAAAGCGGCATATACATATACGCACCTTGCAACCGAAAGGAGAGTACTACGTTTCTCACTACGTACTAGATTTTTATAACAAACTGCACCACTTTAAATTTGAAGTGTGGGATTCACATCCCACCAACATAAAACTTAAAAAGGAACAAAACTTTTAAGTGTGGGATACTTCGTATCCTTAACATTGAAGACAATGTTACTTTTAAGTGTGGGATAGCAGTATCGCACATACGATTCTTCTTAGACCTCAAGTGCCGTAAAACACTATATTTTTCAAAATTTATATCTTTTTAACCAAAAAACACTTAGGGTTATTACTTTCGAAAGTCAATGTTTTTGCTAAAATAGACAAAATCTTTAAACAAAATCCAACACTTTTACAAAAATGAAACCTATTCTAAAAGAGCATTGCATGACTTAACACATTCAACCCACTATAATTGTGTGAGGCACCCAAATAATACCACAACACTTATTCTTAGTGCTTCATGATATTTCCTTTGAGTGTGCCGATGTCAGCAACTCTGAATCAGAATTTACTCTCGATCTACATATCCGATTAAGCATAAGTAGAAAGCATTTAAAAACCTTGATCTTTCGTGAAATGAAAACTTCTCAAAATCTTCCATTTCCTTTTCTATTCCTTTCACCCCAAATATTCACTAAAAAAAAAACAAAAAACAAAATCACAAAAATATTCACCTTATTCATGTTCACCTCACCCCATCTCAAAATAAAGGATTGGTCAGAGAAGAGAAAATCGTGAAAATCACGAGCATCTTAGAAAAAATTCAAAAGAAACTGCTATTAAAGAAGAATCTCGAGGATGAAAGCAAAAAATGCTTTTCAAAAAGAATATATATATATATATATATATATATATATATATATATATATATATATATATATATATATATATATATATTTAATATATATAAAAGATAAAAATCTTCAAAAAGAAGACCTAGTCTCATTTCAAGATTCTGAAAAAAGGAGCAGAATCTATAAAAGAAGCTCCGAGAAAAGTATTCATAGAAGTCAAGAAGAAATGCGCAAAAGAAAAACTCCGAAAGACTGACAAGATTACCCGATCATGTTTCAACCAAAAGACCAAAAAGAACTCCTACCTATCCAAAATAAACCTCCTAACTCAAATCCTTTCATCCCCTCACACTTCTGAAGTTATTCACGAATTATTATAGGGTACAATTTCTACTTAATACTGAAAGGATTTGAGTCGTGATCAAGCCGATGACGAAGATTGCTGCATGACAGGCTGTTGATCGTCCATATTTCAAATTTAGAATTTAGGAAACCCGATACACTTAGTGAATTGAGTGACCCGAGTGAGGCAACTACAGTCATGTAACCTTCTCTCATGCTTGCAGAACATGTTCTTTAGTAGTAAAAGTTATTAGATTACATTTCTATCCTTGCATCACAATAAGCAATAACACTTGACCATATAGAATGGAACACCCAAGAGTTTGAAAGTTCAAAAGATTGCTTGAGGACAAGGTCTAAGTGTGGGATACTTGATATCGGCCAAAAAGTCACTTTTTTACCCCCGATATTCAATCCTAAAAGCACAAATTAATTAACTTTTCAAGAGAATTAAGCATTTAATTGTCTTATTTGATAGATCAAGTGATTATGAAGACAACGCAAGAAGAATCAATGAAAACGGGCTTAAAACGAAGAAACTAGAGCGAAAACCCGAAAAACTTTTAAAGAATAAACGGCCTGCCATGATTTCAAACGGCATGCCATGATTTTAGACGGCCTACCATTTAAACGGGCCAATTATACGGGCCACCATTAAAATGGACGGCCTGCCAGTCAATTGGACGGCCTAATTAAATGGGCCACCACCAATATGAACGGCCTGCCAAGAAATTAGACGGGCTGCCATAAACGGCCTGCCAGTACAGATTTTAGTATAAATAGGCTTGTTTGTCTCCATTTCAACACACACTCCACTCTTCACTCTTCAATTTACTCTCAAATTTAGTTGGGTTTCTAGTCTAGTTCGAGAATAGTCTTTCGAGGCCTTCTCACCTTTTAGCAGGAAATTAAGAACCGAAGGCGAACGCCGAAGATTGTACTAAGAAGCTGTCTAGAGTCGGAGCTGTCAAGCATTTGTAATGGTCTACGTCATTTGAATACGGTGAACACTTTCCTTAATTTAATGATATATTTGGTTATCTTAAATTAATGTATGCATTTGTCTATCCGTTATAATTGCAATGTTCGTTAATATTTATCTGTAACTTATATTGTTGTTATGCTGAAACCTTGACGGTTTAGAGGTCTAATTCACGGACCACCCTCTCCAATTACCCACGTGGCTATAACCTAGTGTTAGGAACTCATCAATCCTAGGATACATGGTAGATATTTATGTTTTAGGAACTCATCAATCCTAGGATAAGGTAACTATCTATCAGAGAAGAGCTACCTGCCTTAAGATTGTGATTATGTTAGTACTATAGGATTCTTATGAATACTGGTCTAGTCCAAATCATGAATCACGTCAGAAGTAGTGTTCTAGAGATGATGTCTAATGATCCGGGGTTGATTAATTGATTGCAAAGGATAAAATTCTAATCCAATTAGCAGTACCTTAGAATATTTGAGATTGCACATCTATTAATGCTAAGGCATAACTATAGTATTAAATCTTTCTTAGGTATATCACTCTGTTCATGAGCCTATGACTCCGTTCAAGATAAGTCGCTTAAATCTTTTAGATTAGCGTTGGGAGTATGATATGTTGTACCGACCAGAATCTTCAAAGCCTAGTCTCTTAGTGACAAATCAATTAGGTTACCTCCTCTTGATTAAGGTCTAGCATTCATTCTAGGAAGTAGAACTCTATAGGTAGTCTCCCTATAGCCCTAAATATTACATTCAACCCTTTACTTTATCTGTCAATTATCTTACTTATTGTATATCTATTCATAGCTTATTAAAACACCTTACTTGCAATAGGGTTATCTTTAGACGTGCTACGATCCCACGTGTCATGACCCGGAAAATTTTGACTAATTTTGAACCAAACTCACAATACGATTTCATACTTCTGACATGATAAGCAAAGTCACTTATGTTGCGTCTCAAAATTTTTTAACTATTTTCGTACATTCATCTGACTTCGATCATTTTCGGCGATTCACGAACAACTATTTGTAAATAGATACATATATATATATATATATATATATATATATATATATATATATATATATATATATATATATATATATATATATATATATATGTGAAATATTATTTGTAATAATATATGATTAAATTGTTGGAAATAAATATGTAAAATAATATGCCATGTAATGAAAACTGTTATTATAAATATACAGATATATATGTATATGTATATAAATATTACTTGTAAATATATAAAATTATATTAAATCTAATTGTTTAAAAATATATAATATATTTATTTTAGTAGTTAAACTTGCTATTTAAAACTGTTTATATATAAAAAGAGAATATATTAAAAATAAATGATTTTGAGCTTAAATAGTAAAAAATTGTAATACTAGGTTGGCATTTCATTAGTGTTCATATAGATCTAATACATATGTATGAAGGATTAAGATAAAAGTTGGACTATAAATTGATTACGAAGATTTTAGATTTGTTATAAATATTTTTACCTTTTTAGTTTAAATATTAGTATTCCGCACATATTATATGGTACAGGAAAGAAATAATTATCGAACCTTTTTGATCAGGTTTCAAATAGTTAATGATTGAAATGATTAAATATATTTTATCTAAAAATTTGAGATTTTTAGGAACACTTTTATACGTTAAATGTTTAGCAATGGACAAGATATAGCCATCCGT